>NC_046157.1:133164291-133464291 GCF_011064425.1 Rattus rattus
TTTCTAGGGAGAATCAAAATCTAAGTTCCTATGCACATACATCCGTTTGAATAGCGATCGCTGCTTCTTAATTAAAAAGCTGGTGCCCAGAAAACCTTGAAGACCCCAGCATTTCTCAGTGTCCAGAATAATGGACTCTGCAGGAAGCTAACGGGGGACATTTCTTTCAGTAGACAGAGAGGCGTGAGTGTTATGTGTGCTGTACATGTGTGGGATGTGGTAGAGTTAGCTGTCTTGAGAGGGAAGGATCTTAGGCACATATGGGAAAGAGGGCAGCATAACAGGACAGGCGGGCTAGAGTGACGTGAGGCAGAGGTACCAGGAAAGGGTGGGCGCTAGAGGTCTGCTGCAATGCCTTTCACTTGACCCACTAGCCCAACCCCATCTCTCACCCTTTCCAGATTCACCTCCAGGCTTATCGTCTCTCTTGCATTACCCCATTTCCCCGAAGTTGCCTTCAGCACACGGCTCTGGACATCTGCGGCTGATTATGTACAGATTCGGGCTGTTCTGATATGATTTGTGCTAATACGTGTAAAAGGTACCCTGCTTCCTCTTCTTCACCCTCTTTTCCTCCCACTCTGTGGGATCCTGGAGGCCAAGGCCAAGCCTCTTGTTTTCTTCAACTCTTTACAGCACTTCATGTGTTCTTGACACTTCATGGCAGCTTAATAAATTCTAATGGCTGCCTCCTCTTACAGGGTTAAGTAAGATATTAACCTCAGATGTATAATGATGGTTATTTTTAGAGATCTTAAGTAACTCACTTTAATAATAAAATTCCTCAACAGTCCCAAACTAAGAGAGTTGTGCTGCTCCATGAGATCTAGGGAAACTGTGTTTACAGAGCCTAGCCAAGCTATGCCTATGCCTCTTGGGCAATACTCTGCATCCCAGGACACCCCATCCCGACTGCCACCCCACTCCCTCCCCACTCCCATCCCACTCCCCCCCCATTCGCCTCTTCCCAGGCTGACCCCCAGGCCTTCCTGCTCAGCTTTCTTTTCTTTGGCTTAGGACTTCAAACAACGATTTTCCATTGGATGTGGATATTTTCAAAGAAACCTCACCTAAGGACATTCTCCCCAGCCCCTCTGAAACAGCCCAGGCCTTGACCGCCACCCACATCCTCCTTGTATCCATTCCTGGCTGCATTCTGAGAAACCCAAGAAGAGCTCCTGCCACGTGACCCTGCAGCAGATTTTAGATCTGGAGGATGACTCAGGCACGGGCAGCAAAGGCTGGTTTCAGGGTAACCTGTGTCTGTAGTGGGTGACGAGGCTGGAAGAACACTTTCCTTCTGCCAGAGCCCAACCGCTGGGCTTCCTTCTGCAGCCTTGTGTTACCAATCAAGAAGGGCTCAACGCTCCTTCCTGACATACCCATGTCACCTCTCCCCTTAATCTCCGTGCCAGAGGGAAGCAGCTTATTCAAAACATTGGGTTTGCTTCTCCTGTCAGATGTTAGCTAGGGCAAACACCTCAGAGGCAACCTTCCTTGCCACCAATTTCTAAGTACATACTTGTGTGTGAGAAGGTTTGTGCCAATACAAGGAAGTCCTTTCCCCACCGGGGCTTCAGAGTTTTGAAGAAGCTTACTCAAAGCTCAGGCGAGGACAGGTCCCTGTGCTTCTTTCTGGAAAGCAAATTATTCTCTGACTTCACTTCTGGTTGCAAACTCCATGACTCACCAGTGTTGAGGGAAAACCCATAAGATGAAACTTGATGCATATGCGTGCACACATATTTGTGCACATACACTCACACATGCTCATGTGCATATGCACACTCAAAACACACTCATACACACACTCACATGCACACCCTAACAAATACTCGTGTGCGCACATACACTCACCATCAGGAAGCTGGTACAGCTGGGATGGCAGGACACTGAAATAATCATGAACGAGTGCTTCTTGGGCTGAGACGCGGTCCCTGGGGAAGCCTTTTAGCATCTGGGAGGCCAAGTCTTCAGCTTCAGGAACCCCACCCAGCCTGGAAAAGTGCAAGAAGAAATCGTCTCTCTAGAGGCCACTATTCTGGAAAAATAAAAGGGGCGGGGGGTGGATAAAAACCGAGGAAGAGGGAATGAGCTTAATGAGTCTCCAACAGGCCCTTCCTGGGCCACAGAGAGCAAGCGTAAATAACCCAACACTAAACTCTTACCTGGTCTGTCACTAGGAGGAAGGGAGACCATAGCAGCCCTAACTTTCACCATGTCCCTAGGCACCATGTGCACAAAGGACACAGATTAGAGAGGCAAAAATATGTAATTAAGGCTTCTTCTTGGAGGAACACTGCAGCCTCAACCAAGCAGAAAGGCCTAATTGGAAGAATGTTCCAGGCTCTGGGTAAAAAAGGAAGGAGGGAGGGAGACCATTCTGGAGAGTGGATGTCGGGTAGAAGTGTCCTTATTAACAGGGTTTCTGAAGCTCCGCCCCAGGGTTATCAGCTAAGACGTTTCTTTTGTTCCTCTTGGGATGGAGCTGGCCTGTAGCAATAATCTTGTACCCAAATCCCAAAACTGATTCATCCTCAAGCCAGCCTTGTGCTGATCTATATATTTGGAGATGAGCAACTAACACTTGTTATCAGGTAGCTTAGCTCCGGAGGCATAAGGCAAAACTGACCCCTTGTAGGGTTCAGGCGCTCACCAAGCTATCACACAAACGCAGATACATCAGCTAAGGAAAGGGCCCTCCCCTAGTCTGAAGGTTTGTACTCTTGGCACTGGAAGGTCTGCCCTTGGGGAGGTAATTAGGGTACAGTAGAAGAGCCTTCAGGATGGGCTCAGTACCTCCATCAAAGGAACTTTGGGAACCCTTTTGTTTCATGAAGACATTCCAAGAAGGCATCATGCATAAAGCACAGTGCCCTCCTCAGACATTAAATGTACTGAAGCCCTCACCTCAGACTCCCCCTCCTCTAGAACCATGTGTTCCTCCTGGACATGCGCAATGCAGGGATGCCAGAGGTCCTGTTCTACAGCTGTGGTTTGTTTAATTTTTGCCTGAGATTTGCATAAGAAACTTCCTGGTATCTGATTTCTACAATACAGAACCATTTCTGCAAACAGGTTGTTAGTCTCCGACTCCAGAGTAATTGTTTCATAGACAAGGTAAACCCATTGGGAAATCCCAGGATAGGATAGGGGCCTGCTTAATGGCTGGGCATGAAGGAAGGCCTGTCAGTCACTTCTCCAAGCCACCTGCCCTGTCTGGACTTTGTGATGGCATAAAGCCATACTAGCTACTTTTCCCATCACTTAACACATGTAAGTATGGTTGGTCTCACAGTGAGACAACAGCTACCGCCATTGTTGCCTCTGACTTTTCACAGTAGGGGATGGGGCTGCCTACCGGGAGTTCATGTGGTGCTGTGCTTCCCCCCCCCCCATCCATAGAAAGGAGAAAGTGTGTGGATAGAGTGGCCACTTTTCTAATGCTTTCCATTTAGGATGTGGTAGACCCTCCCGCTCCCCGGCAATAAGAAACACCCATCAGTAGGAAGAAACAGTCATTAGGAAAGCTGACCTACAATTGCTGGTCATTCTGAAACTTGAGTATATACTCACTAGGCCCACGTTAAAGAGATCGCCATTAAACTCATAGAAAGGTCTGCTTTTAGTCCTGTACACCATCCCACCACACCTCTGTAGGAACTATGCAGAATGGCCAGAGACACCTCGGCTATTCTAGATTTACCAGGCTTGCACACTGAGTATGCTGCAAACCTGTGCAGCAGATGAATCCTCCACTGACCTTCTGGCTGACCCTGGCCAGGTGACCTAGTTTCTCCAAGCCTCAGTTTCATCCTGTTTGACACCAGAATGTTCCAGAATGTTACTGGTGAGGACAAATGCAACAGATGGGCAGTGGTTGTGTATGCCTTCCATCCCAGCACTCCGGAAGCAGAGACAGGCAGATCTCTGAGTTAGATAGAGGCTAGCCTGCTCTATCTGACTTGAGTTCCAAGACAGCCAGGGGTACATGAAGAACCCCTGTCTTGAAAAAACAGCAAACAATCCTCTACCCCCCCAAAAACAAAACCACTGCCACTACCATCACCAGCAACAACAATAAAGGGAAGGACACGAAGCCTCCAGAAGCACACAGTGGGTACATATCCTTTACAGAGCCAAGCAGAAGCACACAGTGGGTACATATCCTTTACAGAGCCAAGCAGAAGCACACAGAAGCACACAGTGGGTACATATCCTTTACAGAGCCAAGAATTTTCTCACATGCTAATACAAGTCAACCCTGTCAATAGGATTTCCCACAATGATGGGAACAGACTGGTTTTGCTCAGCCCAATACGGTAGGCACGTGTGAGAAGACCACGAGAGACTGCTGAGCCCTAGGAATGTGGATTGTGTAGCTGAACCACTGAGCTTTAAGATCAGCTGCGAGTGACTTCAGTTTAGATCGCTAGCTGTGCATGGCTGATGGCCACTGCATTAGCAGTGTTCCAGATATTAATTACTTCTTGCTCCAGGAGCCAATCAGAGAAAAAGGAAGTCTGGGCACAGGCCGGGAGCACAGGGATGGGCAGAAGCTGTTGTTGATGTGTGTGGTCAGGAGAGTCAGGTGACACTGAGAGAATTCAAGTCCTGTGCTCTCTAAAAGAAAGAGATGTGGGAGAAAAGGTGACAGGAGGAAGCCTGTGGCAGAACTGTGACAGCTGTAACAGCAGTGGCATAGAAAATTAAGGCACTTTGTGGTTTTGAGTTTTAAAAAGGCCACTAGGAACAGAAGGAAACTCTGGAGCAGCATGGAGACTCAGATTCCTCTGAGTTAGGGTTAGGGGCCAACATGCCCGCCAGAGGATCCTTGCACCTTTTATCGTTGTGCTTTAGCAAGTTTACATTTATTCCAACCTCAAAGTTGAAACAACTAAAATTGGCATTGCTCTGCCTAGAAAACAGAGCTTACCCAGCTCCTCCACAGGACCTCAGAAACATGTCAGCGACATTCTAAGGACTCCAAGGAGCACTCAGGGTTAGACCAAAGCTTCTGACGGCTTTGCCATAGCTTTTGAATGAGTATCTTAAAATCATCGATACCCGAACCTAAAAAAGGTGTGTTTTTATTTGCCAAGCGACTCGATTGAATGGCTTGTAGCAGAGATGACTTCTCATTGTAAAATGTCATGATAAAGTACAGTGCAAGCCTACAGGCTGCTGTGCGAGCTTCGAAGTGATTGTGACGAGTTTGCACATCCTGAAGGACATCAAAAACAGCAGCCCCTGGGGAGACGCCCACAAAATAATAGGGGGCTCGACCAAGTCATCCTGGGCTTGGAAGGAAGAGCATTGCATGTGGTGTTCTGGGGAGCCGTGGCTTTCCCAATAAAGGTCTCCTGGCATCCCGGTTCACGCTTGTCCTTAGTATCCCCCTTTTCACTCTGTACGGTGGCTTTAAAGGCACAAATGGTGCCTATGGAACACTCAGCCCACATATGGTTGGATTAAACCACTCTACATACTCCGAGGCCAATGGTCCAATGTTCCGTTGGGATCTTGGCTGGGAAACTCTTTCCTTCTCCCACCTGCGAGAGTGTTTTTCTTTGACATTTGAGCTCCTTTACCCCGTCTCTGATGTTTCCCTCACTGCCCTTTTTGCCTCCTCACTGAAGCAAAAAGAACAGAGCCTCTGCTAATTACTCTCAGATCAAATAATACTGGTTATTGTAATTGGTCATTGTCCGAAAACACTGAGCTCTTCTTCGCCCAGAGGCTGCCTGGCCCAGCATAGTTAGCCAGCTATTCCTGGAATGTCTCTATTATCTATTTTACTTTGCAAAAGAAACTAGGGATTTGTTGAAAGCTGGTAATAAACGTCTGCCCTGGTCTGAGCTGAGACCATGTTGAGAGGGCCTGGGAAAGCATGACCTCTATGAATCAAGTTCCCCTCCAATGGCCGCTCAATGATGTTATTTGGTCTCTCTGTGTCAGAGAATAATAAACCCACTAGGTTTTCTCTGAGGCCAACACTACTGCTCTCAGGGCCTGAGGCATGGCTGAGGGGCACAAAACAATTTTAATGACCAAACTCACTGAAAGTAAAATGGTTCATAAAGAAAACCTAACACCCTCCCAGTGGGCTGGCTCTCTCAGAGGCATCAGGCGGGGCCTTGTGTTGGGGTGCTGGGGGGGCCTGGTGCTCAGTGCCCCGAGGTCTCTTCTCTGTGTCCAAAGACAAGAGAGCTTGCCAATGTGGTGCTCACCTGTTCCAGACGGTCTGCAGGCTCTGGGGTTCAGGTGGCGGGAACCATTCTGGAAGGCACACAGAGAAACTTTAAAATCAAGAGCAACTCTCCAGTCTGTTGCCAAAAACATTATTAAAATTCCAAATGCTCATCTTGGCTTGAGGGTAAAAGAGGATTCTAGAACCAGGCAAGCTAACTGCAGGCTTTGAAGGCCTCTTCTCTGTGTTTACGGAGCCACTGAAAGGAATGAGCAGGCATGAGGTTTGTGTCCCTAGATCCCGGTGTTGAAGTCCTAACAGTGTCATAGAATAGGAACTCATATGGAAACAATGTGACATTCTCATTAGGGGGGTCCTAATGTCATTTGACTGGGATCCTCATACAAGGGGAAAGTTGGACAAAGAAATGATGACAGAGAAATACAAGAACAGTATGTCCAGATCAAGGATGGGCACCTGGAGGAGATTCTGCCTCGGTCCTTAGAAAGACCCAATCATGACAGTGCCACTCTTTCAGACCCCCACGCTCCGGAAGAAGAACAAGGCACTTCTGTTATTTGAGCTCCTCAGTTTGTGGTCTTTGCAGACCTGTGCAGTTAAAACATTCAGTTGGATTAACAACCATGTAACACTGCGTGGAGCGTGTGTGCCAAGTGCTAGAGAACACATCACACACACACACACACACACACACACACACACACACACACACACAAACGGAAAGCAATATGACTTTTAGAGGCAGCCTTGCTACAAAGTGAAACTATGTCTCAAACAAACAAAAACAAAATCAGCTATCATCACCATGACAACAACAACACAAAAGCAAATGATTGGGCAAAGTCTTCAAACTCAAACGTTGGGACAGGAGAGATGGCTCGGTGTCAAGAGGGCCTACTGCTCTTTCGGAGGACCTGACTTAGACTCCCAGCACCCGCATGAGGTGGCTTACAACCTCCTGTGACTCTAGCTCAAGGGAGACCTGAGGCCTTTGGCCCCTACCAGCAGCTCTGTACACACACCAACACAAAGATACACACACATATGCATAGTTTAAAAGAAAACCTTAGAAACAAACAAACCTCAGAAACGTTTGGTTTTTTTTTTTTTTTTAAGTAAGGTATATTTAATTGTATGCGCTCCTTGTGATAAAATAGAGGCGAATCCTAGCTTAAATAATTCAAAATCACGATGAAGATGACTTAGTGGGTAAAGTGCCTACTGTGGGAGCTGAAGAACCCATGTTCCATCCAAGGACTGACATAAACAGCTGGGTCAACCCAAACTAAAACCACAATGAAAAGAGACTAAGGTGGTTGAATTAGCACCTAATTCTAGCTTTTGGGAGGCAGAGGCAGGAGGGTCACCATAAGTTCAAGGGCTAAATAGGGAGACTCTGTTTCAACAAACAAAACCAAACAGGAAGTAGTAATTGACTTCTGGGCGTGGTGGCTCATGCCCATGGTCCTGAACTTGGCAGGCAGGAGCAAGAAGACAGAGAGTTCTAGGCCAGCCTAGACTACGCATGGAGCCCAGAAAAAGAAGCATTTAGGAACTAGTAACTGGAAGTCTAATCATGAAGGGCCGCAGGAGGAGCTGTGGAGGAGGCAGCTGATGCTGCCCATCTCGTTTCCCCTCCATCCTTTGCTCTTTCTCCATCCCTTCTCTCCTTTCCTTCCTTCTCTCTTGAGGTGAGGAGCTCAGACGGGCCTCGAATTTGTGATCCAGACTGAGGAGAGACATTCCAACTCTAACTTAAAACGGCACTTCTTGGACTTAAAGTAGGATGACTGTGGTTTTTAATACCTCTCCTTCCAGGTTCTGTGTAAATGGAATAAACCAAGACTGTGTGTTGGGACTAAGGTTTTAATCAACTTTACAGTACACAACAGCCATTTAGGTAGTCCTGACGTGACAGGGTGAGTAGGGCTCACTCTTCAGACGGGAATGGTGACGCTTCCTTACACAGCGCTTACCCTGTTAGGTAGTGGAGCCGTGCCCTGAGGATTCCAAGGAGGACACTATTATTTTTAATTTCAAAAGTACGTTCAATTAAAAGTTTATTTATAGTGCCAAACTGTAGAGTAAAAAAGAGGGATTAGCCGGAGAGATGGCTCAGTGGTTAAGAGCACTAACTGCTCTTCCAGAGGTCCAGAGTTCAAATCCCAGCAACCACGTGGTGACTCACAACCATCTGTAATGGGATGGATCTCTTCTGGTGTGTCTGAAGACAGCTACAGTGTACTTATATATAATAAATAAATCTCTTTTTTTCTTTAAAGAGTGATTAAAGAATGCCATGGCGTTCAAAGAACGTGGCGATGGTGGTGGCTCAGGCCTTTAATCTGAGTGCTTGGGAGGCAGAAGCAGGCAGATTATGAGTTCAGGGCCAGCTTGGTCAACAGTAAGTTCCAGGACAGCCAGGACTCCACAGAGAAACCCTGTTTTGAAAAACAAAACAAAAAAGCAAGCAAGCTGTGGAAACTCAGTTTCCAAGGTCAGATGTAACCAAAGGGGACCATGCAGGTCGTTTGGTGCCCTAGGTGAGCACCAAAGGGTCAGTTAGTATAAGGCTACTCTGTTTACTAGCCTGCCTACATTCAAAATAACCAGTAAAAACAAGACTATCTGGTGTCTGTGTAGTGTTTATTTACAACAAATTGCTTACTGTTGCCTGCTGCTATTCTCTCCAGCCAGAAGAAGAAGAAATGGGGAAAAAATGGCTCTATATTCAAGGCATACCAGTTTCCAGCTAACAGAACAGAATCATTGAGACGTCCAACAAGTGATGAAGAATTAAAAAATTAATAATAAGCCGCCTAACTACCCCAAAAGAAGAAGTGGGGTCTGTAAGAGCTTGAACTTTTCACCCTCCCCTGCTGTACAATGGTTCCCGGAACATTCTTGCATGAAAAGTTTTCTGGAACAATAATGACCCATAGCCTCCGCCACAATGCTCTAATGACCCTGTAGAATGTCACAAAGCCCTAGGTGTGTTGCCTGGTGTTAACTGTATGGGCTGTTTATGGTCTTGAATTCCCTCCTCCCTCCCTCTTGCTCCCCCTAAATTGTGGTTTTTTTCCTTTATAAGCTCTGTGAAAATTCAGGTCGTGGTCTAACTCCTCTACTCCTGTGTGGTGTATGAGTCTCGACCCCAGCATGCTGGCCTGAGCTCTCATATCATCTTGCTTACAATAAAACTTCCTCATGTGATTGCAGCAGGTCGGTCTCTGTGTCCCACTGGGTGCGCGTCTCCCGAGACTTGAGTGGGGGGCTCCATTTGGGGTCCAACATTTTTTGGGGCTCAAATCCGGGATAAGGCTTTTGACCACCCAGGGTCCCAGACCCACTTGGAGGTAAGATTCTCTGTTTTGTCTCAGCGCTGTGTCTGTGTTCTGTCTGGGAATCAGGTGCGATCGCGGTTTCGGTTTTGCGGACGCTCAGGGAGACCGCACTCCAAGGAGGAGAGCGGGGTGGATAAGGATAGACGTGTCCAGGTGTCCACCGTCCGTGAGCCCTGGGAGACGTCCCAGGAGGATACGGGGGAGGACCAGGGACGCCTGGTGGACCCCTTCTGGTAGGTCCAGAGGAGACTAAACCGATTTGTTAGGCAAGGTCTGGGACCTGCCGATCAGTTTCAGTGCCTCTGGTGGACCACGAGGTCACGCCGGTTTTGTTTTCTGTTGTCTTTTTGTTTGTGTTCGTGTGTGTGGTGTGTGTTGCCGAGCTCGACATGGGACAGGGACTCCTTTGACTTTGACTTTGGATCACTGGACTGAAGTAAGGACTAGAGCTCACAATTTTTTCAGTAGATGTTAAAAAGGACCCTGGCAGACTTTTTTGTTCATCTGAATGGCCACCTTTAAGGTAGGATGGCCACCAGAGGGAGCCTTTAACCTGTCTCTCATTTTCGCTGTCAAGCATTATCTTTCAGGAAGTAGGAGGACAACCAGATCCCTATATCACCGTCTGGCAGGACCTGGTCCAGAATCCCCACCTTGTTCCCTGGACCAGAGGGTCCGGAGTGACAAGTTGCGGCAGCTAAACCTAAGCAGACCCAACCGTCGGCGGGCCCTTCGGCACCCCCGAAGATCTACCCTGAGATCGAGGACCCTTCATGGACAGAGCCACAGCCTCCCCCTTACCCTCTGCCGCGGCCATCTGCACCCCCGGACCCAGCACCCACCGAGAGGGACGGGGTGGAGGGGCCTGCGGCGGGGACGAGGAGCCGGAGAGGCCGCAGCCCAGAGGGAGATTTCACGGTTGCCTTGCCCCTCCGCGCCTATGGCCCACCACCGGGCCCCGATGAACTAGTCCCTTTGCAGTATTGGCCTCTCTCCTCAGCTGACCTATATAATTGGAAAAATAATCACCCTTCCTTTTCAGAAAATCCTGCAGGCCTGACCAGGCTTCTTGAATCCATTATGTTTTCTCACCATCCCATTTGAGATGCTTGTTAGTAGCTGTTACAGGTCTTCTTTACCACTGAGGAAAGACGGAATCCTACTAGAGGCTAAAAGAAAAATGTTCCAGACACGGATAGAAGGCCCTCACTTCTGCCTGCTCTCTTCAGACGCCTGAAGGTAGGGAGTGCTCCAGGTCTGCCGCCAGGCTCCAAGGGTGGGTCTCTGAGGGGTTGGAAAGTGCCCCACCAATCTGGCCAAGATAAGGAAAGGATATGAAGAGAATGTTACAGAAACTTGAAGGGTTAAGCTAAGTTGCTGAGAGTTAGTGTAAGTTACAGAGAAAATAAGGTTAAACAAAGAGAAAGAAAAAGAAAAAAGAAGGTAAAAAGAGCAGAAAGCTAGGGAAGAAAGGAGACAAAAAGAAGAGGAAGTTAGAGAGCTAAAGAGAGATAAAAGACGGGAGAGGAACATATACTGGCCACAGTAGTTAGGGAACCTAGGAAGATAGTACCTGGCAACAGAAGAGAATTCCTGGCTAAAGATCAGTGTGCCTAATGCAAAGAAAAAGGACACCGGGTCAGTGACTGCCCAAGAAAGAACAAGAGGGGCCACTGGAGAGCTTCTTGGTCCTAGAGTGCTGGCTATGTACAGAGATAGAAGGGAAGTGTGGATACAGGGACCCAATGCTCTGTGCTCCTATGCCCCCCAGTGGGCCAATATCCAAAGACCTTGAGTGCAAGGGGCTACTGGCAACGAACAATACTTATGGACTGCCCAAGAACAGTGGACCTTTGGCGGTAACCCACTAGTTCATAGTCATCCCTGACTGCCCCTATCCCTTGCTCATGAGAAAATTGCTCTCCAAATTGACTTGTGTGGGCTGAAATGGCTGGGTGAGGCCATGTGTATGCATATCTACAGACTGTATATGTGGAGCTTAAGACTTGTCTCAGTGCACCAGTACCTGATGCTGGGAGATGAATGGCTTAGCGCTGTTCTGCTTGGAACATATCACTCCTGCCAGCCGGGCACTAACAATTATCACCCAATCCAGGACTTAAACTGTGATAGAGTGGCTGATGTTTGCCTTTGAATAGAGTGTCCCAAAAGATGGGACCACTGGTCAGCTGCCATGGACTAGATTCTCCACGGTGGGGACAATCTGGTCACCTTGCTGCCCAGTCCGGACCTGGAGCCACCACAGTGTGTCAAGTACTGGCAGAAGCCATGGGTGGAGGAAAGACCTCTGCGACTGGCTGATTGACCGCTTCTGAAAGCCGAGGACCTTGTCACAGACGGAAACAGTTCTCTTCATGAATGAAGGTCAGAGATGAGTGGGTGCTGCCATGGTGGACAAAATGATGTCATCTGGGATGGCTAAACTTCTACACCCCCAGCACATCAGCACTGCAGATGCCTTTGCCATCTCTTGGATGCCCTGGTGAAGCCAACAACTGTGAGTACTACTCATTGCCCAGGAAAACAGGAGGGAAGAGATTCAGTGACATGGGGCAGTAACAAAGCAGATAAAGTGGCTCGGGAAATGGCTATGCAGGAGCCTATCCTGGTTACAGGCCTGCAAGAGACAGCCACTGGGAACTGGGATTGGACTAAGGGATGGCCTCACTTAGAATGTAAAACAGAAGAAAAGGCTCAAATTGCTTAAACGAAAAAAAAAAAAAAAAAGACAATGACACACTTGAGGGGAAAGCTATACTCCCCAGAGAACAAAGAAAAGACTCACTTTGCCAAATACAGAAATGGATTCATTTAGGAGATAAAAAGTTTGTCCAAGTAGTTAAGTGTATGTAATAGACTTTAAGATTTTAGCCAGAGAGACAGTAAAAAAAATATAAGGTATGTCAGTAGTGAATGCTTAGCAAGCAAACAGGGCAAAGAGACCTAGAGAGTTTAGTGAAAAGTCGAAGTGAACTTCACTGAGATAAAACCAGAAAAATATGATCAAGTATTTCCTAGTGCTTGTAGATACCTTTCCAGGAATAGATAGAAGCTTTCCTCACCAAACGAGAGACGGCCTCTGCAATCATCAAGAAGATACTGGAAGAAATCTTCCCCTGATTTGGAATGCCCAAGGTAATCTGGTCAGACAACGGCCCTACTTTCGTTGCCAAGGTAAGCCAGGGTGTGGCCAAGTATTTAGAGGTCAATTGGAAATTACATTGTATTTACAGACCTCAAAGTTCAGGACAGGTAGAGTAAATAAAATTTTAAAAGAGACCCTGACCAAATTAAATTAACCATGGAGACTGGCACAGACTGGGTGATACTCCTTCCCTCTTGCTCTCTTCAGAGCAAGAAATACCCCTTCCAGATTCAGCCTTACCCCTTTGAGATCTTATATGGGGCCTCAAGTCCTCTGACTGTATTAGATGATGTTACTGAACCAACATGTCATAGTGCCATAGTAATAATGAAAACTAAAAGACCTATAGGTGATACAGAAAGAAATCTGCTCACAGCTGACAGCAGCCTATGCCCTGGAGACCCCAGAGACATCCCATCAGTTCCAGGTCGGAGATTGCAGCTACACTGAGCCCAGACACTCGAGCCTCGCTGGAAAGGACTGGTGCTGCTGACCACCCTGTCAGCCGTCAATTCTCAGCCCTCACCAGCCGTGTACTAGCTGTTAGGGCTGAGAGCTGGGACCTAGAGGGAAATTCAGTCATGTTTGTCCTGGGTTCTATCAAGATAGGTGTGGGATAGGCTTGATTTCCATTACAAATGATGTACTCCTAACACTTCTTGGGACTGTGCCTCAGGGATCACAATCTATATAAGTTTAGAAGTTCTGAAAGCTAGTCATGACCTTGGTGTGCAGGTTTAGATAGTGTCCAGATTGGAATCCTGATGCTAACGACTTAGTAAGACACAAAAAAAGGAGTTGAGAATTACTTAGGGCTAAGGCTATCTAGGTGCTGCAAAGGGCAGCACAAGGACATCTGCTGTTGCAATGCAAGGCTTATAGAGAATTCAGAACTGCCATTCAGGAGTAATTAAAGACTCCATGAATAAACTTAGAAAAAGGTTAGACAAAAGGCAGACAGAGAAGCGCATCAGGGATGGTTTAAAAGTTGGTCTAATAAGTCCCCATGGTTAACCACTCTCCTCTCTACTTTAGTTGGGCCCATCGTAATTCTCATGCTTCTACTTACATTCGGGCCATGCATACTCAATAGGTTGGTGACTTTTATAAAAGAAAGAGTGAGTGCTGTTCAGGTACTGGTCCTGCGACAACAGTACCAAGAGCTACAATGGGATGAACAGTGGCTCTAGGATTAGAGCGATAAAAAGAAAAAGTGGGGAATGAAGAATTAAAAAATTAATAATAAGCCGCCTAACTACCCCAAAAGAAGAAGTGGGGTCTGTAAGAGCTTGAACTTTTCACCCTCCCCTGCTGTACAATGGTTCCCGGAACATTCTTGCATGAAAAGTTTTCTGGAACAGCCACAATGACCCATAGCCTCCGGCCACAATGCTCTAATGACCCTGTAGAATGTCACAAAGCCCTAGGTGTGTTGCCTGGTGTTAACTGTATGGGCTGTTTATGGTCTTGGAATTCCCCTCCTCCCTCCCTCTTGCTCCCCCCCTAAATTGTGGTTTTTTCCTTTATAAGCTCTGTGAAAATTCAGGTCGTGGTCGAACTCCTCTACTCCTGTGTGGTGTATGAGTCTCGACCCCAGCATGCTGGCCTGAGCTCTCATATCATCTTGCTTACAATAAAACTTCCTCATGTGATTGCAGGTCGGTCTCTGTGTCCACTGGGTGGGTCTCTCCGAGACTTGAGTGGGGGGGCTCCATTTGGGGTCCAACAGTGACTTCAACTTTTCTATTGCCATGCTCAGCCACCATGACCAAGACAGTTTCAGAGGGTTAGAGTCCACGGCCATCATGTGGGGAACATGGCAGCCGGGAGGCCGGCACAGTGCTAGAGGAGTAGCTGTGATCTCACAGCTCGAGATACAATCACAAGGCAGAAAGAGCTAACTGGACTAGTGTGGGCTTTCGAAACCTCGGAGCCCATTCCCAGTCACACAGCTCCTCCAATGAGGCAGCACTTCCTAATCCTTCCCAAACAGGTCCACTAACTGGAGACCAAGCACTCAAGTGTACAAGCTGGTGGGGCCACTCTCACCTAAACTGTGAACGCATGGCGACCATCTGCCTTGGTTTGTTTTGTATAGTCAGTGTAAGGGCTGTTGCCTTTGTTTTTGTTTGTTTGTTTGTGTGAACACCCACACAATATATGTGTACGCACATCGTGGTGTGTATGTGGAGGTTTAGGGAACAACTTTTGGGGGCCGGTTTTTTTCTTTTACCACCAGGTCCAGAGATTGAACGCAGGTTACCAGGCTTACACAGCAAATGCCTTTACCTGCCGAGCCATCCTGCAGCCCCAGAGATGTCCTTTTTAATTTCATGTATATGAGTGTTTTGCCTGCACATATATATGTGTACTGCATATGTACCTGATGCTTACAGAGGACAGGCAAGGGTTTCAGATCTCCTGCAATTGGAGTTACAGATGGTTGTAAGCTGCCATGTGGATGCTGGGAATCTAACCCAAGTTCTCTAGAAAAGCAGTAAGAGCTCTTGACCTCTGAGATCTCTCCCTAGCCCCAGGTATTTCTTTATATGGTGTGGTTTAGCAACATAAACACAGAGTCCCAGCTCAAGTCTCTCTGCCATTCAGGTACTCTGGGACTCAGGTGGTGAGGACAGCTCAGACTGTCTAGTGAAGCGACAGTTTCCGGAACTGTAAATGAGAAGCGTTTTGGAGTTTCCGGAAAGATTAGATAAGGCCTCTGGCATGTGGTACAGGCTCAAAAGCTCCTGGTCTCATTGTTTTTCTTTCCTCTCTTCCTTTTGCTCTTGAACAGAGTTTCAGGAGATGGGGCTTGGGCCAACATGGTAGGGTGGCCTCACCTGCAGAGCTTTTAAAAGAAGGCAGCCTGGCTCCACCCCCTAGCGAGCCTGATTTAACAGGTCTGGGAGGGGCCGCACGTTGGTTAGTCGTGCTGTTATGTCTTTAATAGGCTCCAGATGTTTCTAGTGAGGTTAAGGTTGGAGGGCTGCTGATCCAGCCAAGAAAGCAGGGTCTAGCACTTGCCAGCAACTCAACATGCTTCCCTGAGCTTCTGCAACTGCAGCAACCCAGGGAGACTGTCGTGAGAAGTCCATTAACCAGGGTATATAAAAATTTCAGAACACAACATCAGCCTCCTACTTAGTGCAGTTTAAACAGAAAAGAGAGAATGTGACAAGAGCAAACGAGGCTCGCAGGAGTTCCAAATGGATGCCCTTGGACCCCAGGAGGGCAAGCCACATTTTGAGCTTGAGCCCTCTGGTTCTGTATAGACTGAAATCCCGACTCCCCCCACATCTATTCTGTAGTTACATCAGCAAAGCAGCCAGGGTCAGTTGGGGATCTGCTGGGGAGCAGAGCCATGCCCGCAGCCTATCTGTGACCCTCCCTCCCACTTGGATGCAGAAATCCTCATGTCAGATGACCTTGCCTCTCTGCCATTGATTTTTTTGGCAGTAGTTAAGTTTCGAGCGATCAATGAGAGAAAGGGCCACAGACAAACAGGCATCGTACACAGCACCATTTCAAGAGGGTTCAGCAGCCTCTAAAAATAATAGGCCTAGAGGTAGCATGCATCCTTCCAAAGACAATAACAAGTCATCAGGACGGCTTTCCCTCCATCTCCTTCCACGGCTGCTCTCTTAAGTGAGCTCTTGTTTGAGCTCGGTTGGAATTCAAGGCAAAAGTGTACTGGAAAAGCAGAATATTTAAATTTCTGAATGAAGCAAAATTCAAATGAGGGCAGAGCAGCTGCTACCCCGATAAAAGATTACCACAGGATTTTTGTTTGCTTTCTTGCTTTTTTTTCTCATCAATGTTGACTAGGACTCATTCCACAACTGACTCAGGGATGGGAGCCTTCAGTCCCTAGAGATTTGCTGATTGATCAATTGAGAAAACATCACCTGAATGTTTTGCACCTGAATGGTTTGAGCCTCGGCTCAGGGTGAGACATTTTCTGGTCACTATAGTTTTGCCTCTGTTGCCCTAAGGTTATCTTATAGTGCTTTCTATTGAACTTCACCCCTGGAATTTCCTGAACACAATGCATTCTTGAGATACCCCCGTATTTATGTAGTGATAACCCAGCTGGCCTGATTTTGCTATCTCAATTATGTTAAGAGCATACTGCAAAAGTCTGCAGCATTCTCCTCCACCTGTACTGCACTCTCCTCTGGGTTACCTGCTCCCACATGTCCTAAGAGGCTGGTTTTACTCTTCCTCATGGTGCTGACATGGAGGGAGCACCTTCAGGCCTCCAGGCCCTCTGGGAGGGAGCACCTTCTAGGCTCGAAAAGCCACTGATGGATGAGCTCCCTGACATTTGAGGCTCATACTCCAGATCATATGTGTGTGGCTTATGGTTCATGCAACCCTGCATCGAAACGTCCCGTGATTGTAAGGCTACCTGGACCTCTGGGGCTGGTTCCAAGGGTAAAGGAGGAGAAGCCAAGCCTGATTCCCGGGGTTGGAGGTCGCAGTAGTCAGGGGTGACCCCACACTTAGAGGCACGTCTCTGGCTGTTGTCTATCCACTCTCACAAATGACGTTTGAGCTCGATCACACCTTTCAGCATCCTACTTAATGATGCATCGCTGGACACTTCCCACTCCCCGTAGCCTCTACATCTATTTAGGGGCCTCCATGTGCTCAGCACGGAGCACACACCCAGCATTCCCCCAGCAAGCCTATGGTCGTGTGGTTTCTGCAGCCTTGTTTTTAATGATTACCTTCTCGGCCTCTCCGGCCTCTCTGGTTCTCCTCTCAGCGCCCAAGGGTTCCTTCCCCTGTCCTCGGTGGACTACTTGCTGTCTGGCCAGGTCTTTCTCTTGTTTCTCTGCACAGTCCTCCCTAGGCCTCTTTAAGCCAAGGCCTTCCTCTTCTGTATTTCTAGGTTGGGGTCTTATCATAGGCTGGCTTTTGATCTGGTTTGAAGAAGCCCGATTCTTTCCTCCCTTTATTCTGTGTTCCACTAAAAAGGGTCTCTCTCACCATTGAGATGGATTTGTTTTTCTTTCACAATTCAAATCTGATTAGTGACAACTTCCTTCTAAAAGGATTTAGATGTGCCCCACCTCTCCTCACTGGCTGTCACCACTCTAGTGTTGACATCAAATTTGTCTTCTAGGGTTTAGAGAGCATTGTCACATTGCCTACCACCAGTTTGATTCTGCATTTTGTTTCCAAGTGATTATTTTTGTAAGGTAAGGCCTACTAGATTACCCTCCTGCTTTAAAAAAGAAATCCTATGCTCTCTGCTTAGGTCATCATGCAAGTTCTAAGTGATTGCCAGGGACTTCCCAACTGGCACCGTCCTCTCTTCAGCCTCCTCTTCTGCAGTGACCTTCCATGGAACCAGTGTTCTAGGTGTCACGTGCAGTTGACATGTTCTAGGTGTCATGTGCAGTACATCCTGTTCCCAGCCCGATTCCTTTGTTTGGCATATATATTCTTGCTCACCTGGGGAAAGCTGTCCTCCTCTGTCTCTTTTCTCTAATACTGTGAATCTACATTCATACCCTTTTCTCAGGAAACCACCCGCAGACTCCTGGAGTTAAGGGTGCCTTCCTCAGAGTTCTGAAGACCCCTGGGACCCCGCTGCTGTGCGGTCTCCACACTGTATGACCGGTTCGCTTCTCTATTTCTTGAAGGCGAGAATCTATACTATGTTGTTTTATTTCTCCTACCACTACTAAAAATCTGCTAATGACTGAGAAAAGTTGAGGTGTGTCTATTTCTGTGTCTTCCGGGGGTGGGAAAGGGACCTCTGGTTTGAGCCAGTTCTATGACATTTGGTGCTTTTAAAACCATTCCTGGAACTGGGAAGGAACAAGGCAGGCCTCAACTTTGTGTTTATTTTTTTAATACTTGACAGCACGCATCTTAATTAATAGATTAAAGTTGTAATCTGGTTATAGTGGTTCACTCCTGTAATCCCAGCACTCGGGAGGCTGAGGCAGGAGGATTGTCAATTCATGACCAATCTGGGTTACAGAGTGAACGGCAGGCTACCCAGGGCTACAGAGAAAGACCCTGTTTTAAAAACAAAACAAATAAAATACTGTCCATATACATGCATGGTTTTATACTAAAAATAGTTCTACCTGCATTTGCTTGTAATTTTCCTAACCTTAATTACTTTAAGATCCTCTACTCCCACTCCATAAAAACTAATAATTGCTACCAAATAAATTAAAGATGAGAAAGCCAAAAATAAATGTGGAAACTAGAAGAAACTATTAATAAAGATCAAAGTGGGCTGTGTATCTAAATTAATTTCACTGACTGGTGTGGGGGACGGGTTAATAAAGATGTTAATAGAAACTCCTCAGGAGCTTTCTGCAGCCGTCCTGAAGTGAGAGCATAATGAATCCAATCGGAGCTCATAGATCCCATGAATGCCCATGGCTTCATTAGCAGTAGCAAGGGAGGACCACTGGAGTCTCAGGAAAGCGACTGCGCTTGACAGGATTTCTAGAAGGCCAGCTCAGCTTCAGAAATCCAGGCTTGGTGGAAAGATATTGCCTGAGGAGTGTCCCTAGCTTGTCCCCTATGCGGGGCATTGTTTAATCACCAAACTATATTTATGCTTAATAATGAATGCATACAGAAAACTGTTATGATGATTGCCTTGGGGTCCAACGAGTCTGGATATTCTGGGTCAACTGCTTCCTAGCTAGGTGAGCCTGGGATAGATATCTGACTCTTAAAACTACAGCTCTCATTTATAAAGTACGGATAGGGGTTGGGCTCAGCCATTAAAGGCTAGGCTCGCAACCAAAACATAAAGAAGGTAACATTGCCACCATTTGACAAGGTGGTTATGAATCAAAGCGAGATGACTTCATTTCATGACTATCCAATGATTAATTTTGTGAACTGGTTAAGGAGCATGTATAAAATTCTACTAGAAGGACTAGAAGGAGCTGGCTTGGCCTCTAGGAAATTCTAGAAATCTTTTTCTTGTAACACATTCGAGCAAAGAAAAAGCAGCATGGATGCTGACACAGCGGATTTCTGGGGCCCTGCTATGCTCCTGGCAGGTGGATAACGAGGGTTCTCCTAGGGAAGGCTCTGCAGGGTGGTTAGGCATCTAATGGCAATTTAGATGTGGGGAGCAGACAGCTACAGGTTTAACAGGCACTCAGATATACGTAGGTAGGTGCTTAAAAACCCAAACATCAACTTTAACAAGGTGGGAATCCAGACAGCATTTGGGCCCACGCAAGCCAACCCAAAAGTCAGTTTTGGTGCCACAAGGTACGCTAGGCATCCCAAAAGAGGCCAGGATTCCTAAGGTTCTAAATATAAAGAAACAGAGGCAGTGTACTCTTGCACACCCATCGTGGTGTCTATACCACAGTGGATCACTGAGCAGCTGAACTCGGACACTGTGACGAGAGTGGAAGCATAACTTTGGTCGGGCTTTTCTGAGAAGCTAGGCTCGGTGGCAGATGCAGTCCAACGACTTTTCAGCACTGTGCTGCAAAACGGGACGGGAAACAACATGAGAAACAGAAATAGAGCAAAGTTGGGTACTGATTCCTGTTTGTCCCAGTCAGGAGACATCTCTCTGTGAGCCTGGGGGAAAATGTCCTCATCTGTAAGCTAGGACCACCTCTTCCAACAATGACCCAGGCAAGCAGCAGTAGAGATTAGTAATTATGTGCAATGAATATCATCTATAATATACTGTATATATGTATCATTACACATTATGCATATACTTATGTGTTGCTTGGTACATGGGGAATATGTTTTAAATGATAGGATAGCTCCCATTTTGTGGCTCAGAGAACTGAAAATAAAAACTCCCTCAAGTTCTCCCAGACAATAAATGGAGGAAAGTGGGCTTTTTCATTCAGAAGGTAGTTCCTTCCCTCATAGTTCAGCCCAGTAAATCTGTCTCTCAGCAAATAACTCATGGCTAGAGCTGACACCAGAGCAGAGGCAGTGTTAGATTGGGTTCACTGCAATTGCCTCAGAGTTCTTTGAGCCAACGCATAATGGTTCTTTCTTCCATTTGAGGGGAGGGTGATTTTCAGTCCAATCTTTGTCTCCTGCATGATTCCCACAGTGAGCTCTTACACTGTCATTCATGTGTGTCTCTGTGTGTGTGTGTTTCCCTCCTCTTTCCTCCTTTCAACCCTTTACATGTATCTCCCCACAACTCTCTCTCTTTCTCCCTCTCTCAAATTCATGGTCTATCCATAAATCCATAAATACAACATGCTTAGTCCATTTAATGTTACCCGTATGTACAACCAGCCCTGAGATCATACACATCTTCTGACTTGTTCCCCAGTCAGAAGGAGAATTCACCGGATAGCTACTGTTCATCCCAGTTATTTCTTGCTTCCACCTAGTGGTTAAAAGTTGCAAAAGCAAGTGTACCAAAAAACAAAAGGGTGTGGGTTCATCTACCCTCTGGTCTAGGGCCCAGATTCGGGTTCCTGTGCCTCTGGGTTTTTCTTTTTTTCTGTGCACCTTTCCCCTCCCACCCCCTGCCTTTTTGACTTCCACTAAGTTCCCCCAATGAGAAAAACTCCCCAGATGAGGTGTTCTTTCCTGGAACTGAAACCCAGCCTAATCCCGGATGCTTCCCTGTGGCTGAGCTCATGAAGCAAATCAGGCGTGCTTTTCAGCAGATATTTTTTTAAAAAGTCCTAACTGCCTCTGCGGACGCTGCTCCCTTCTCTATGGGAACAGGCATCAAAGAGACAGGAGTAAAGTGCTTTGCACGCACATCAGGAACTAATTGCCAATTTGGCAAATGCATTGACTAATGTCACGCACTGTTATTTCTAAATCCTCTCCTGTCCTTGACCCCCAGTATCTAGATGTAAACTTGGAACCATTAGTGAAGAAGGATAAAGTCTTCTGGTGCCTCAAATGGAATTGAGAGGGATTTAAACTCAGCGCTTTTGAGCGTGGTGAAATGAACTCAGCAGTACCTTAATGCTAGGATTTGAGCTCACACAGCACGAGAGCTTTCAAAAACTGTGTTTAAGGAAGCAAACAGAGCCTGACAGACCCTTTCAGGGGAGCAAACAGAGTTGGACGGAACAATCAGTGACACATTAAAAACCACAACTGTGCTACGATCATGTGGGCAGAAGAAAAAGTTCCTCTTTATCACAAGATCTTTGCATCTAATGAGACGGTGCCTGGACAGCCTCCAGAGGAGCAGGCCTCCGTTTACTTTAACAGAGACACGTCTAAATATTTAGCCGATTCCCTGAAAAGCCCTATGTGATTTTGTAGCAAACAGGTCTCCAAGGTAAGACCTTTGTCATCTGTTGCCATTGAAAATCTAGACAAAAGGGGACTTGGGAAAAAAAAATTGTGATCAAAAGCACAAATGCTTACATTTCTTTTTCTCTCAGAATGAACTATATTTTAATGCTCTTCAAGTGTTTCGGACCAACACGGGGCCAGTTGTTACATTGTCTTAACTAAGTCTTTCTCCTCTCTGGTAGGCTTTATTCGGTCTGGATAGGGAAACTCACACTGTGTGGGTGGGCATAGTCTAGCTGGCCTCAGAACGCCTGGGGTTCGAATGACTCAGTGCATTTTCTTGTGAAGGAGGGAGGAGGTATGAAGGCTGGGGGAACTTTTTAAAAACATCTACAGCGCCTGCTGCTCAAATGCACACTACTGTCTCTGGGTTAGTAGAGCTCAGCCAAGATGAACATCTGGTTTGTCCTAAGCCTCTGGGATCTCGTGTGCCACAAAACTGCTACATCCCAGATAGCCAGTCAGTTGGGGCTTTAACCTCTTCAGACATCGGGGTAGAAGAGCCCCCTTTAGGACTCTGTTATTGCTTGGGGTGGGGGGGCATCAAAATCTTCTCCCTCCCCCACTGCAGGAGGCCAGAAGCCTCAGTGCCCGTCAGCTTGATTAATGTGTCTTGGCTAATTGTGTGAAAGATAGCAGCCCTTTAGCGAGTGTGACCAGTGTATTGTTCAGCCAATCTCAGGCACCTCAGTTAGCATGTGAAAGGGGGTGCCTTGCAGGAGGAGGCTAGTGAGTTCTGCCGGCTGAGTCAAAGGATGAGAGTTTTGGGGCGGGGGCGAGGAGCAACACCCACTCCTTTGAGGGGAAGTTACTGGGCTCTGCTAACCCTGTAAACCTCCTAGTCAAAGACCCTTTTCTCCTCCCTCTTTTTTCAAGATCTTTTTTTTTTTTTCCCATGGCACAAGCAGGCAAGGCCCCGGCTACTGTGCAGATGGAGTTCACGTCGCAGGGTTTTTAATATTTCACTTTTATATTTCTGTTAGAGGATGATCCTGCTGAGAGTCTGGGAATCCAGGCTCGTCAGAACCCCGCACTGACACTTGGATATACCGCTCTGAAAGCCATCCCGGGAGGGAAGATTAAACAACAACAACAAAAGAGCCTACTTTTCAAAGCCTACTTCTCAATCTGCCCACATCAAAATAAGACAACTGGCCCTTTGAAGTGGAGGACAGACAGTTCTCAGCCAGCTTGCTTAACGTGGGGAGTGGGGAAGGAGGAAGGAAGGAAGGAAGGAAAGAGGGAGGGGGAAGGAAGGAGAAAACATGACACACCCCTCTCTCCTTCCAGATTTAATCAGGTACAAGTAGCTACAACCAGCCACAACCTACAGCCCAGCTCACTAGAACTGGGAGAAAGCTGGTTCTTTCTGGAGTCTGGTTCCTCAAGACCGATCCAGGTGGGGCCTAGCAATGGCAGCAAATGGACTGTTCGCCCAAGGGCAAAGCAGTCAAACACCTTCGATGGTGCTGGGTGGAGAGTGTGTTAGGACTTTAGCTCGGTAGTACAGAGCACACGGATTCTAAATGACCAAACGACTGGAATGAACATTCTTAAAAACAAAACAAAATGTGACTGGCCAAGGAATACACTAAAAACAGTCGCCAGTAATCCTCAGAGAAATGAGCATCAGAACCAGGAGGCTGAATCAAATGCCAGTTAAAACAGATACTATCCAAAGACAAAAAGTAAGCTGGGCCTGGTGACACATGCCACTTGGGTGGCTGAGGGAGACAGGTCACTGTGAAGTATGAGGCCAGCATGGGCTATGACGTGAATTCCTGGTGGTGTTGGTGGTGGTGGTGGTGATGGTGGTGGTGTTGGTGGTGGTGTTGGTGGTGGTGATGGTGGTAGTGATGATGATGGTGAATACTAGTAAGGTTAGGGAAAAAGTGAAACTCTCACTATTTTCACTACTGCTAGGAATGTACACAAGTACACCTACTATGGAAAGCAGTACAAATCTTTATTTAAAGGAAAACCAGGAACAAAACCCCTAGGATCCTGCAATCTCACTACTGGGCAAGTATCCAGGGGGCTGGAGCCAGTGTGTCGTGTGCACAGCTGTACTTGTTGTTCACTGTAGCACTGCTTGTACTAGCCAAGGCCTAATGGACATGGAAGGCATCGCTCGACATAAAAACGGAAGCAGGAAATTGCTATATGCGTAACAGAATACTATGTGTTCATAAAAATAATGGGATTTTGGTCATTTCTAGTAACATGGATGAACTGGAAGACACTGTTAACTGAACTAAATTGAGCACAGGGAGAGAAATCTCATATACTCTCACTTCTCTGCAGAAAGTAAATGTTGACGTCAGGGGAAGAAAAGAGTAAAGCAGTAGTTAACCAGAGGCTGGGAAGGGTGTGGGGAAGGGGAGGTGGAGAAGGGGAGGATGGAGAAGGGGAGGTGGAGAAGGGGAGGTGGAGAAGGGGAGGTGGAGAAGGGGAGGTGGAGAAGGGGAGGTGGAGAAGGGGTGGCTGATAGGATTAGGGGTACATTAGATAGGGACGGTAACTCATAATGTTCCAACGCTCTCTTCCTCTTCAGTGTCTCTTAAGTTACTTCAGTTCAAGTCTGTGGAAACAGCAGTAGCTCAGGAATGGGGTGGATGGGCCTGCCTCAAGAGAGACTTGCTTTTTCATAAGACTTGCATAAGACAGGAATCTTGATGAACCCTTTAAAATATGGTCCTTTTGACTAAGTTGTGAATATGGTACCAACCCCATGCCCAAGATACACCACAGTCTTAAGATTTACAAAGGTGGGGTTAGAAATCCTGGCTGTGATTAAGGTTACAGCTACCTTCTCATGTTCAGCCTGACCCACAACCATAAGCTTCCCAAACCCACAGAAATAGCCCTCACCCTGCGGTCACAGTGAGAATCGGGGAATGAATCCAAACCCATGCTCCTCGGACCCAAGAACACAGTTCACCCATCCAGGGACTGCAGCACCTTGCACCAGTCTAGCAGACAGCAAGAGCTCAAAATCAGTTTTGCTTCTCTGAATTAAACAGAAGGGAGCAACGATGCAAACGTTTAAGTCCCATTGATATTGGGCCTGGAGAATTTTCTTTGTAAATAAAAACTTGCTCGTTACTTTGACTTGACAGCAAAATGAACAACATGACATATTTCTCCGTTTTCACACAGCCCAGTTACCTTCTTAGCATGGAATCTGGCAGAGAAGTGTTTGGCCATGTTCCTAGCTTTGATGACCATCTGTCACGGGGATATCTCACTAGTGCCCGGACCAACCTGCAGCCCAAGTATTTGATGTGTGGGGTAGCTGCCTATGCTCACCATGGCCACTTTGTATTCATATGCACATGAATGGCTTCTGAGTCTACATTTCTGCTTGTAGCTATGTTAGGGAGCTGAGGAAGGAGAGTTTTCACCCAGGCAAAGAAGAGTGGATGGGGGGATTACAGGCCTGATGAGAAATGATGAGAATGAGATTCTCCTGGAAACCATGGCAACTAGAGCCAGGAGCTATTGCAGACTGGACCATGATCTCCATAAACAGCTTTCCTTCCTTATCTCCATCTCACTCCAAAGGGAGAGACTACACCTCAGACCAGTGTGTTAAATGCCTGAGAAAAGGAATAGCTAGAAATAGTAAAGCAGTTCTAAATGACCCTGAGCAATTTAGCAAGGACTAGGATCATTGTCAAAGAAGTTGAAAGGACTTTATAGTTAGTGTTTAGCTTTCCAGAGCGCACGGTTTTTTCAGTAAAGGGAATAGATGTGGGATAAAGAGGGGAAGTGCAGCTGCCCCCTCTCTCCCTCTCCCTCCCTCCCTCCCTCCCTCTCTCCCCCTCCTCTCTCTCTCTCTCTCTCTCTCTCTCTCTCTCTCTCTGTCTCTCCCCTCTCTCTCTCTGTTTCTGTCTCTCTCCCTCTCTCTGTCTCTTTCCGTCTCTCTGTCTCTCTCTGTCTCTGTCTCTCCCTCTCTCTGTCTCTCTGTTTCTCTCTCTGTCTCTCTGTCTCTCTCTGTCTCTCTCTCCCTCTCTCTCTCTCTGTCTCTCCCTCTCTCCCTCTCTCTGTCTCTCCCTCTCTCTCTCTCTCTCTCTCTCTCTCTCTCTCTCTCTCTCTCTCTCTGTCTCTCTCTCTCTCTCTCTCTCTCTCTCTCTCTCTCTCTCTCTCTCTCTCTCTCTCTCTCTCTCTCTGTCTCTCTCTCTCTCTCTCTGTCTCTCTCTGTCTCTCTCTCTCTGTTTCTGTCTCTGTCTGTCTCTGTCTCTCCCTCTCTCTGTCTCTCTGTTTCTGTCTCTGTCTCTCTCCCCCTCTCTGTCTCTTTCCCTCTCTCTCTGTCTCTCTGTCTCTCTCTCTGTCTCTCTCTCTCTGTCTCTCTCTCTCTCTCTGTCTCTCTCTCAGCCTTTTAGACCCAAGTCCTCATGCTTTCCTGCTCTAGTCTCTCAAGTGCTGTGATTATGGGCTGATACCACCACACCCAGATTGCTTGTTTTCCTCCTTAATCTCGTTTGAAGTCTCCCTGCAATTTCTCACTCCCATGAAACTCTTCCAGGAAAACTTCATACCAAAATCTATAATGACAATTGGGGAAATTTTGGGATTTAGTAATGGGACAGTGTAAGAATAAAGACTATATAGTCTAGCTTAGACTATATAGTTTTCCGCCCCACCGCCCCTTAATCCTGCCAGGGAGAGGTTAGCATCAGTAGAGCCTTTGCTCGATTCGCTGGCTCCCAGGGCTTCAGATCTTCATCCCCTGGCTCATTGGAAACCTCACTTCCATCTCAATGCCTTGTAGTGACTTCTTGGTTATCTATCTGACCATCACCATGGCTTGGGGACCACTTCTCAAAGAGTTTCCCTGTGGACCGTATTTCTAATGCTTCCTATCTGTCCCCAGCAGCTACTCATGGGGGGCAGGCAATGTGTGACAGAAATGACCAGTTGTCAGGCAGAGAGACAATTCTCTAGTTGCATCTTTCCTGGCTTATCCTAGGTCCTGCGTGCCTCTAGCTCCCTCTCTTGCTTTAGCTTTTCCTTCTATACAAGGCTCAAAATGTAGGAAATAAAGTCAGTGACTGTCATGGGCTCCTTGCTCATGGGGTTCAAGGCATGCTGTTCCTTTAAGCCATGGGGTACTTGGGAATAGTTGTGGACTCCATGGTAACAGTCCTTTTTAATTATTTTCACCTTGCTACCTGGGCTTTATAGCACTGGAGAACTGAGTTAACCTTAATTGCCATTTCAATTTCTTTTTAATAAAAGGATTAAGCTGGGCATGGTGGTACAAGCCTGAAATCCCAGCACTTGGGAGACAGAGGCTGGTAGTTCTCTGTGAGTTCAAGGCAAGCTTGGTCTACACGGCAAGTCCCAAGCTAGCTTGGGCTACACAGTGAGACCTTGCTTGAAAGAAAGGAAGAAAGAAAGAAAGGAAGAAAAGAAAAGAAAACAACAAAAACAACCATTGGAAAATACACAAATCTGGTAGTCTACCTTTGTTGGGTCTAATAAGAGATGAACACTCTGTGACCAATACTCACTGTCCTGGCATTGCCAGTCCTTGGGACATACGGAACCGTGCCTACCTGGATTGTAGTTAGGCAGCTTGGAGACCCCAGGCCAGGTGTCCTCCGTAGGGACTCCCAGTACCTACACAGAGCCAGAGAAAGAGAACCAAGGTAAGAAGAAGCCGGCTGGGTACAGCAGGCCCAGAGACACAAAGTCCAGAGTGGGGAGGAATAAAGAGGTTGGTGCTGTCACATGGTTCCACCTGACACACAGGAGACTCTTTTTGGTAGCAGTTCTAACATCTTCTCCTCCAGTTTATTGTGCAAAGCACTGCATCCCCACAGCCCTGAGCCTGTGTTTCTACCAACTCAGTCTGCACGATTGCCAAGTGTTTAGGGTATGAAGCAACCGGAGTGACTGTTGGCCGCCTCTTGTCCCAGTCCTGTAAGCTGGTTTGCAGGAAATGCTGCTGGGCTGAATTACGCCTCAGCACAGGCGTTCAGCTCTTCTTGGATGTGCTCACGTTTACAAAGATTACTGACCTTTAGGCAGAAGAACACTGGCCGAAAATGACCCCGCTTCAGCCTTCGTCTTTTCTGCTCAATTTGTCTCATTTTCTACTTTTCTCCACGGCCAGCCAGCAACTTACACTATAATTTGGTTTTCCACTGGAAGATTATAATGGTAGCACCATGAGAGATGGAGCTGGCTTATGCTTTTAAAAAACTGTGTGTGCGTGAGTGTGAAAGGCAAAGGGCAATTCTGTGCAGTTGGTTTTCTCCTTTCATTTCTCCGTGGCTTCCAGGGATCGAACTCAAGTCTCTAGGCTTGTGCAGCAAGCCTTTTCTCACCGAGGCATCTTGCTGGTCCTGACCCATGCTTTGGATGTCCAAATTGAAGTTCTTGTTCTTAATGAGGATGTAGTAAGAAAATGAAAGTCTTCTGGTGTGAGGCCAAGTGGGGTTTGCAGCCCTCTACTGACACCATCTTACCACCGTTCTTTGAGGGTGACCACAGATCCCACAGCCAGTGCGTGTGGGAGACTGAGTAGCATGATTCTTTGTGACCTGTCCTTGTAGTTTGCTTTGCATCACTACGTGGTAGCTCTTCTCTGAATATGATTTTCCTGTAAAACACTGAATATAGACACTGGTCCAGCAGGAAGCTGATTGGCTGGCTGAAGATTACTAGTAGGGATGTAGGACTTAAATCCACTGGTGTGGTGACTAGGTCTCTGGTGGGGTCTGTTGTGCTCGTCTCCACACAAAAGACACTAAAGCACTATTTTCCCTCCCGTAATAAGTTTTGAAAAGTGGTGCCACTGAGTAAAGGCTTCAAGCTTTGATCCATTCTCTTTACAAACTAAAAAGTGAGTGAGTGAGAGGATTATATGTATATAAGCTTGTCCTAGGAACCAACCCAAGCCCGAGGGGACACTGAGAATCCTTGGTTCCATTTTGAAAAGCCAACTAGTCTAATTCTTCTTTTGTGGGTAAAGCCCAGAGGAGGGGAAGCCAATCCTTCCTCAGCCCACTGTCATCCGTGTTTGTACAGATGCGTGTGTAAACAAGTGGGTGTGACTCATGGCGACCCATTCAGCTTCTGTCGGTTGGCGAAGCACAGTGGAAAGAAAGCAGAGCCCGGGAGGAGAAACCAACACAGGAAATGAATCGCAAACACATTCTCATTTTCTGGAAGGTGAAAGTTACCAGACTTGTTGGTTACTTTGTACCATGTTTAACTGAGGCCAGATGGACACCAAATTTTCTGGGAAAATTTTTATGCTAAAAGCTTATTGAACTGAGATGTTAGAGGTTTAAAAAAATCCAATTATTCATTTAGCAGAAATTCATTTAGTTAAGATACGACTACAGAAACCTTATAATCTGTTTTATTTTCTAACTTATTTCACAGGTGAGGGAAGCAAAAATGGATGAACAGGACCACACAAAGACAAAAGGCATCTAGAAAAAGAAATAATGGAACGAAGAAAGAATCTGTATTATCTTTTTGGTTGGGGTTGAGATCTAACATGGATAGGGAACTCAGAGAAGTTAGTACCAAGTAAACACATCTACTAGTTTAAAAAATGGGACAAAGAACTCCAGTGGACATTTCTCAAAGGAAGACGTACAAATGGCCTAAGGTATGAAAAAAAAGTTCAACATCACTAATTACCAGAGAAGTGCAAGTTGGGACAATAACTGTAGTTAGGACCATGGAAATGTCGTTGTGTGTCTGTTGGGGTAGGTATTGAAAAACAAAGTCCATAAAGGGCTGAGGATATGACTCAGAGAGTGGAGTGGTAGAGTTCTTGCCTAGAGTACAGGAGAGACCCTGGATTCAATCCCCCATGAATGCATAAGCCCGGTACGGTGGCACACAGATGTGTTCAGGGTGAAGAGAGCAATACCAATTGTGCTCTCTTGGCTGTGAGCAGAGCAATAGCAGCCGCATTATTGAAGCATCTGTATAGCAGTCCATGAAAGAAGGAAGTGAATATATATGTTCACATCTGCATGTTTGTGTGTGTGTGTGTGTGTGTGTGTGTGTGTGTGTGTGTGTGTGTGTGTGTGTGTGCAACCCATAGGAACCTTTCTCTCCCTCTACCCTGTGGCCCAAGGCTGTCAAGGTTGGCAAGCTTTAACCTCTGAGCCATCTCTTCAGCCCTACGAATGTGTAGCCAGCACTTACAGCGAAGTGGTTTTGCTGTACATTTTATCTTACAGAATCCCTATAACGAGGCTACAAAATCATACAATCAATCTCATTTTGTAGATGGAAAAACTAAAGCTCAAGAGATGCTATGTGAACGTTGTCCATTTTCATAATTACTTAAGTGGCAAGAAAAGCCACTGCGTTAGCCACCTCCAGCTCAGATGATGTTTTAGTGTCCAAAGAGAAGACCCAAAGTGACATTTATGTCTCTTTCTAAGAATATGCCCTTTGGCTAGGGGCTGGGGGTGGGGGCACTTTTTGTTTGTTTGTGAATGTTTCCTATTTTGTCTCGAGTTTCCCATAATATCTTCCAGGTGGCCAGAAGACAATTTAATGTTAGTGATTAATTTGTACACATTGTCTTTGTTTCTCACGGTACAGCTTATCTTCACCAGAAGGCAGGGAGCTGAACTAAGCAATGGATAAAAACCCCCATGTAAAGTGTCTGACGAGCCGTGAAAGCATGCTAAGTGAAATAAGCCAGACCCAGAAAGACCAGTGTCCTACGACTCCAGTGATGTCAGGTGTGTGATAATTCACAAAGTCCGGGAGACAGACAGTGCACGAGAGGTTCTCAGGGGCTGTGTCGGCAGACTAGCGGGGACTGTGTTTATGACTGCAGAGCCTTGGCTGCGGGTGACGCAGAGGTGCTGGAGACAATCACAGAGACGCTGTGCACTGGCTGCAGCGGACTGTATGCTTGGTTGTCGACATAGCAACATCCTGGTTTCATTTTCATTGTCCCTCGGGCTCACTGGGTGCTATGTGATTTTTATTTATTGAGTATGTTGGGGGTGGCACATGCGTGGAAGTCAGAGGACAATTTGTGGGAGTTCTTTCCTTCTACAATGTGGATTGGAGACTCAACTCAAGTTGTCAGGCTTGGCAGCAACTGCCCTTACCCAGCGAGTCATCCTGCTGTCCCCCTGACAGTTTAACATCTATGCACTGTGAAATGTTAGTATCAGGAAAGTTCATCTACTTAAACACTGGCCATATTTTTGTGATTGAACAAAAACTCTTTAAAACTCTTTCTTGCATACATATATACATATATACATATGCAAAACATACACATACATGTAAGAATTTTAAATGTTTTTAATCACAGAAAAATTACACAAATATACATGTGCATATGTGTGTTAAAAATGCAAGAAAAGATTTTACCTATGGGGTTGGGGATTTGGCTCAGTGGTAGAGCGCTTGCCTAGCAAGCTCAAGGCCCTGGGTTCGGTCCCCAGCTCCGGAAAAAAAAAAAAAAAAAAGATTTTACCTATGTACTTAATTTTTTCAAAACTCTATTTTTAATGATAGTTCTTAAATGTTTTAACTTCCCACCAGAGGTAGTGGAAAAGAAAGGATACAGGGGAAGCGAACCTGTTTAGAAAGGTTCTTTGGAGGAACTCCCGTCTGTGTTGTTTGGAAATTGGCAGTTTAGTTCACAGGTCAGCAGCTCGATCCACTCACAAACACCTCATGGATACACCAGCAGTCCGGTTCAATTGAGTCTGGATAGCAAACATGAATCAGCAGTGGATGCACTACCTAGCAGAGACAGGCCTCTGCCTCAGCATGGCACAAGTCAGCAGGAGGGACCAGGAGGAATGACAGGAGACGTTCTCAGCTGTGCCTCTCTCAGGGAAGTGAAGATCAGCGAAGATGCAAGACTAACAAGTGTTGCACAGCTAGCTGTACCTGCAAGCTGAGCTCTGTCTCCGACTGGTCACTGTCCATCGGGTCCTATTTATACTCCCTCCACACGTAACGTGTCTACCACACGTGCCGCCTCAGCACGTGCTTCCAGTCAGCCCAAGTCTTCGGAAGCAGCAGGAAATTGCAGCACACCACCAGAAGTTTCTCTCTGTGGAGTCCCAACAAATAGAGCTCAACTGCGCATGTAAGGTGAACCAATACACATGTGGTTAGCGAAGAACCCTTCATCACGTGTCCTTTCACATGCGTGCTTTAGCAGAACATCCTTTTACCTGTGTCTGCTTCAGTGAAACGTTCCTTCACACATCTGCCTTAGCCTTTCACCTGTGTCCACTTTAGCTAATGTTTCTTCTTCTGTTTGCCCCAGCAAAATATCATCCAACAGACTTCCCAAAGAACCCTTAAGTTTCCACTTCACATATGTAATATGTTTATAAAATATGAACACACATGTATGCACAGAACATTCATGGTTACTTGTAATTTACTGGACAAGAGACAGCCAGACCTAATTTATCAAACTTGTTTGTAACTTGGTATACATTGGCCAGCCTGGCAAATGTTAGGTATACTTTACTGAAATAGGAAATGTGGCTATCATGAAAAAAGAGAAAGAGAGGTGAGTAGACAGTGCAGCTATGTCACTGTCTATAAAAGAAAGCAAAGCAAAGCACACCAGAGTGCAAATGAAGCAGAGCAAATGAAGGAAAGAAGTAGAAAAACACATATGCATACACACTCATACAGATGTGCATGCACACACTCATTCATCACACACACATAAACATGAGCACATGAAAACTTCCATACACATGTATGCACACACTTATGTACCCATGCTCAAATACACACTCACACGAATGCATCCTCACCAGGGTCCTTAACATCTTCCGCCATGTGTAGGAGCATGACCAATTCCATACTCCTTTACACAACTTGGGAAATCTGTTTTATGAAATTTTAGGAAAAGTAGATGTCCTGTCTCCTGGTGCTGAGGATTCAGGGCCAGCACAGGAATGGCCAAGTAGTACTGCCCAGAAAATGCTGCTGGGCACCAAGAAAATACGAATAAACACACAAAGCCAGACACCCAAGTGTCTTTAGTAGTGAGACTTGGTAGGCTGGTGTGGGACAGCAGGAGTCTCCTAACGCCTCATCCGGAAGGAACTCCTTTCTGTGGCAAACATCATAGCTTTACCACCCTGGGTGCAGCTCTTGAGCAGATAGAGCGCTTCATTCATCCCTAAGGCAAATTTGTCTCCAAGTTTATAATGTAGGTCTTTCTTTTTTCTCATAAGGAACTTTTGTCTCACCTCCCAGATCTTCTCCAGTTGTTCAAGGATGTTGGATACCCCAGGAAACAGAGGTTGGCCCTGGAACATTTCGATAAAGATGCAGCCTGCACCCCTAGCAAAGGAAGCAAGGTTATCCATTAGGAGGCTGTTCATATAAAATTGGACATCTACAGCGTCTCCTGAGCAACACTGGGGATACTGTTAAATGGGTGTCACACTGTTAAATGGGTGTCATGCGCTATTAAAAACCCAGAGCCAGAAACGTTCCTAAGTGAGGACAGTCAAGAGATGGTTCGAGTACAGTGAAGCCAGCCAGTCAGGGGCATGCTCCAGTTGTAAACCTTAAGTCACAGAAGCTCACCATTTTGTGGAAAAGGAAAGCCCTGAACCCCAATTTAAATAATTAAACTTAAGCTGCTACCCCTGTAAGATGTTAGTGTATGTGCCACTTGGAGAGGGGGAAAGGCACATTATTTCATAACTACATAACAATTATTTTGTATCAATTAAAAACTTAAAAGAATTTTTGAAGACTACAACCCCAAGTGTAGTTATATTCCTAAGCTCTGGGAGGCTGAAGCAGGCAGAAAAAAGATTACAAACCATAAGTGTATGCGCCCACACACAAACACACACACACATACACACCACATACACATACATACACACATACACATACACACACACCACATACACACACGCACACATACACACACACACAGAAACACACCACATACACACACACATACATACACACATACACACACACACACCACATACACACACACACACACACACACACACACACACACACACCCATTCTTTGCAAATCCTATTATGCTATTATGATGTAGTCAAAATGCTTATATTATCCTTACTGGTAAGGTCATTATAAGTTTAATTAAGCATGAGTTACTTTCTAATATATCATACTTATGCATGCAAAAAATGGAAGATTAAAATGAAATAAATTGGTTTAAGTGTTCCTAAAACTTCTGCACATTCAGCATTTGATCCAGACTTTCTGGCGTGCTAACCCACGGTGTCATCCTCTATGTTAAGAGCTGGTGATGCTGCAAGTTTTAAAAAAGCCATAAAAGGGCTAAGCGTCATTGGTGCTGAGCTTCTACAATTACACAGCTAGTTTACTTTGGACTCCTGCTTGAAGAAGGTTACTAAACATGTCTGATTCACTTTTCTATTGTTTGGTTCCTAGGGGTTTCAATAAGGCAAACCCTTCTTGTTTGCAGGTTTTCCTTCAGTTACTTCAGTTACCCATCCTCCCAAGAAAGCTTTTCATTGCCTTAAAACAAAGTCTCTTTTCATGGTATCTCCTTATCTTCTTTTCGTGGTGCCAGAGCCAGCCCTGGGCTTCTTGAATGTTAAGGAGGCATGCTGCCGCCAAGCCACAGTCTGGACCTGCCTTGGTGTTTTTCACTTGTGACTATGGGAAACTGAGGAAGAAGTCTTTTTGTTAGACACTTTCATGCTACCCTTTATCATCTACACAAGGATGATTACAATGTTACATAAAGGGTATTTCGGCAAAATCAAGAACATTTGGGCTGTTATGCAAGCATCACAAAGTGGCATAGGTCTTTCTGTTGTAGAGAAAAAAATTTCCATTTGCATTTTAAGTAGCTTGAAACCTTTATCTAACAGATTGCGAGTCTAAGGACACTCATATACATATTTTTTTCTTTTTTCTTTTTTTTCGGAGCTGGGGATCGAACCCAGGGCCTTGTGCTTGCTAGGCAAGCGCTCTACGGCTGAGCTAAATCCCCAACCCCTCATATACATATTATACACAGTATATATAGTGTGTATACATTATATACACATGGATATAATATGTGTATCAAGTGTATATGTTTCTATATATGCTGTGTATCATTTTAAGACAAAACCCTGATTCAATTATGTTTCAGTACCTGGAAGATCCATTAAGTACCATCAATACTTAAATAAATATTTAATTATTTAATCTAATGCTTTCATTAAAACAAAGAGGCTGATTCTTAAATACTTCAATGAGTATTGTACTCAATGAGTTTGAGCTAAAGTTTTTAAAGCTGAAAGCATTTTTGGGTTCTGAAAGCATTTCAGAACTGTCATTCTGAAAATAATCCCCGTTTCGCAATTTGTCTATCATCCTGTTATGCAATCTGTTTCCAGAACTGAGTAAATTTTTATTTGTTTCTTCAGTTTAAGAACTGGGCTTGAGAGCCGAGAGTGTGGTGGTACACACCTTTAGTTCGATTACTGGGCAGAGGCAGAGGCAGAGGCAGAGGCAGAGGCAGAGGCAGAGGCAGAGGCAGAGGCAGAGGCAGAGGCAGAGGCAGAGGCAGAGGCAGAGGCAGAGGCAGAGGCAGAGGCAGAGGCAGAGGCAGAGGCAGAGGCAGAGGCAGAGGCAGAGGCTGATCCATGAGTTTGAGGCCAACCTGGTCTACAGAGTGAGGATTCTAAAGTCTCTCTCTCTCTCTCTACACACACACACACACACACACACACACACACACACACACACACACACACACGCATGCACACACTGACCAAAGCCCAAAGCCCAAAAACCAAAACCCAAATCAAACCAAAACCCAAACCAAACCAAAACCAAACAAACAAACAAAAACAAAAAGCAAACAAAACAAAACAACAAAAAACCCCTCCCCACCCCGGCTTTAAGCTTTCTCCACAGGCAGGTGCAGCTAAGGAGCCAGCTCCCGTTTCCTTCAATTCTTCCGGTTTGTTTTCAGTCTTCATTCTTGTGACTCTTCTTACACCCTGCCTGTCACTGGGCTTCCAGTGGGGCTTCAGTGCGTAGATGCCCAAGGGTGGGTGGTGTGGGGTAGGAGAAGCAGCCCCTGTGGTGGAGGTGTCACTTGAATGGGAAACAGAGCAGGTGGCCTCAAACAGTGCATCCTTCTAGAAGGGCGAGTTGGCAGGGGTCAATTTATGGCACCAAATGTGGTTCTTCAGTCAAGTTTGAACAAACAGCTACAATCTTCTCTGCATTTTCTGGCTTCTTCCGATTCCCCCCCCCCATTCTAAGCATGAACAAATTCTTCCAGAAGAAAAAGATTCCTCAGATTCCTTAGGCAATCCCCTAGGGGAGGAAATCATCTCAGGAGGTTTTAGCTTCTCAGAGATGTGAGGAACATATAAAAATTCTGTTGGGCGAAATGAATTCATATTTCATTTTTTTTTTTACTGTTGAAGTTAATTCGGCATGCCGTGACAGATGCCAATAACATGACATTTCCAGTTACTTTCCTTGGGCCACGTTTTATATTTGAAGGTTTTCGGCAAGAAGCCTGATAGTGGAGAACCAGGCAGGGACTGCTTTCTATAATTGGAAAGCTGCAGTCACCTGAAGTCAGCAGCAAAGATCCTGCCCTGTGTTTCAAAATTAAGCCACCCTTAAAACTCAGTATGCTAGGGCCTGGAGAGTGGCTCAGTGATTAGAGCATTGGCTGCTTTTAGAGGACTTGAGTTCTGTCCCCAGCACTTACACTGGGCCACTGGGCCGCTCATTAACACCAATAATTCCAGTTCTGGGGGATCCAATATCCTCTTCCAGCCCCCATGGGTATCCACATCTCTCCCTCTCCCTCTCCCTCTCCCTCTCCCTCTCCCTCTCCATCTCCCTCTCCTTCTCCCTCTCCCTCTCTCGCTCCCTCCCCCTCCCCCTCCCCCTCTCGCTTTCCTTTCTCCTGCCCCCAATACACACTAAAATCCTCAATGTAATAGGCTAGGATGAACCTTAAAAACATTATACTAAATGAAAAAAGCCGGACGTGCAAGGGCAAGCATCAGTGATTCCAGTTATGTGAAGTGCTCTGAGCAGTCGGATTCACCGAGGCGCAGGAAGTGGACCAGCGGTTCCCAGGGGCTGCTGGGAAAGTTTGGCGGGATACAGTTTCACACAATACGAATGTACCGAATGCCGCTAGATTGGTTCAGATGGCTAAATATGCCGTCTTATGTTTTGTTTAGTTCCTCCCCTCAAAAGCAAGCAAAGAAACAAAAGCCCACCACATAGAGTTACAACTCTGTGTGTGAACATCTCTTTTCCTCGAAGTCCTTAATAAGGGACTTTTAAGGTCTGAAGAGGACAAGGGGAAAGACAAGCAGGAGAGAGGAAGTGTTGGGAGACTAGAGAACACTGGCTAAGAACCTTTGTTATCATTCACAGAGCCATGCGCCTTTGCTCTGGGCTCCCACTGGCTGTGTGTCCTACGGTGTGCCCAGAGGTGATGATTGCTTCCCCTAAGACAAGAGCAGCTGCCACTGGTCAGCAACTGCCTGCAAAGGTTCCCAGTCCAGCGCTGGAGGGCCGCATACAGCGCCTAGCAGGATAGACTCCTCTCCACTCCCTGATTGTGTTCCTCTCTGCCCACTCCTCCTCTTATCATCCTGAAAAGGAGACAGGAGAAGTGGGAGGATCACCCACCGTGTGGACCCCAGTTTTTAGCAAGGCCTTAAAGTGAGCAGGCAGTAAACCCAGGGGCAATGCTGGCTGTTCTGTTCCTGTGTTACTTTTTAGTTTACTAAGCAAACAATAGCGGGATTGAGTAGACATAACAGAAGTGATTTTAATTTATAATTGTGTATTTATCTTGCTGGTGGGATGTGTGTCATGGGGAATATAGGGAGGTCAGAGGACAACTTCATGGAGTCAGTTCCCTCCTTTCACCTTATGTGGGTTCTGGATATCAGACCCCAGCTTGTCAGGCATGGACCGCAGGTGCCATAACTTGCTGAGCCATCTCACTGGTTGGATAGGATTCTTTATTGGTCAGTTTCCCCCAGGATCCCACCTAAGGCCATGACTGTATGTAGATGAGACGCTCTGTGGCACCTTCAATCTGGAATCGTTCTCTCCTTTTCCCTGACTTTTTGAAACTATGATTTCAGATCTGGGTACATGGTGTGCCAATAGACTGCTTGCCTAGCATGTACAAGGCCCGTGCAGGGTTTGAGTCCCAGCACCACCAAAAGAAAAATAATTGAAAAAAAAAACAAACCCTTCAATCTTTCAAAGATTCCAGGCCAATTGCTGTAGTAGATACTGGGCTTCTCTGGCTTCTTCATGATTAGAGCTGGGTAGAATTTCTTCTTCCAGCAATGCCACGTAAATGGCTTTGGGTTCTCAGCATATCCTATTCGGAGGCACACATCAGGTTTCCCATGATTCATTATGTCCCTTTAATTGCTGCTGTAAGGTGTGGTCCACCAGTTTCTCTGCCATAAAGTTACTATTTTTTTCTTCGTAGTTGATAAGTAGTTTGTGAAGCTGTGCTTTGTGAATGTCTTGGTCTTCAGCGAACTGCCCCCTTTTAAGTTACACATCGCTGAATCCTGTCTCAACTCCTGCTGTGTTGGTTGCAAAATAGTGACTTGCCAACTGTATTAGGTTTTTTCTCCTTCTGTCATTTGTTGGCATTCTACTGGGGGGTTGGGGTGGAGAGGGACTTCTCTTCCCAGCCCTCTGGCTAGGTAGCCAGCTGTCTCCAGTGTGGACTCTTACTTTACTCTCTAGGCTATAATTAATTTCCCTCATAATTTACTTTGATGTTAAAATTGCCCCAGATTTGGCCAGAGGAAGCTTCTTCAGACTGCTTCCCATGTTCTTTTGACATGTCCCCATTTATTTTATATCATTTTGTAAGCACTCCTAGTAGATGGATAAGGACATTGATCCAAAATGTCCTGCCTACAAGACGTACAGGGACAAAGATGGAGCAGAGATTGAGGGAATGGCCAACCAATGACTGGCCCAACCTGAGACCAATCTCACGGACAAAAACTATTCCCTGACACTGTCCATAATACTTAGTTATGCTTGCAGACAGGGGCCTAGCATAACTGTCTTCTGAGAGTCTCCACCCAGCACTTGACTAAAACAGATGCAGACCCCACAGCCAAACATTAGACAGAGCACTGGGAGTTTTATGGAAGAGCTGGGGGAAGGATTGAGGAACCTGAAGGGCAGAGGTTCTCCACAGGAAAACCAACAGAGTCAACTGACCTGGACTCTTGAGGCTCTCAGAGACTGAACCACCCACCAAAGAGCACACACAGGCTGGGCTTAGGCCCCTCCCACATATGTAGCAGATGTGCAGCTTGCTTTTCACACAGGTCCCCCAACAACTGGAGTGGAGGCTTACCCTGATCCTGTTCCCTTAGCTGGGCTACCTTGTCTGGTCTCAGTGGGAGAGGATGTGCCCAGCTTGCAGTGGCTTGAGGTGCCAAGGTGGGTTGGTTCTTAGAGAAGAAGGGGAGGTGTGTTAGGAAGGGGCCGTGTGAAGGGAGGACTGGGAGGAGGAGGAGGCTGTGATCAGATGTAAAGTAAATAAATGAATAAATTAACGGGGAAGAAAGAGAATACAGTCTGGTCCAAAAGATGACCCAAGTCCCTCTTACACTTCCTTGTTCCCACCTTAAAATCAGACAAGTCCTCCTTCTTTTAGTAGGCAGTGATATAAAGAATTCAAGATCTAGGTCTTAGCCTGGCGCTTAGGTAAGATGCACTAATAGCTAAAAGGGTCTCAAAGGTTTTAAACGTTGCGGAGAGATGGCTCGGCAGAGCATTTGCTGCTCTTGCAGAGGACCCAGGCTTGTTTTCCACCATTCAGGCTGGTCTCAGACTCCCCATGTAGCTGGAGATAGCCTTGAACTCTAGCTCCCTGCCATCTTCCCCCTTCCCTAGTGTTGGGCATATAAAAGTGCACCACCACACCTGCCGGGGTGCTGGGGATGGGAGGTGCCGATCTGTGTGACTTGTGCATGCTAAGCAAGTTCTCTACCAGTTGAGCTGCATTTCTCACCTTTAATAATCATCTTAAAGAAAACATCATATTCAAGCTACATTCCAGAAGAATCCAACATGTGCTCCTCCTTTGAGGTAATGATTGTGAAAATTGGACTTTTATTAAATTTCATTGCCTATAGTGCAGTAGGAATTGGACATGATGTCACTGAATATATTTATAATATATTATACATATTAATATATGTACAATATATATTAATCCACTTAGAAAAACATAATTTAAAAATTGTTTTTGAAAAGATGGGCGGTATGGTGGTGCACACCCTTTAATCCCAGCACTGGGGAGGCAGAGGCAGGTGGATCTATGTGTTCAAGGCCAGCTTGGTCTACACAGCAAGTTCCAGGACACCCAGGGCTATATAGAAAAACTCTGTCTCAAAAAAAAAAATAACCAAACAACCAAATGTAACGTAAAGTAATCATACAGGCATTTGACCTACATGTGTATCTATGCACCACATGCATGCCTAGTGCTCAAGAAGTCCAGAAGAAGGCTTTGAATCCCCTGGGACTGGAATTACAGACAGTTATGAGCCACCATGTGGGTGGGAATCAAACCTGGCCCTCTGGAAGAGCAGGCAGTGCTCCTATCTGCTGAGTCAGCTCTCCAGCCTCTGGGGTTAGTGTAGGGGGTAGGAACCTGAAAATTTGCCTTTCTTCTTGGTTTAAAACTATATAAAACATAACATTTTAATGTTATATAATATGAAGTGCATTGCTATACATAAAGTATAGTTTTAATTTAGGAAGTATATAGGTATGATATCCAGCATTTTCAAGTGCAAATCCTATCCAAGGGAACCCATCAATATTTAAGGCCTCAAAAACTTCCACAAATGACTTTGTATGTCTCCACTCATGCGCCCTGATGCTCTTTTGCTGTGTGCTTTGATTGTTTCTTTTCTGCTGTCTTGTGTTAGGTAAAGTTTCCTTGCCACTTTTCACACATGAAAAATATCACAGATATAATTCCAGGAAAATTAACACATAACTATCAAATGCCACATGCTCGGGGAGAGATAGCATATGAAAGGATAATAAAAGAGAGTTATAAGGACTTTGCTTTAGATACATACAGCCTTAAGCAAAAAGCTATAACACTTTATAAAACCACAGTCATTGAAGAAGTCTTAAGCAGCTGGAAAGATAGGTTATGCTCAAACCTTGGAAGTCAAGCACAGCCGTAAGCCGTACACACTTAGAAGGACATGGAAGTAGGAGGATCAGGGGTTCAAGGTTATCCTCGGCTATACACAGTTTGAGACCAACCTGGGCTACAAGAGTACATGATACATATAATACATAATACATATGTATATATATATATATATATATTACATAGCTATAAAAATAGCCTACTCATTTTCATAATATTCTATACATTCTATGCAATTCTAGTGAAAAGCCCACTAGGGATTTTTATGTAACTGGAGGCACTGTGTCTGATTACATCAAAAATCAAAAATTAATGAGTCATGAGTCAAGGAGTTCGTGTGTGTGTGTGTGTGTGTGTGTGTGTGTGTGTGTGTGTGTGTGTGTAGTGTTCCTGTGTGCCAGGGAATAGTGGAGGGGGGCAGGGCATAGACTCCAGAGTCAGCATCACGTGTCTTCCTCAATCATTCACCGATTTCTTTATTAAGACAGCGTCTTACAGAACCGAAACTTCTCTGATTCAGCTAGCCTAGATGGCCACCAAGTCCTGGGGACCCCTCTGTCTCAGCCTCCCCAGCACTGAGATTATAGACAAGCGCTATCATGCCTGGCTTTTGTTTTGTTTTAAACCTGGGTTCCAGGGATCTAAACTCCCATTCTCATGTTAGTGTGGCAAGCACTTCTTTACCCGTGAAGCCATCTCCCTGGCCCTTGAGGGATTTATGAAGGAGGAGACAAGATTCTTGAAGGGTGAGACATGGCCTATGAACCATCAATTATTACTATAAAGCTATGGTAATTAATACATTGGTACAAGAGTAGATACATTGACCTCACATGACAGAAGACCAGGCATTTGTGGAAACTAGATATAGAAGAAATTTGGCATGTTCACAAGTCTCGTACAAGGTCAAGCCAGTAACTTGCCAGCTTGGAGAAGGAAGGGCTCACAAGCCTACCCCTAGCTGGACTTATCGATGGTTGATGGGTGCTGGGGAAGGGAGAGTCAGTCTTCCTTAAGGGGTGTGGTCCTGTGCTGACCATCCAGTGCATGGCATCACACCTATGAGTTACACAATGCGTGAAGTTGGGACGGGAGCTGAGGAATGGCTGAGTGGAGAGAAGGGGAGACTGGAAGTGTGTGTGAACATGATTAAAATACACTGCATTTGCATATGAACTTCTCCAAGAATGAATAAAGTTATAGTTTTTAAAAGAGAAATTTGGCACGGCAAACAGCATGAGAAATGGGAACAAGACAACTGGTTAACATGTTCTAAAGTCAACGTCAAAATAGAAGGCAGACGTGGCAGCTCGCACGTGTAATACCAGAACTCAGAGTGCTGAGGCAGGAGGTTGATCAAGGCTACATAGCAAGACCCTGTCAAAGTCAATCAGTTAATCAATCAAATATGAAACTGGGCCTAGAGAGATGGCTCCACAGGTCAAAGCGTGTACTTCTCTTACAAGGGACTGAGTTCTGTCCTCAGCACCTACCTTAGGTACCTCACAACTGCCTATAGCATCGGTTAAAGAAGATCTGACCTCTTCTGGCCTCCTCAGATACCTCGATTCATTAGCAGATACACACGCAGACATAGAGCAAGAAATATAAAACCCCCCAAGCTTGAAAAAAACCCAAACCTTTAAGAGGATTTATTAGGTCGTATTGTTTTGGTGTCAAGGAAAGACTTTTAAACAAGAAATAAAGGGGGGAATCAAAAAGAAAAATATCAATAAAAGCACCAAAGCACCAGTATTAAGAACTTTGTGTAAGGGCTGTACTCAGTGCCTGCTACCGAAACTACCGATCTGAGTTCAGTCCCCAGAACCCACATAGGGAAAACCAACTCCTGCAATCTGTACTCAGGACCCTCTATACTCACTGTGGAAACAGCATGTACACAGGCAGAGACATACAAAACAGATCAATTAATTAAAATGTAATTTAGTTTTTTTTTTTTAAAGAACTTTGTTCAAAAGGAGGACATCAAGATAGGAAGACCAAAAAAATCTTGTATTAGGAGAGGCTACTTGCAATATGTGTAACCGATAAACTACCTAAAACATCCGACATAAATGAAGAACAATGAAGAGCAACCAATCAGGACAGAGATAAAGGGAGACAGAGAGACCAACAGAAAGTAAACCAATGACATGGATGTAAATAAATCACAGGAAAGTTTACGAATAACAAATACTCCAGGAAAAGATATTCAATCTCAACAGTGTTGGGAGTGAAAATTTAGGTGACAACATGATTTCTCTTTAAGCACTTGACTGGCAAATGACAGATTCTACACAGTGAGATGAAGTTGGTATAGATGTCCCCAAGATGCTGTCATACGATGCTGGCCTGTTGACTCTTCCACTATTTTGTGAATTTGAACATTCACGTATTCTCTGGGACAAAACACATACATCCATAGTAAATACCTTAGAGAAATTAGAGTGTAGTTGTGAGGAGGAGGTTTGGTAATGGGGATGAAGGAACAAACAAAATCAAAAGAGAAAAATCCCTGAAGCCCTGAAATACAAACACCAGTTCTGCTTAAACTATCAGGAACAGGTGCAACAGATGTAGCTCTGTAGTAGAGCCCTTGCCCAGCACACATGAGCCTCAGTGCTGCGTTACAGCTCACCATCACACACACACACACACACACACCATGGGTCCCCCAATCCCCCAACACACACCACCATGCACACTGCCAACCCCCCCCCTCCACATGCCCCCACAACACATACCACCATCCCACACACTCACCACCCCACCACCACCATGCATACCGCCATTCCCCCAACACACCACCACACATGCCACCACCCCTCTCTCCACCACCCCTCTCTCCTTTACCCCCTCCAACACTACCACACTATTTTCACAAGCTCAAACTTAAGCCTGGCACGATGGCTAACCTGCTTAAGCCCGATGACGTGCATTCGATCTGAACAACCCAGACAGTAGAAGAGAACCAACTTCTGCAAGGTGTCCTCTGACCTCATATTTGAGCTGTTGTACTCATCTCCAGCCCCAATAAATAAATAAGTAAATAAATAAGTAAATAAATAAATAAAGTAACTTTTAAAAATTACTTTTAAAAGATTAAAAGTAGGTAAAAGTAAAGTAGTCAAAATATTTTTAAAAGAATAAAAACAAAACAGAAAAGAATTGTTTCTAAAGGCAGAAAGGGGATGAGGACTGGAAACTAAAAGTTCAGGTAGATTCCCCCTTCCACAGAGGGCAGGCAGGGAAGGAAGGCACCCACAACCACGGGGCCACACTGACTGGGATACAGCCATTGCAGGCGGTGCCGAGGATGTGCGCATGCTCCTGAAGCTGCCTCGGCGCTCTTGGTATGACGTCACTGACTTCTGTGCTGGATAAATGTTTTACTTGGGAGCTGTCTTTTGCCTTACAGCATTCCTAGTGTCTCTACCTTCCTGCTGCCAGTGCCTTTCACCAGCTACGACAACAAAGATTCCCCAGACATTACCAAATGTCCCCTGGTAGGTAGGACAAAATGGCCCCTATACATGTGTGTGTGTATTTATATAATATATAATTGTTTTAAATGTTCTATAATAAAACAAGGTTTCAAATTGATGGGTATGTCCTCCACTGCTTGGGAAACACAAGCTGGAAGGTGTTGTTAAGAGCAGAGCGCAGCAGAGCCTGCCGAAGGCCTTTGAAGTCTACGGAACAGTGAGGCTGACAGCTCCAGAGGAGTTGAGTAGCAGGTGATTGCTCTAGAAATGGCGCTCAGTCTCAGAAGCCTACAACTAGTTACACGGGGGTGGAGGTGGGGGTGTCTTCATTTCTTAATTCTTTGAGAAATCTGGAAGTTTAATCCTGCTTTTAAATTACTTGCTTAATTAAAAAAAAAATCTATTGTTGACTTGCGCTGCAGATACTGAGTCTGATCTGAAAGCTCCCTCCCCTGAAGATGAGCTGTGATAAGACTGGAAGGTGCATGCAGGCTGCTAAGGGAGGGAAGCAAGGACAGTCCTACCCAGCTGAGACACCTGTGACCCAGAACAATGGCTATCAAGTCAAGCTGTCCCGAATGGTGCAATAGTGCCATGCACGTCTTGGCAGCAGCTGACAGCTCTCTCACTGGACTTACGGCCTGCTTCACCGGAAGGAAATCATGTGTGGCACTGAAAACCTAGTCAAGTACTGAGGCTAGTGAGGTCACGGGTCTTACAGGAGAATCAACTAACCTCCTTTTATTAAACCAGCATAATGCTTAACTGCCTTCTAAATACCTGTCCTTATAGTCACAAAGATCTGTAGCTCTTGTTGCTCGTCAGAGAAGCTTCTCCTTGCAACAAAAAGGCCACCACAACTGTGAAGATGCAGAGAACAGTGAATCAAGGGCGCCTATCCCCCCTACAACACAACTCCTACATCTGAAGCTCAGGCAGCATGGAGGAAGACGGGCAGAAAGTCTGTAAGAACCAGAGGACCTGGCAGTCCTAGAAATGACAATGAAGCTTTATCTCACAACACTTTAATTATATGAGTTCTTAAACAAAACCCAAATGAGAACACCAACAGAAATGTTAACACAGAAGGAGCAAGTCTCACAGGGAAACTAAGAAATGATACTGAGAGCTGGAAAATTAGCCGTCCCCTGGGGTTAGACCCATAATTGGTTATCCAATATCAAGTGGTCAGCACTGAACTCATACACATACAAGCAGCACTGAATGAACTCTGCAGGTTATTTTTACATATTTAATACATGTAGATAAATAGTATATATCTAAGATATATTTAATATATTAAGATACATATGTAATATACATACACACACAATCAGCATGCTCTTACGTATATGTAAGAATAATTAAAGAAAAGAAGGCCATGAATTTTTGAGGGTATAAGGAGAGAGACATAAGAGTGGTTGGAATGGCTTGCCTAGGAAGCGCAAGGCCCTGGGTTCGGTCCCCAGCTCCAAAAAAAAAGAACCAAAAAAAAAAAGAGTGGTTGGAATGAGAAAAGGAAAGGGGGAAATGATATAATTATATTTAATCAATTTTTAAAAACTCTTTGGCTATCCAAATAAAATAAAAATGCTATTTTTGGCACATTTCAAATCAAGTAACAGTTGGACTTTGAAAATAAAATTTTGAACACAAAAACACTATTATTGATTTTTAAAAATAGAGATGCTGTTTCTCTAAAGCCTTGGGAAAGGTACATCTGCTTTATTATCTTTGAAGAGTTGGCTAGGCCTGTGAGGTCACTTCACATCTAGTGCAGTCCTCACAGAACTGGGACAGCTCTAGAAGCCGATGGGGCTGGCAGACCACTCTGTGAGGGAAGGAGTCTGATGCTAAGCCTGACAACTTGAGTTTGATTCCCCAGAACCCCGTAGTGAAAAGAGAGAACTGATTTACGTAGTCCTCTGACCCCTATACAGGAACCTTCCAATAAACAAGTAAATGTAAAACTCCCACAATGTAGCCTCCCTGCTCCAGGAAGGCCTGAGAGCACTCGCTCACCACTCACTGTACCCTCCTCATCCTCAAGCCCCAATTCTCCGGCTTGTGTCATGGGCCCCTTTCAACCTCTGATGGGGAGAGTTATTTTTTAATATTAATTTTTACTACATGCGTGTCTGTCTCTGCCTGCCTGCCTGCTGTCTGTCTGCCTGCCTGCCTGCCTGACTGCTGTCTGTCTGTCTGTCTGCATGACTGCTGTCTGTCTGTCTGCCTGCCTGCTGTCTGTCTGTCTGTCTGTCTGCCTGTCTGTCATTAGTTTGAAGGTGTATGTCTGTTTATCTGATGGTGAGTGGTTAAGGAGGTGAAAAGGCAAAGGAGTCAATAGGAAAGCTAGGAGGGTTGTGACGAAAGAGCACTGGGGACAGAAGGTGCCGTGGGCAAGTCCTCTTTAGCCCATTGTCTCTTTAACAATAAAACCCATGAGATTCAAAAGTCAAGTATTGCAAAGCACCTGATATTTCAACATTTCAGTGCAGAAGCAATGATTATTCATCCATCACGGGCGTCTCCATTTTTGGGGTGCTAGTTCTTACCATATGTCTAGCTCAGAGGAGTACTCGGTGGCTCCCAGCAAAGCGTCAGGTGGCCGGTACCAGAGTGTCACCACTTCTGAAGAGTATGTCTGGCTGGGAATGGACTTGGCTCGAGCAAGACCTGTCCAAAGAGAATGAAGATAGCATCCATTGTCCTGGGTCTTTCTGGGAGGCATGGTGATACACAGGGACCGTGTAAATGGCAGAGTAAACAACATGAAGGGCAACATGCCAATGGCGGGTGCTCTCACCAGAAGCACTCAGTTAGCCTGAGGCTTGTGTGTATTGCAGCAAGCAGATGTCTTAATTTTGACCTGCTCTGTAACTAGGTGAGGCAGCCAAGTATGGTCAGTTGACTAAGTGCTTGCCTAGTTGGTATGAATAGGTGATCTTGATCCTCCAGGTCATGCCCTTAGTGGATGGATGGCCTTGACTTCTGCTTCCTCCTTCTCTTTGCTCCAAGCTATGATGAGCTGGGAGTGACAACTGTGTTGAAATATCTGGGCAATATCTGTAGGATGGTGGAGCCACGTGACAGGTAAAGACTGGGCAATGACACTGCGGGGTACTGTGATGGCTCTGACTGCTCTGGTGAGTGAAGGTTGTTTCTAGAACACTGTATCCCGGTACCGTGGGTCTCTACAGTAGCAGTGAAATAGCTTGGTTCAGGATGAATGTGTCTGCTTTACATTTCTGTAGTCTAGGACACTCGCTACCAGTTTAGTAGAAAAAGAGAGAGGATTATTGGTCCAAATGACTGAGGTCATTTCCTCTCAAGTGCTTCTCTGCAAAACAAGAATGTGAGTCAGTGGCCCGTCTCTCAGAACAGCAGCACCCACAGCTGGGGAAACCTTAACGAGAGGAGTTGGCTTGTGGAGAGTTGGTAAATGACTAGCTGCTAAATGCCCGTGTATTGGGATGAGCCATCGCCACAAAGAAAGTCCTCCAGATGTCATTTGACATCCCCCAAGACTGGTTTCTTGTTTCATGAACCAATGTGTCAGAGCTGAGGAGACAGCCCAGTGGTAGAGCAATTTCCTAGCATACACAAAGCCCAGTGTCTAAAACAAACAAATGAACAAGACCCCAAAAGACCAAACCAAACAAATAAAACACTAGACCCTGTGTGTCAGTCCAGTGTGGTGGTACATACACAGAACCAGGAGGATTACTGCTAGTTTAAGGCCAAGCCTGGTCTACACGGTGGGCTTTAGGTCAACCAGGGCTACACAGTGAAATCCCATCTTTAAAAAGATTACTGAACATTTATTACTACACTAGGAATACAATGATAAGCAAAAGTAGACTGTCAACTACCTGCTAATGAAGAATAAAATCTAAAGTCACATATAAGTATTTGTGTATAGTATGTGCTTATGAATTTCTGTATTAGATATCGTGGATATAAACTATGATACATGCTAAAATGGAAAGAGAGTTATAGAGGAATGTAGTCAAGCTGATGTTGACGTGTAAGGGTACAGAGCAAGCGTCATTTCTATTTATGTAGGAAGCTATGCTACGTTCCAGGGTCAACCTCTCTGTTCTGCCATCCTGGGATAGTGATCTGTTCTGACAGAGTTGTCATTATGCACTTAGACACAGGGACATTTCCTAAGTACAGTCTACTCCACAGACGTCACTACATCAGACGTGACATCGGGATGGTACAAAGACCTAGTTTAGGCCTCTGGCTAGATGAGTCTTAATGGAATCTGAAGAAACTGCCACACTCTCCCTCCTTCTTGCCTCACATTTCCTGCCTGTCAGTTTGACATCCACACACAGAATCACATTTGGGCTTTCAAAGGGCAAGCCTAGCGAATGCCTCAAACAAGTGCACACAAAAGATTCATTGTTCATAGGCCAGAAGGAGACCTGGGGGGCGACTCACCAAAATCAGCCAGTTTGAGCTCTCCCAGGTGACTGAGGAGCAAGTTCTGAGGTTTCAGGTCCCTGTGGAGAACACGCTGGTGGTGGATGTATGCCAGGCCCCGCAGAAGTTGAAACATGAAAAGCTGGAAGAAATGAACACCATACCTAAGGACATTTGAACCACTGTGTGTTGTAAATCAAAAACACTCCTCCAAAAGAATATAGTGAAAGTGTCTCTTGAGAGATGAGAGAGAGAGAGAGAGAGAGAGAGAGAGAGAGAGAGAGAGAGATTGTTTTTAGAATTGTTGAGAAAGGAGGATAGAAATCACGTGAATCAGGTAGACTATATCCCAAAGAATTCCGGCTTTTCCTTTGATACTGAAGGAGTTGCTCTTCCCCAAAGAAATCTAAAGTGAAATCTTGAGTCTCCTTAGGAGCGCTCGTGTTAATTTAGATGTGAAAGATAATTTTCCCACAGATGAACTTGGCATGTCAGGTCAAGGTTGACCTGGAGACAACACTCTGGAGTTCACAATCGCTTCGTTTTCCAGGCTCCGGTCAAACCCTTCTAAACCTGTGACACCAGTACACACCACTGGGAAACTGATTTTAAATGGTTTAAGAAATAAAGCCGGGCTCAGAGGTTAAGAGCACTGGATGCTCTTCCAGAAGACCTAGGGTCAGTTCCCAGCACCCACATGGCAGTTCATAACTGTCTGTAGGGGTTGGGGATTTAGCTCAGTGGTAGAGCGCTTGCCTAGCAAGCGCAAGGCCCTGGGTTCGGTCCCCAGCTCCGAAAAAAAAAAAAAAAAACTGTCTGTAACCCCAGTTCTAAAGGATTTGACTACTTTACACAGGCATGCATGCAGGCAAAACATCAATGCATATAAAATAAATAAACCTTTTTTTTTTAAAGGGAAGAGAGGAAGGAGCAGGTGAGGTGGCTCAGTAGGAGAAAGTACTCTCTGTGTAAGCCTGGAACCCTCTGCTCAGTACCCGGACGCCACATCCAGGTGGAGGAGAGAATCGACTCCGCAAAGCTCTCTTCTCACCCCTGCCTCCGTAGGCACACAGAAGTGATGGATTTTTGTTTTGCTTTTAGGTATGAGAAAAAGAAATAAATGAATCATTGTCTTCGTCAATTGCTTTTAAACCCTTAAATTCAAAGTTGAAAGTGGAAGAAATATCTAGTGTGTGTTAAAAGGGAAGAGAGCAGCTCCCAGAAGCTGAGACAGAGATGTTTAGTGGGTCAAACCTAGACACTGTACACTAATTAGCCACCTCCCTCCTACTCACTGTTCAGTCCCTCTCCTCTCTGCTTCCTCGGGCTCCTCCTGGCTTTTGTAAGGGGTAAAGCCCGTATTTAAGTACAGTATTTCACAGCATCTTAAAACTCTAGTCTCACCAAACCTCACATTCCCTCCTCATGTCAGTTTCTTCCATTAACAGGTATGGTACAGTCAAACCTGAAGGTGCTTTCACAGTTGACGTCAAGTTAGATCTTGGCTCCTCTTCCCAGAGCAGCTTCCCACACCCTGGAGTTTGCACATGAGGAAATTCTGTTGAGTTAGTGCCATCTGGGATACAAGTCCCTTAAAGCCACAAGTGGAGTCTTAGCACTTGAGAGGTTGAGGCAGGAGGATGACATGTTTGTAAGTTTGAGGGTAACCTACATATTAAGACACCATCTTTTAAAAAAAAAAAAAAAGATGGATTGCAGTGGGATCAACCAAGTCTGGACAGAGAAAGCCATGTCCTCTACTTCTGAAGTATCTATCCCTGAGCCTTGTTCCATCAGGAATCAGAAACAAGGCTTCGGGAAGATGGCTAAGTCAGCAAAGTGCTTACTGTGCAAGCATGAGGACCTGAGTCCAGAGCTCCAGCATCCATATGGCAGCCGGGGTGTGGCATGTACCTATAATCTCAGTGCTGGGGGTGGAGGTGGGTAGAGACAAGAGGATCCCAGAGCTCACGGGCAAGATAGCCTGGTTGAATTGTGAGTTCCAGGTTCAGTGACAGGTTTTGTCTTTAAAAAAAAATTAAGAAAGTAAGTGGTGCTTTGAATAATAATGGCCCCTATAGGCACATGTATTTCAATGCTTAGCTACCAAGGAGTGGCACAATTTGAACATATTAAAAGGACTAGGAGGTTGTTGGAGGAAGGGTGTCACTAAAGGTGGGCTTTGATGTTTCCAAAGCCCACACAAGGTGCATTCTCTCTCTCCCTCCCATGTCCCCTCTGTGCCTGGGGATCAGGCTGTAGAACTCTTAGCTCCTTCTCGAGCATCATGTCTGCCTGTGTGCCACCATCCTCCCACCATGACAGTGGACTAAACCTCTGAAACTCCCACCATCCTCCCACCATGACAGTGGACTAAACCTCTGAAACTAGAACCGGCCCCGAGAGTTGCCGAGGCCATGGTCTCTTTATAGTAATAGGACAGTGACAAGGATGACAGAGTGCCATTGAGGAAGACACCTGACATCAACCTGGAGCCTCTACACATGCACACACATGTACAAACTCACACACACACACACACACACACACACACACACACACGCGCGCACACATCAGAAATAAGATAACTTCATTAGCGTCCTCTACCTTCCTTGGCCATGTCTTAAAATAACCGGAAGGTTTCGTTTTTCATCTTGTAACCCATCTCCACACCACACTGTGTTTCTGTCACCGAGGTTAGTGTCTGTTACTCTTCTCTTTCTTCCTGTTTTTGAAGACAGTGTCACCTCACAGCTCAGGGTGGTGCTGGGATTTCAGGCGCGAGCTGCTACATCTTCCCTTTTCCAAACCCATCTGCTCATCACACTGACGCTACCTGAGCAGTCTCAAAAGGCTACGCGGATGCTTCCCACAACATTCTTGAATGGACGTTAGCTTTTCTCCAGCTTCCTCTTGACCCCATTGGACTTAAGGTGGGATTAAGCTGTGTTCCTGTCTTCCTTGATCCCATTTCAGAACTATTACCTCTCCACTTTGAGTTCTGAGTACTCCTTAGATTTTCATGATCCCAGCTACATATCCCTCCGTCCCTCTTTTTGCTCAACTCTTGTCCTACATTCACTGGTGCCACAGTTCTCCCGCGTGATGTCCTTGTCCAGAGCGTAGCTCCTAGTATCTGCTACCCCAATCATCTCTAGCTACTTGCTCCCACCGTCATGGGCTGGGTCATCTGGAATTGTTTGTCCTCTGAAATGCAAGCTCACATCCCGTTTAGGAGGTGTCTGCGTGTTCAGTCCATTCATGCTTTCTGTCATAGCCCAGTGGACAGCTCCATTCCCTACCATTGCAGCGTTTGGCCATGCTGCCAGTCTGTGCCTTCCTCCCCAAAGCGCTCTCTCTCTCTCTCTCTCTCTCTCTCTCTCTCTCTCTCTCTCTCTCTCTCTCTCTCTCTCTCTCCTTGCTTCCACCATGTTCTAATTGTTTCCATCCGCTAATTTCTCTGGCTGTTTGTTTATAGATGCCACTGCTAATGGCGTCTAGGTTGGTGGCTGTCCCTGGCCCGCTGCAGAATTCTTATCCCTGCTCTCTCCATTTAGCCACCCTAACTATGATGGCCTCAGCTAACAACTGTCCTGCGAGCATTTCAAAATCTTCAACTCCAAATCAAATTTTTCTTTTTAAAACGTGTATGTGCGCACACACGTGCATGCACAGGTGCATGTGTGTCACGGTGCTCCTGTGTATGTCAGTCAGAATACAGCTCTTCAGAGGCTGCTCTCCCCTCCACAGTGGGTCTCAGGATCAAACTCAGATCCTTAGCTTGTGTGGTGAGTGTTTAAACCACCAGCCCCTCCACTTTAGCTTTTGAGACAAGGTCTCCCACTGAACCCAGACCTCATTGTCTCAGCTAGACTGGCTGGCCAGCAGGCCCCAGGGATTCAGGATGTCTTCAGTTCCCCAGTGCTGATGTTACAGATGTGGACTACCATGCCAGGCCTTTAAATGGCGGCTGGGGAATCAAAGAACTCTGTGTTTCATGCATATTCAGCAAACACTTTACCTATCGAGCCATCTCCCTAGCCCCCGAGTCTCTTTTGACTTTCAGACTCACACAGTCTGAAGTTCACTTAAACATCCCATAATGCCCTTACTCAGCAAGCTAAAATGGAATTCAGTGTATCCCTCCCAAATCCATTTCCTTCCTGTCCCTCCCTCGCCAAATCCACCACCATCCGTCTTATTGCTCAAAGCCAGAGATATTCTTGCTGACTCTTCCCTCACCCATCAATTTTGGCTAATTGATCACAGACCCAGCCACTTTCTCAACATCCTTGCACATCTGTAACTGCTGTCTTAGCCAGCCTTGCTGTCCAGGCAGAAACCCAGCACATAAGAGTCAGCCGAGGAAGGGGACTGCCAGTGTGGGAGTTGGAGGTGACAGTGGATGGATGTAGGTGAATGCCCAGTTAAGGGAATATAACACCACACACACACACACACACACACACACACACACACACACACACACACACACACATACACACACACACACACACGAGAATTTCCCCTCTTTCCAGTCCACTTCCCACACTATCATTAGAGTGAACTACACAGAAAGAAAAAAAGATCGAGTTGCTCTCTCTTTGCCTAATGCCATTAGAAGACACCAATATGCTTCTAAAGATGTCCCGATGGGGTCCCTTATTCCGTATGATAATAAATGAACGACAGATGTCCTTGATGGGTGATGGGTCTCCTATGGAGCAGCACAGCACAAGAGACCTTTCCCACAGTGGCTCCTACTTCCTGGAGTCTCATGTTTAACCGCCTCTAATCCTGTGAACTGCACATTCAGATTTCACTGTTCAGCTTCATGGCTGCTGCTGCCTGGGAAGTTCACTTCTGCCCCCACCTCAGCCGAGTGTTTTGACTCCACAGACCAGCCCCATAAATTCTTATATTTATTAATGTGTTGCTAACAAATTCCCAAAGTCTTTGCGATAAAGAACCTGATTTTTAATTTGTATTTGTTATGGCAGTATACAAAAACAGGGACAACTTTGCAGACATGAGAAGAGATAGGAGGTCTCCATCCAGAGTCTGATTGAAACCTCTCACTGGCTGGAGGTCAAGAATTCCAACACAATGAAGATTTGCTTACGGACTTTATCCTTATCCAAATGCATACTCCAGAAATGTCACTAGAAAGCTCATTTACAGTAAAAGGACGTATCCCAACCGTGTTGAAAAATCCTAGTGGCTCCTAGTCTTATCTTACAAATCGTAATACTATCTCTAGAGCCACTCCATAACCTCAGTTATATATAAAAGGGAATGGATAGAGAGAGGGGAAGATCTTTTAGAAACTCAGAAATCAATGAAAATCCAAACGCTTTTAAATCCCATATAGCTGGGTGGTGATGGTGCACACCTTTAATCCCAGCACTTGGGAAGCAGAGGCAGGGGGATCTCTGTATCCAAGGTCAGCCTGACCCATAGAGTGAGGCTTACATATCAAAACCCTGTCTCAAACACACACACACACACACACACACATTTTTCAATAAACTCTAACACTGCCTCATGCTGGCTCAACATGAAATCCTTTTAAAATTCTTTTCTGTGGCAAAGTCAAGGACCTGGTTTCACCCAAGAGGTGGGCCCTAAAAGATGGGAACTAAGGTACTGCTGTGTCTCCAGTCACACCGCCTGACAGTTGTGACGCCCCTGGTGCGTGGACACTTATAACCTTACAGTATAACATCTTACAGTTCTGTAAGCAGCTTGCTTTTATCCACTGCTTCTCTTACCCCTAAGCACAAGAATGCTACCAGGAGTCCTCCTGTCTTTGTGCTCATTCGACCAACTGCTCTCACCCTGCACTCCTAACCCCAAGGGCCAGCAGCAGGCCTAAACCTGAACTCCCAGCCCCCCAGCCTCCTCCTCACCTGCCTACTGTTCATTTCCCCACAGACAGCCCACCCCAAGTAGTTGCCGGACACTCTAAAGCTGCTCCTCTTCCTCTCCAGGTCAACTTCTCCCATTTTCCACAATTCAGCTGTAATTCTGCTGGTCAACAAAGCTCAAAAACCCAGCATGCTTGCCTGCCCGCCCCTTTCCTCGTCATGCCCTGGTCATCAAACCCTCCCTGAACTCCTTACTCTGTCACCTCCCCTTACACTTCTGCCATGGCTACCATACTCCAGGTTGAGGAGGCCCTGCCACTCAGAGTCGGCACACCTCTGCATCACTGTGGATAACGCCAGAAACCCATCCAGACTTGACCCTGGATTTACTGAGCCCGATCCCCAGACAGTCATCTCCTCGCTAAGTTGATGAATTCAACTAGTGTACACCCAGCAATTTCCAACTGAGATCCCTGCCTCTAGCCTCTTCTTCCTCATAAAACTTCCCCCCCACACACAATATAATTGATCATATTGTTCCCCTCCCACAACTCCACTCCACAGCCAGAAGCTTGCCATCAGCTTGATGACTGGAGTTTGATTCTCACGTTCTTTCTAGTGGAAGGACAGAACCAACTCCCAGGAGATGTCCTCTCGCCGCGTACCTGTGCCATGGCATGTGCGCATCCCCACCACCACACACAAAACTAATAAACAAAATGCAATGAAAATAATCAAACAAACAAGAAAACATGTACTTCTTTGCATTGCTACAGGAATAGGTCTTATTTCTTATCAGAAATTTAAACAGTTTTTTATTTTTATTTCACGTGTATGAATGTTTTGCCTGCATGTCTTTTGACCATGTACCACCTGCATACAGGGCCCATAGACACCAGAAGAAGACAGGAGATCCTGTAGACCTGGAGTTACAGGTGGTTACCATGTGGGACCTGGGAACGAAACCCAGGTCCTCTGTAAGAGCAACCACTGAGCCTTCCGTGTCACCAGCCCTTACTAGACTCTTTTTTTTTTTTTTTTTAAATAGTGTAATAGTGTCAGAATGTCTTCTCATCTCATTTTGCAGTAAGGCTCTTGAGGGTAAGAATTATGTCTTCTGTGTCTTTATCCTTCTGGGCATTTTGGTGTCTGCTGGGTGAGTTACTCAAGCCTCAAAAATCTGTTTTTCTCCAAGCGTTCTTCCATCTAGTCGACCTCTAGTTCCTTAAGCAGTCCATGCTCTCCTTAGCATCCTGCTCATCTTCACATGGTGACCTGAGGCTAGACCCAGCCTAGAAGCCAATGAAACCACATTAACTTCTCTTGTCAGTTTCTCGTACACTCCTATCCCACTGGCTGTTCTTCCCACAGGCCTGGCAAGACTCCACTTCTGAATCAGTCCAAATGCTTTCCCGCACGCCTCTCCTGAGACTGTTAAAGTACTGCCATTTTAAACCAGAAGGGTGGTGATGCCCTCCAGGCAGCTCCGTGCTTATGAGCACTGGCTGCTCTTTCAGAGGACAGGAGTTAGGGCTCCTAAGCCCTACCACGCAGCTCGCAGCCATCTGTAATTCCCACACCAGGAGATCAAATTCCTTTTTTGTCTTCTGTAGATCCTTGCATTCATGTACACACACACACGCACACATCACACATACAATTTAAAAAGTAATAAAATCTCTTAAACAACAATAACATAAGTCACACAAAACATAGGCATGAAGACAACGTAATGTGCTTTATCCTCGTGAGCGTCCTTGACAATCTACTGCACATCTTCCTTGTTTCCCTGTGTACCTCTCTTTCTCGATTCCTCCCTTTCTCACTGACACCACTCCCTGCTGTGATGGTGGTGGTGTGGAGACAACATCTCTATATCCCAGGTTGACCTCGAGCTCCTCCTGCTTCTGCCTCACAAATGCTGGGGCTGTAGGTGTGAGCTGTCACACAGCTCATCTCTGCCTCGTTCACCAGCCCGTCTCCCCAGTGCTACTTAATTTTTATTACTCTTCACCACCCCTTGTCCTCAAGCCTCCTTCTTAAACGTTTACTTCTACAGACTGGGCTATCTCTGCTTACTAAGCATCCCATAGAGTCCCCCATTCACACGGCTAAGCACTAAACACTGTTTCTAACTACCTGGGAGAGTCTATGCTGCTCTTCAAACTCACTGAAAATAAGAAATGCAATCTTTTCATCATCAGAACACTAAATACTCAATATCTATTTATTTAATAAACAAACACATAAATATTAGTTAAATGAATAATTACATCACATGCAACTTTCATATAGTTATTTTTAAGAGTTGATCATCTCACTGATATCAATAAAACCCTAGAGAATGAGGAGTTTGAAATACAATGGTCTCTAGAATTGCAGCTAGCTAAGGGTTTATGATTTCAACTCTGAGGAACTAGAAAATGGGATTTAGTCTCTTGTATATAACAGGATCTGCTAGAACAGGCGTTGCAAACTTCACCCCAGGTCCAGAAACCCACTACGAAAAGGGTCTATTTATGCTGGTCCAGCTTTACTTCTCTCCATTGGATGGAATTATATTCAGTTGGTCTTTATGTCTATAAAGACACACAGTGGGTTACACTGTACACTGTCCAACTATACATCTTTGTATTGTCAGTAACAACCTTTTCCCCCTAGAGTATCAATGATGTCTATTTTCTTTGGGTTTGCTTAGCTGTTGTTGTGAGGCAGGGTCTCACGCTATTGTCTAGGCAACCTAGAGTTCACTACAAAGGCCAGGCTGGCCTTGAATTCACAATAATCCTTTTGAGCCAGTCTCCAGAGCACTGGGATTAAAGGTGTAAACCACTGTACCTGGTTCCATCTTCTGCTGTTGTATCACAGACTTCGCTCTGTGATGGTTACCTAATTCCAGATGCTTCTGCTGTGGGCAGGCCAGAGAGAGCGTGACACTTAAAGTACTCACCCTGACATTGTGAGGATGAAGCCCTCCGGGATGCTGAGACATGTACTGGGCCAGGTCCGTATGCTAAATAAACCAGCAGAGGAAGAAGGGGGAAGTCAGTGGACCTTAGTATCCTAAACCACACCACAGACCTGGTGAAGTACAACAAGAAATGAGTATTTTAAAGTGTAAAACGGGCATAGCCAGAATCTTCTGATATCCCATTGGTAAGATGAGATATAGTGTGTCTTTCTAGTAGGCTGCTGGTGCAAGAGAGCCTGTTCCTTGGCACAGAGACACCCATTTGAGTGACTGGCATACACCACACAGCAAAGCAAATTTTCACTTTTCAAGCATCCTTGAAAGCAGGTCAAGTACACTTGGGATTTCTTTGTTCATTTGAATCTTTTTTTTTTCTTTCCATAATACAAATTGAGTTACTCTTCAGAAAGCGTATATGTGGTCTTTAAATATCTTGTATTGTATATCTATTCATTAAGTCAAAGAAACAATCAGGTTCTATTAGCAATTGAAATAGCCTTTAAGAAGCGCCACATTTTTTCTGAGAAAGCACCTAGTTTGCTACTGGCGGTGAGGGGGACGGGACAGACAACGTCCAGGTAAGAAGTACAACTAATTGCCATCGAGAGCAGCAAGGCTGCACTTAGCACATCAATGATCCATCATACCTTCCACACCGTAATGAAAGTTTTATCATGCCATAAAATATTAACAGATTCATTATACAAGCACCAGGCTTCCCCCCCCATGTGCTGTAAGAGTCTAGAGAACTCACCATGTATTCAAACACAAATGTCAGAGTCTCTTTGGTGTGAACAATGTCATGCAAGAGGACAATATTGGCGTGCTTCAAGCCCTTCAGGAGAGACGCTAGAAAGATTTAAACAAGATATTACATCAATCACTGATAATGAAAGTGCCTCTTTGTACCTATTAACCAATATTTTTTTTAAAACATTTCAAATCAAGCAGTCATAGATTTTTACTGCTGGAAATGAATCTTTTCTGGAAGACTATTTGAAATGACAACAGACCTTTACTATTTTAAAAATGGTAACCCACTGCATTTCCACAACTGCCCTCTCCGACCAGATTGATGGTTGCCAACATCTCTTTCATCCACGTAATCCATTTTCTCAGAGCACTCTGGGCATTGTGTGAGGCTCTCATCTGAGATTCTTACCGTCCCAGATTCTGAGCTATAGGAGCCTGGGCTCAGAGCACAGGCCATTGGAAGAGTGGGAAACTGGCTGACTCACCTCTTAGAGCAGGAGTTTGTAACAAGTGACCTGGCTCTAAAATGTTGAGACAGCCAGGGGCCAAGGAGGCTAATAGGTGTGGTTGGTGGGGGGGCAGGAGCATGGAGTAAAGAATTGTGTTAAGCCACACAACAGGAACGGACTTATTGCAGGACTATTGCAAACCTTCTCTATGGAAATCAAGCTTAACAGAGAACACCACGGCTTGGGGAACCTTGAGGAGTACAATTGACAGCTGCCGCTTGCCTACTAAGAAACAGGTCACTGTTAGGTTTTTAAAAGTAGCTGCTTATTTGTTGGTGCTTGGGATTCAGCTTAAGGCTTTTTACCAGTGACCTGCCCCATTGTTACCCTATAAAAGCATCCAATTAAAGAGGAGTGATTGCCTCAGAAGTCCCAGAAAGGCTGTCTTTGGGAGATGGAAGACCCCTGACAGGCACGAAGAGGTAAGTCTCAGCATGAGGAATCAGCATCCTTAGAACTGAGGGTGATGTTTGATGCAACAGTCACGACTGTAATGCCAGCAATCAGGTGACTAAGGCTGGTGGGTTTCTGCAAATTCAGGGGCAGCTTGGTTACAGAGTGAGACTCTGTCAAAAACAAACAGACAAAAGGCTTAAAAGAATGGAATAGTATAAGACTCAAATCATAAACATCAATGTACGTGTATGTTTAGGACGTAAAAGTAGAAACAAGAATATGAAGGAGAAGAACTCTGAAGGGAGAGAAAAGAAGGACAAGACAGAGTACAGGAGCTAAAGGACAAAATATCACACATTCTCTCTCACAGAGTCAAGACTTAAACGCATAGAGGGCTGGGGATATGGTTCAGCAGGTAAAGTGTTTGCCACACTAGTATGTGAACTGACTCAGATGACCAGCACCCACGTAAAAGACATGTAGGAGCAAGAGGCAGCCCACCTAAAACCCAGGAGGAGGGCAAAAGGGATCTCTGGGCAAGTCACCCACATAGACCAACTGAGTCAGCAGACACGGGTCAGTGAGAGGCTCTGCCTCCCCTAAATGCCGTAGGAGTAATCATGGAGAGTAGTCAACCTCTGGCCATTCGTGGAACCAACACACACACGCACACACACACACAAACACACACAAACGCACACATACAAAACGTATGTATGTATATATATGTGTGTATGTATGTAGTATGTTTTATGTGTGTTCTATGTGTGCATGTGTATTGAAACCCATTATTTTGTCCTCTAAAAAAAAACACTAATTAAAAAAGGAAAAATAGCATATTGAAAAGAAACCCTCAAAATCAGTGTCCTGGTTTCGTGCCTACATTTCTACTTGATGAACCTTTGCACCACTCTTTCCTACTCTAGAGTTCTACAAGATTAAGAGCGAATTGTGGAGGCGTCTCTGTGTGTAAATGCTTATCCCACGAGCATGAGCACTTGAGTTTGGATGCCAAGAACCTAAGTAAAACCTGGGTGTGGCAGTGTAGTCCTGTAATTCCCCCACTGGCAAGGATAAGGCAAGGGCTTGTGGGACAGTCTAGCATTTAGTGTGCTGCGGGTTCAGTGAAAGATCCTGGATCAAAAAATAAGGCAGAGAAGCCATTGAGGAAAATACCCAACATCAATCTCTGGCCTCCACACCTAATCGCACACAGGTGTGTGCACATACGTGCAGCTCTGTCCCTCCCCAAATAAACTCAAGTATTCTCTGCCATCTGGGAACACACCGATTCCCTCAGGAACCTGACCTGTTGTGCTTGTTACTGGTTTTGCTTCCTGATGGCTGGTCTCCCTTCTAGTTGGAATGCCATCATTGTCCTCAAAAAGCCAACACTTCTTAGTCCAACCCTTTCTTGTTGAGCTACCCTGCCTTTACCCAAGAGCTGCCATTCGACCTAGAAGTGTCCATGACTGGACACCTCACACACCTCCTAGTTTCAGTGACGGTTGGTTCAAGGGCAGGCAAAAGACAGGGAAAGCCCTCCTCTGCTGGCTTGAACCACTAGGGAAGAGCTGCTTTCCTTTCCCTGTGTGGGATTCTCCTTGGAGCCGCCTGCACATAGAAGGAAGACCGACATGAGCTGGGTGTAGTTCAGTGGTAGAAGACTTGGCTCAAGTGCAGGGGTTCTGTCCTCAGCACCACACAGACACACACTTTCACACACACACATCCACACTCTCACACAGACACAAATTTTCTCTGTTACACACACACACACACACACACACACACACACACACCCATTAAAGCAAAGAAACCAGTTTGGCTTATCAGAGGCTTAGTAGTGTGGTTGACAGTGCTGTGCAAGCCTGTGGTTGTTAAAGTAGCCATTACTCTTATTCCTTTTTTAAAGCTGGGTTGAGCTGTGAGAAGTAATGCATGCCTTTAATCCTAGCACCCGGGAGACAAAGACAGACAGATCCTTGTAAATTCGAGGATAGCCTGGTCTACATAGTGAGTTCCAGGACAGCCAGAGCTATGGCAGAAAGACCTGGTTCAACAACAACAACAACAACAACAACAACAACAACAACAAAAACAAGTCAGTTTGGGGCGAGCCAGTCTCACACTTGAAGGAATTCTGCTATGTCTACCCGTCTACTGTGTTCTTCTGAGCTGTGCCCACCAGGTCCTTTTGGACCAAATTTACTATTTCAGTTTCAACTGTGATTTAAGTTTTAAGTAGGAAGACCAATTTCACTGCACTGTTTAATGTTTCTCGGCCCAGACTGACATCTGCACATGCACACCCCACCTCAGCCAACCACTACACCGAGAGTAAGCACTTACTTCATCAAGCATCTTTACCGAGTTCTTAAGGGAGAGGTGCCTGTGGGGCCAGGAGTCCTCCCAGGAATCCTGGCCCCGACACCCTCTCAGTGAACTTTCGAGAATGTCCCACCGTATGGAGAGAGATACCATCTTTCCTGACTTCATTTCACGGGTTCTTATGAATTGACTCAGACTCCATTCCTAAAACCCTTGGTAAATGGCAAATGTTACAGAGATGCAAATTACAGTTAATTCCTCACACCTGCTTCCCACCCTCCTTTCACCTTGAGTCTGTTAAAACCCCACTCCCTGTCATAAAGTTTTATTCTCTGTATGTTTCTAACAGAGTTTTCTTTTCATTATTATTACTTATTTATTTTATGTATGTGAGTACACTGTCGCTGTCTTCATGCACACCAGAAGAGGGCATAGGATCCCATTACAGATAGTTGCGAGCCACCATGTGGTTGCTGGAAATTGAACTCAGGACCTCTGGAAGAGCAGTCAGTGCTCTAAACTGTTGAGCCATCTCTCCTTCTGCTGGAGTTTTCAGTACCTCCGGATTTATAGCAATGACTTCTGACCATAAGTTGAGAACATTTGCATTTTAGGTGTGCTTTTATTTATGAATCATTTCATAATTTTGTTTCTCTACACACGTATTTATACAGGACAAGGCATCCACAGGTGTGACACAGTGTTTACCCAGTATACCCAGGGCCTTGGATTTGATCCTTAACATACACTCAAAATCACATTTTCCTCCAAAGGAAATGGAAAAACAAATTGCCAAGAATATTAAAAATAGTTTAATTAATTTACTATTTACGTATTTATTTCAAGACCAGGTCTCTCTGCAGCCCTGGTTGTCCTAGAACTCAAATAGGTCAGGCTGGCCTCAGACTTGTAATGATTCTCCTGTCTCGGTCTCCCAAGTTTTTGGATTGCAGATACCTGCTAACACACCTGGTTTTAATTTCATCTTTAATGTAATTTTGTTCTTACATAATTATATTACTAAAACTCCTCGGGCTTACTTTAAAAATCATGGCGGCACGCTTTCTCAGTCACAACGATAATGATACTCAGAGAACACGGACAAGGATGAGGCTGACTGCCAACAACCGTGGGCAGCAGTCTGAACTGTCGTTTGCTCCGTGATCTGGTTTTGCAGGAAAGGGGAAAGTGCCTTTGGTTATCTCTGTGTGGACTTATTTGTATTATCAGTCTTATCTTCACTCACCAAACCTTTACAGACGTGAGCTGAAGTGACTCACGCCTTTTCCACAGTTTAGTGCCATGCAAACGGCAATCCCTCTCTGCTTCCTTTTTCATGCTCTCCACAAACCCACCTGAAAATCTACCCTCAATTCTGCAAAACACATCCAAGCCTCCCTTCTCTCAGTGTGGTTGACTACTGTCCTGGGCTGGGCCGTGCTGGCATCTAGCAAAGGCACCCCGGTAGTCTCCATTGTCTGTCCTGCTGACTCTTCCTTCTGCAACAGTCTGAAACTATGGTTCTTTCCAGTAAGCATCAAATCAAACCCCTTCTGATTCCCAACCCCTACAGCGACCTCTCCTCTCAAAGAAATCCCAAGGCCAGAGGTTGTCCTGCCCAGCTACCTCCAGGCCCAGTCTCCTCCCATCCCCCACACTTGCTCTATGCCCTTCCTTAGCTCTCACCTCCTCCCATTCTCACCCTCTTGTTCTGGCACAATGGCCTCTAACTGTTCCTCTGACACTTCCATTCTCAAGCACACCCCGGCCTACCCCGACCCCTCATGCCATGTCATTTTCCCCACCCACAATTCTCTTTCCTCCTGTTTGCGTGCTTTCTCCCTCACCTTTAAGACTCTGCTCAAACTGTTCATGTAACATGGGCTTCCTTGTCCACTCACTGCAGACGAAATCACAGCCTTCCACCTCACACACCCCAGCGAGCCTCCATTCCTCAGCTCTGTTTTATTCCCCTCCGTCACACTTATCAGTGCCTGCCACCAGATATGCACTTATACACACGTGCGCACGCATGCACGCATGCACACATGCATACCTCTGCAGGTTGTCACACTCCCCTTTGCGACATGGAGGACAGCCACTCTTGCCTTCTCTGCTTATTGGACCCTTGGTGCTTATTAGGACAGGGTCAGCAATGTTACTTACTATTGGTTTTGTGATCGTGTCTTCCCTAGTATCATCCGTATGTGTAGGGTCGATGGCAGTGTTTCTGTTGAAGATGCTTCGGCTCCTTCCTCACCTAGATCAAAAATTGTTCTATCTCCTGCTCATGTTTACCATTGCTTTGACAAAGCCCAGGAGACTGAAAAGCCATGGGGAAATGGAATTTTACTGAGCAACTAACGGGGCATTTGCATGAAAAGCAGGCCATGGCTCATGGAAGTACTGTTGCATTGATTGGGTCCACACACCAGAGGGTCTAACATACTCTAGCTTCCAGGCTTGTGTGAGAGGGAAACTCGGAGAAAAGGCCTTTCTTTCTTCTACTCTTGAGGGCTCTCTGGTCATTAGAGCTGGATACAGGATCTGATCGGATCTGAAGGTTAAGGATACGAAAGTCACCTGGGAAAGAGGAGGGATGCTAAAACCAGCACGCTGAGTCTGGTGATTCCATATTCACACCTATCAAGTAACCCAGATGTGGTGACTCATGCTTATAATTCCAGCACCTCCGGGATGTAGCCAGGTAGGAAGATTGGGAGTTCAAGGTCATCCTCAGCTACATAGTAAGGGCAAGGCCAGTCTAGTCTACATGAGACCTTGTCTCAAAACAAACCAAATAAACGTCCTGTATGCATAAGCCTACTTACTTTTGTTTTCTCCAAAGAAAAGGCATAGAGATAAATTGGGGGTGTAAATGAGTCACAATGGGGGCACATGTTCAGATCATCCTAGATCCTCGAGAGTGTCTTCCTGAGCTGTATCCTGCCCCTGTGATGATGAGGATAGTAACTGATTACAGCTAACACTCCTAGACTATTAAGATATACCAGGCATTGCTGTAAGAATCTCATATATATATAAACATAACCTGGTTTAACCATGGTGTTTAACCATGAAAACACCAGAAAATCAAAAAGATGAATAAAACATTCCAAAGGTAAATGGCCAGTGCTGATCTTTATTCAATATAAAAGATAGCTAATATATTTAGCTACAATATAATGTGGTTTAATATGTTAATAATTAAATATTATTAGTTATAACCACTATGTAATTAATGAAATATTAATTATGTATTAAAATGTAGCACATTTATATATTATATGTGAGATATCTAATAATTCAGGGAAAATATTTCCATCTCACAATGTCATACAAATATTTAATTTAAAGGGATTCTTTATTCATTCTGATCTGCGTTTGATTGATTTTTAGGAAAATGGATGTTTTGCCAGCACAGTGGTTCATATTTTGATGTTATTCTATACTGTTCCATTTAGTTTAGGAAAAGATGTGAAACATAATAGTCACAGATAAAGCACGTCTGTCTCCCAAAGTCTGGAGTATATCTGTATATCCTGGTAACCCTGGTAACCCAAGCTTTCTCAAGTCTATAGGCTGCTTAACGACGCAGATTGACCCCACCTCCTGACTGCGTTTCCAGCACTAACACAGGCCTGGCATGTGGTGCTCAGTAAATGTTTGTGAATCGATAAAGACTCGGCCACTTCTAATGAGTCTATGCAGGAGTCAATAATGGAGCCGTCCCAACTCCATTAGACCCTGAACAATAAAGGATTTACAATTCCTTATGTTACGTTTTCTCTGGCATAAGAGTCACAAACCAAGATGGGCAGTCGAGTTATGAACCCCAAGAAACAGTATGACCTAGAGAAAGGGCAAGGGTAAGGGCAAAGGAGCAGTTCTTTGGAAGTTGAGCCCCCCACTCCCGTCATATTGTGTCCTCTGGTGCAATAGTCATGTACTTTTGGGGGATGGGTAACTTCATGCTGAGATGTGAAGCCTGCTCCAAAGTAAGGAATTCAGAGTGGTCCTATAAACCCCATCGGAAGTCTGTGGTTCGGGTCATAGGCTCATGTAGGAAAGTCACAGTTGCTTAACTGAGTGAACACGGTATGACGTTACACTGCCTTGGAATATTTCTGCTTATATCCATAGATTAATGACGCTGTCAGCTGTGATCAGAGAAGCTTCTCTTTTTGTGTATGTGCCAGGTGATAGGCACTGAAGAGACTCATAACTGGTCAAAGTGCTAAGAATAAACGCCTATTGGATGCTCATCCTTAAATAAAACATCTGTATTACCCTCTCCAAGGCTCAGAGAACATAAAAGAATAAGAGAATGGAAATAACGCAAAAGCTGGAAGTGCTGCAGAATGATATCTTCAGGGAATGGCACAGCCATTGCCATGAAACTCTGTCACTGTGACAGCCTGCAAGACACTGGCCTATCAACCTTCCACGATGGAGCAGAGGAGCTCACAAGTCTCCATACCTCCCTGAGGATCTACATGTGATTAACAGTTCCTAAGGGACAAAGGCAGATCTTCCCTGGTATAGCCACTGGTGATTTGTTCATATTCCTGTAAGTGACCTTAATTAACTCATTGCTTCACTCCTCACAAAATGACACAAAAGTGGAGGTGGTGGAGAAATACCGAGAGGGTGAACATGATCGAAATAGATACAAGAACGAAAATGTCACAATAAAACCTATATTATGCATAATTGATATATGCTAATATACTCTTCGAAGGCCGGTGAGATAGCATGGTGGACAAGGGTGCTTGCCAAACAAGTCTGAGTTGAATCCCTGGAACCTGTGTAAAATTTGACAAGGAGAAGCAACTGTACAAGGCTGTCTTCTGACCTCCAAATAGGCATCGTGGCACAGCTTGGAGTTTGTATACATGCATGTGCACACACACAGATACACACATACATTAGTGATAATAATAATGATGACTTTAAATTAAAAAAATCCCTCTCATATGACATCACCCTGGGGTTGTTTCTCACAGAGCTGTAAGCGTGTGCTGAATGTGTTATGTCCTTGATGTGGTCAGAGTCCTGTCAGCCGGGCCTGCCCTCATCCATCTGTGGTAATAGCTGACTTGAGATTTTAATCAGACTCTTTGTTGATCTTATTGGATGACCCCAGCAAGGTCCCTGAACCCTTTTCAGTGAATTTTCTCACAAATGGATTAGGAGTAATTGCTTTACAGTGATCTCAAAAGGATTTCGGCGGCAACTGTTTCCACCATTCCGGGTTTTGTAGGATGAGCGGGTGAGGGGCTGAACACACACTATCACATTCTCTTCTGGAGAGTTGCTTCTGAGCCTGCCCCCACTTTTACACAGAGAGCACCCGAGAGCCCCTTGCTGCTACCCACTTTAGCTCGTGTTGAAGGAGATGCTTAAATGGTGCAAGCATTTGCAGTTTTATGTGGTAGAGCAGGGGGAGTTTAAATATAACAGACGTTAGTACCCAAACATGCCGAGTAGCTTTGTGACATCAGACCAGTTACTCGACCTCTTTGAGGCTCAGACCCCTTCATTTCTACAACAACAATAACAACAACAACAACAACAACACTTGTACTTCCAGGTGTTGGGATAAAGGGTTAAAGCCTGTGGTGGAAGGAGGCCTGTCATGCCTGGTTCTCGGACAAGGATAGATCTATGACTTCTTAAAGAAAGGCTGGAGGTCCTAGGTTCAACCCAAAAGCTGGCTATTTCGTTTCGTTTTTTTTTTTTTAAAGATTTATTTATTTATTTATTTGAGTACACTGTCACTGTCTTCAGGCACACTAGAAGAGAGCAACAGAACCAATTTCAGATGGCTGTGGGCCACCATGTGGTTGCTGGGAATTGAACTCAGGACCTCTAGAAGAGCCCTTAACCACTGAGCCATCTCTCCAGCCCCAAGCTGGCTGTTTTTAGAAAGGTATTTAAGGTCCATTCCTAGAATGTCAATATAGAATTCAATGAAACTAAGGTACATTCATATAAAATCCATAAAAATAATTAACCTACTCAAAATATTTTCTCCCAGTTATAAAAATAAACATTCGAAACGTGATTCTATGTCAATAATGAAAAGACTCTTAAATTGCTACAAAAACTTCCAATCTTTTTATCTTTCTTTTTTTTCCATTTTGTTTTGTTTGATACAGGGATTCACCAGGTGTCCCTTGTTTGCCTAGAACTGGCATTGCTGACTATGCTAGCCTTCAACTTACAGTGATCCTCCTGCCTCTGCCTCCTGAGTGCTGAGATGACAAGTTTGAATGGCCACACCCAGCTCTTTTGTCTTTTAATTAGCAGAAGGATGAGGACAGTAATAGCCTGGTCCTGAAATTCCACCTCTCTCAGGAGACCAGGGCAGGAAAGTGGCAAGATCAAAGATAGCCTGGGCTACAAGGTAAGTTCAAGGCCAGCCCGGGCAACTCAGAGGAACCCTGCCTCAAAATAAAGAATGAAAAAGAGGGCGGGGCAAATAACTTAGCAGTAGATTATTTACCTAGCATGTGTTCAGCCTTGGTTTTGACCCTCGGTATCACGGAGAAGCAAGTGAGGGTAGCGGGGATTTGTGTGCTATTGCAGATCTAGTAGTCAGCAAAGTGCCTGGCCATCTCAGACACCCAGCACAGATCGTAGTGTGAATGCACATTAATGTTCTGAGTTTGAATCAGATATTGCTTGAAAGTTCGGCCGTACGATATAATATCTCTAAAGGCATTAAAAGGACTAAAGGATTCATGAATGCTTAGTAAGAGTTTCCCTTAGAGTGGCTCAGACGTTTGTTAATTTCATGATATTACATATGAAGATCCTATAAAAACAAACAGACATTCTACGTGGAGAGGCCGTCCCGTAGCAGAATCCCACTCTCCAAGCCCTGGGCTGCCACATCTTCAGAGCAAGCAGATTCCCTCAGGAAAAGAATTCCTGCTTCAGGGGTTTGGAAAGAAGGTTGCCTTACTCTTGAGTTTCTCCGCGCATGGCTTTTGCTTGCCTTTTTAGCTAATGACCCTGGATTTGAACTAATGAACTCCAGCTGTTCTTATCTTGCGTCCCAGCCCTTCCCATTTAACCTCCGACTCTCTGGTCTCATGGGCATCCAGATCTTAACCAGGGAAAAATGAGCCAGTGCCAAAGTTCTTAAGTGAGGCCTTGCTTTCAAGGCTGCAAGCTTTTTACCCTGGAGGAAAAAGAAGCAGCCATTGTTGGAAACTGGAAGTCGAACTCCTCCGATGTGTCAAAACCCTTCTGTGGTTTTTCATATCATACAAGCAAAGCTTTCAGTAAGGGCCAGCCCCATAAAACAAACCCAGGAAGTCCACACAGGAACGCTAACTGTAATTGTGAACACCTGTGTGGGAGGCAGCGCTCGGCGAACATGCAATTCGAGAATGGTCGCGCATATAGAACAATACACACCCGGGGGCTTTGAGCCGGCCGAGAACATCTGTTAGCAAAACCTGCTGCAAAACTCGTTTCACTGTGACTGCCAGATGCGCGGAGTTGGAGAACTTAGCTCTGGGGAAAATAGCAACAAAGCCCAGTGTAAGCCATCGGTGAACTCAGGTTCACAAAAGCCGACGCCCAGAGAATGAGGGGAGCCCGCGTCCCGAGAGCCTCCTCTAGTCTGGTGACTTGGTGTTTTTTGTTCTGTTCTGTTTTATTGCACTCAAAATTACTCTTTCGCCTATCCACACATCTGTCTCCAAACGTGATCGCGTTCTCATTTGGACCACTAATAAGTACACCAGTAAGTGCAGCTTCCATCATGTTAAATGCTCAAAACCACGTGTTCCCCCAGATTGCACCTGATCCTACCAGGATGAATCCCCCACTTACACTGATAGCCTTTTGGCCTTTCTATTTAAATGTAAAATATTTCCCAGGGGCTTCAGAGACTTTTGAAAATGGCATCAAATTGAATTATAAACTCATTTTCAGAATTGTTTTTTTAAATGCCCGCTTGCATAACCCAGTCTTCAAAGTTCAGTCTAAACCCTGCCTCCATTAGCTACGCGGAGCCTGAGTCATTCTGTTTACAACAGCCTCTATACACTTAATATTTGGATCATCTGCTCTGTTATGGCTGAAAACAACAGAATGAAGAATGGGGCTTTCTCTGCTCACTTCTCAAGCATTCAGCATTATCTTTTTGCAAGTAGCGTATACTCAAGAATGAAGGGAAGACAAATAGCCAAGACCAGAAAAGTCAGGCTGAGGAAAGGCCATATCCCCCCCCCTCGCCCCCCCCGCGCCGAGAATGGCTCTCATGGGGTGGGGATTTAACTCAGTTGATAAGAGTGCTTGCCTAATGTGGCGGTTTGAATGAGAAGTATACCTCATATAGGCTTGGGTATTTGAATATTTGGTTTCCAGTGGGTGGCATTGTTGGGGGCAGAGGAGTTTTGCTGGAGGAAGTACATTGCTTCAGGCTTAGCTTTGAGAGTGCGCAGTGTCGCCTACTTCCGGTTTGCTCCTACAGCGGTTGAAGGTGCCAACTCTTAGCTTCCTGTTCCTGCTACCAAGGCTGCTGTTTGCCGCTCTGCCTCTCCCAACCCCCTGCTGCGATGGACCCTTATCTGCTTGGGACTGTGGGCCAGATAAACTCTTCCTTAAGTTGCCTTTGGTCGAGGTATTTTTATCACCACAACAGAAAAGTAACTAACATCTTAGCATGCTTGAGGCCTTGGGTTCAACTCCCAGCAGGGACTGTATAACTGAGTGTGGTGCTGCAGCTCTAATCATAGCCCTTGGGAGGGATAGGCAGAAGGATCAAGAGTTCAAGATCATCCTGGTTTACACAACGAGTTCGGAGCCAGTCTGGGCTCTCTGGAGACACTGTCTCAAACAAGCAAGCAAACAAGCCTTAAATGAAATGTTGATAAATTGTATTCTTTAATTTTGCTATGTTAGTTTTAAATTTACAAGCTAATAGTACTAAATACTGTGGTATAAATCTTCTCACTGATCAGTAAAATATGGCCCACAACTAATAAAATAAAATAAAAATCAAGAACAAAGTAATAGCAATGACTAATCATTGAACCCTGAAAAGGGACTGTTATGTACTCCCACTTGATCTGCATAATAGCTCCATGAACTATATGCTATTATCAGCCACTTTTTTTTTTTTTTATGAGACAGGATATATCTATGTAGCTCTAGCTGTCCTAGAACTAGCCTGTGGAGCAGGCTGGCCTCAAATTCACAGAGATCAGCCTGCCTCTGCCTCCCAGGCAGAGAGACTAAAGGCAGGCACTACCACCTGATCAGCCCAATCTTAGATAAGCAACTGGCCCAATATCACCTCACTGATGCAACCAGTGATGCAGCCAGATGATGAAAACTTGGATCTACTTACTACCTCACTATGTTGCCCAGAGTGCAAAGAAAACACAGAAAGTGAGGCTTGGTGAGGCACACCTGTCATCTCAGCTCTCAGGAGGCTGAGGCAAGAGGACTAGAGTTGGGGCTAGCTTAGGCAAATTATTGAAACCCTATCTCATTAAAAAAAAAAAAAAAAGTAAATAAATGAGACAGCCCCAGAGGGAGAGAGAAAATGCTTAAAGAATGTACCTTCTATCAGGAGGCTAAAGCAGGAGGGTTGAAAGTTCAAGGCTTGCCTGGGAAACTTAGTGAGATCCTATCTCAAAAAATGTGTGTGTGTGTGTGTGTGTGTGTGTGTGTGTGTGTGTGTGTGTGTGTGTGTTGGACCTAAACACTGCAGGAAAAACAGAAACAAGAAAACAAACCACAATCAGGGAAATACCCACCAAAAATTGGTATGCTGTTACACTTCTTTTTTAAATGAATTTCTGAGTTGTATAGACATGGTTTGAGCAAGAATCTAAACATATGGAAAACATTTAGTAAACGCTCACAGAGATCATAATATGGACAGCAGTTTTGAACTTTCTCTTCAAGAACAAATAAGAAGATAATACTGTAAATAATCCTCGAAACTGGCAATGAAATCGAACTTTGAAATTATAGTCATCACTTCTGGAGATATCAGAGACCACATGCTGAGTGTATAGATTGAATCCTCCACGATGTTTTTACCACATTGAATAATCAAAACAATCCCTGGAGTCCATATTGTCCCCCTCTTACCTTCCCGGATGGCTGTGAAAGGGACTCCCTCCTCTGCGTTCATGCTGATGACTTTTAGAGCTACTAGTTGTCCATTTATCCTAGAAAGGGGTGGGGCAGACACACATACTCACTGAGAGGTTCAAAGCAACAGCTTAGAGTAGAGATTCTATTAAAAAACAAACAAAAACCTTTCCTTTACAATGTATCCTACTATTTAAACCTAGAATTTTCTCAAAACACAAAGCTCATTATGTATAAAACATGTTGCATATGTATTTTGAAACATCCTTCTCTTTGCTAAGGTGTGATGTTTTCTTTATAGAACAACCAGAGAAAGCAGAGAGGCACAGAGTGACCATCTCCTTCATAATACCTTCTGATCCCTCTGGTGCACTTAAGCCAGCCTTGTGTGTCACCTAACTTTGGCTGTGACTTCATAACTGTCCCCTTGCTTGAACACTTGTACCTCTTTTTACTCTCAGTAGAGTAGCTGGGGACATCATCTGAAAGTGAGAGTCAACACCTCATTAGTTTTCAGACCTCAGAATCTCCACATTTCATGTCAGGTAACAGCCACCTTCTCTTTTCTTTTTTTCTTTTGTTTTTTTTTTTCTTTTGTTTTCTCTCTCTCTCTCTCTCTCTGTCTCTGTCTCTGTCTCTGTCTCTGTCTCTCTCTCTCTCTCTCTGTGTTGTTGTTAATTTTTGTTTTTGCAGAGGGTGAGGAGATGCAAGTTTTTGTTTTGTTGAGACGGGGTCTTGCAATATAGCCCAGGCTGGCCTCCAACTTTCAACTCTCCTGGGTGAACCTGTTAACAGCCAGAGTCATGTAGTAGCTTCCAAAGCACCCTCAGATTTGCCTTGGTCTCCCCACTCCCTCTCCTATTCTCTCCCTCCCTCCTTTAATTCTATATTTATTTATCCAAGAAGATTTTGTGCAAGTTCTTTACAACCATGGTGTTTCTAATACTGTGAGATCCATATATCATGGCTTCTTCTCTCTCTGTTCCATATTTTCTTTTATCTTTCCTGGTATTTTTTAATGGGCCAGCTGGCTTTGAACTCATAATAATGCTCTTGTCTCAGTTTTTCAAGTGCCAGCCACCATGGTTGGTTTTATCATTTCCATCTTACAGAATGCGGAATTTAACAATGTTATAGTATCTTATCATACAAATACATCACAATGTGTTTTGCCAATTCCAAATTCTTATAAACTGCAGTTTGCAGTTATTTTAAGAATACTGTGCTGGGCATGGTGGCTCCTGTTGTAACCCTAGCCCTTGAGTGGCTGAGGTAAGAGGAAGGTTGCCCCAAGGTCAGCTTGGGCTACATGGTGAGTTCTAGACCAACTTGGGCTTGCATGAGCCTCTCTCAATGAAAAACCATGGTGATCATTTCTGCAGTTAAATATGTTCCATTGCCTCCCATTGTTTCCTGGAATAATGAGAATTATTCCATTATTGCAAAGTCATAGAATAGGCATTGCACATGTCTTCATTAGAGTGAAGCCATGCCCAGAGTGCTTCCTGAAGAGCATTGCACTGCTGAGCTCAGTCTCAGCTCTATTGATTGAAACTTCAGTTTGAAAAAACGAGTTTAGAACTTAAGAAAAATTAAGAAGACAGTATAGAAAGTTCCTGTATCCTTGCTGTTTCTTCGACTGTTGACTTAAGACTGTTGACTTAGGAAGGCACAGTTGTTACAGTTAGTGAACCAAACTGGGCATGGCAACCCACACCATGGCGACTTCTAGCACTTGGGAAATGGAGGCAGGAGACCAAGGAGTTCAAGGTCAGCCTCAGCTACACGGGAAGGACAGCTGGCCTGAAGGACACCAAGCTGCTATCCTAAAGCAAAGCAAAACAACAAAAAACCTAAACTAAAAGATTGTACAATAACGATAATTAATGAACCAACTGACACATTATTATTACAGCTCATAATTCATTAGGATTTTAAACTTTTTAACACTCCAATCTAATGGATTTTTTTTCCTTTTCTTTTTTTCGGAGCTGGGGACCAAACCCAGGGCCTTGTGCTTGCTAGGCAAGCGCTGTACCACTGAGCTAAATCCCCAACCCCGGATTTTTTGTTTTTAAGATTTATTTATTTTGCGTATATGAGTATACCCTCGCTGTCTTCAGACATACCAGATGAGGGCATCAGATTCTATTACAGATAGTTGATAGCTGTGAGCCACCATGTGGATGCTGGGAATTGAACTCAGGACTTTTGGAAGAGCAGTCAGTGCTCTTAACTGCTCAGACATCTCTCTAGTCAGGATTTCTTTAACTTTTACTTCATGTCCTTCTTATTGTCCAGATTCTATGCAGGACGATATTCAGTTGTTGAGTTGTGCTAGACCTCATGGCTGTACGGTTTGCTACATTTTCCTTGGGTTTGATCTCCTGGATGGTTTTGAGGAGTGCAGGTTAAGAACTTTGAAGGATGACCCTCTCTTAGAGTGTTTTCCTGATATTTCTTTTGATTTTTCCATAAAAGTGTTGATTGTTTGGGCATTTCACATCATGCACCCCAATGACACTCATTTCCCATTGATGTTTCTCTTACGATTAAACTGGAATTCTGAGTTTGGGGGAAGGCCCAGAGCATCTTGACCAGGTTCTATCATGGGGACATCTGTCATGACTTGAGAAATTGCCTGTCTGAGGTAGTTCTTGTTGAGTGTCTATTGTGAAGCGACTATCCACCACCCCTATATTAGGATCAACATTGCTAAGTATAACCTGCACTTTGAGCATGGATCCATTGAGATCCACTTCTGAGAGAGTAGATCCACGTAAGGTATCTGTGGTTCTTTTGCATGGGAGATTTATTTCTTCTCTCTTCTTTATTAATTTATTGAGCCATTCATTTGTAGCTGCAGAAACTCATAGATATTTTATTCTTCGGGTTATAACTCAATACCACTTAATTTTGTGCCCCGGTTTTGGCAGGTTTGCCCCTTGGAAACTCTTCCATTGATGCCCCTGTGGCTTCGCCAAACCGCTCCCAAGTGCTGGCTTAAATTGGATTTTCCTTCACAGTTCACTCTCTGTGGGTATCAATTTTAACTTCAACTTCATTACTTTTGGAACTGCATTTCCCAGTCTCTATTTATCTCACCTTTATTTCTCCTTTTCACAGGAACATTCTACCCAGATTTTTGCGCTCACTTGTCTTTCAAATTTTGAACTTAAAATAGGGGGCTGGAGAGATGGCTCAGCAGTTAAGAGCACTGGCTGCTCTTCCAGAGGTCCTGAGTTCAATTCCCAGCAACCACATGGTGGCTCACAACCACATATAATGGGATCTGATGCCCACCTCTGGCATGCATGTGTACATGCAGATAGAGTACTCATATACTAAGAAAGGAGAAAAAGAGCTTTAGGGAAAGGTGGTCACTGGAGGTCCCTCCCAGCTAGGTTTTTTTTTTTTTTTCTTTATGTTTACAAAGGCAGACAGACTGCTGAGTTCAGGGTTGGCCTGGGACAGAGCAGGGTTAGACTCAGGTGTGGTAGAAATGCTAATTTCATGATGGGGTCCCACCCAGCTACCTTATTGTCTGTGCTTAACAGAGGCAGACAGACCTCCGAATTATTTTGCAATATTTAAAGAAAATGTGTGCTTGCTATCTCCTAAGAATTAAGGGGCTGGGCTCACAGGATGCAGATTCACAGGATAATCAAAAGGGAACCTGGAGTCCTTTTGTGACAAGGTCTCACCACACCTGGGCTAGCCTAGTGACTAGCAAGCTCCACTGGTCTGATCCTCCGGTCTCCACTCCTTCCTGTCCTCACAGCGCTGGGGTTAAGGCACTCATAGCTTCCCCTGGATTGTTACATGGGTGTGGAGATTTGAACTCAGGTCGGGAAGTGTTTCTGACACAATTTTCCATTCTATTACTAAACTGAGTTTCTTGAAAGCAATATATTATATTCTTAGTTCCCAGGGTAATCTGTGGTCATGAATCAAATCCTGGTTCTATGCAATTAAAATTGTATTTTCCTGATAATCTTATTTTAACAAAGACAGCACAAATGCACACACTCTAAGATAAACACAAATATTTAGTTTTATGGTACTTGCACTTTTAAAGTATGAGTACCAGTAGTCATTATTTTCTTCATTGGATTATTTAAGCTAAGGGGTAAGGTTTTCCAACTCTCCTACCCTTACTAGAGGGTAGATGGACGGCCAGAACCTCATCTTCAAACCAAGTCCACTTGGGCTTTGGATACGCATTCTTTTTTCCCAGCCATTCGGTATGTTTTAGGAATGCAGAGCGTTGGCCTTTGGATAGCCCACACCGTGAGAGTCAGGAAGGGCTAAGAGAAGCTCTAAAGACACCAACTGGCTCTCACTGGGTAGTGACTGATTTGGAGGTCAACAGTGGAGAAAGTCTACCCTCGTCAGTGGTTGATTTTAGCTAGGTTTTTGTTGTTTTGTTTTTTCTTTGATGTCGCTTTGTTTGTTTGTTTATTTTGTTTTTCAAGGTTGCTAAAATCACCCTGTCTAGAGCTGAAGAGATGGCTCAGCAGTTAAGAGCACTGACTTCTCTTCCAGAGGTCCTGAGTTCAATTCCCGGCAACCACATGGTGGCTCACAACCATCTGATGTGTCTAAAGACAACTACAGTATACTCATATAAATAAAATAAATAAAATCTAAAAAACAAAAAACAAAAAAACACCATGTCTACCATCCCGTTGGCCCAGATATCCTGCCACAGTCCCAAAAGCTGTGAATGTTTCTACTATGTCAGTTGGCTTTATAATACAATAGATGAGATGCCCTTATCAAAATAGGGAGATGCCCTTATCAAAAGTCTTTAGCAAGTCACTTACCTGCTGATGCCCTTGTAAACTGTGGCATAAGAACCTTCACCCAGCTTCTCCAAGTTCAAGTAAGATGAGGCTGCCCCAAAAGGGAAGCTCTTCTTCTGCTCCAAGGGTGGGGTGAGAGGTGGAGAGGTGGGAAGATAGAAAGAACATATAAAAAATATGTTGACTTATCTTTTCCCCGGGGACATTAGACAGTAGAGTGTGTGTGTGTGTGTGTGTGTGTGTGTGTGTGTGTGTGTGTGTGTGTCTGTGTGTGTAAGTGTCTGTGTGTGTGTCTGTGTGTGTGTGTAAGTGTCTATGTTGTGTGTGCTTGTCTGTCTGTGCATGTATGTGTGCCTGTGCATGTGTGTCTGTCTACCTGTCTGTCTGTGTACATGTGTGTGTGTATTTCTCTGTGTGTGTCTGTATGTATGTGTATCTGTATGTGAATGACCACGTGTGTCTGTGTATCTGTGTGTATGTGTCCATGTGTGTGTGTGTCTTTGTGTGTGTCTGTGCAAGCATGTGTGCCTGTGTATTCTGTGTGTGTGTGTGTGTGTATGTCTTGTGTGTGTGTGTATGCCTGAGTGTGTGTGTGTGTTTTGTGTGTGTGTGTGTGTGTGTGTGTGTGTGTGTGTGTGTATGTGTGAGAGCACATGCAAGCCCACACAGGCATCCCTGGAAGGTAAAGGCTAGACTAGCTTCCCTAGACAGGCACCCATGAAATTCTCCTTGATGCCTGTCAGCGGTTCACTCACCCATGGCAGCCCCTGCCTCAGATTCTCTTCCTGAAAAGAATCACTGTTACTCCGTGGCCTTTTACTCTCCAACTTCTGGACTCCGGCAGCCTGGAGTCCCCTGGGGTGAAATGAAGCCGAGGAACATGATGCTTCTTTTAGGTCTGTTAGCTGGAGGAAGAGGAAAGCACGCGCACAATGTGTGCAGTCAGACTTGGTGGCTGGCAAACCTTTTCTTTGTTTTTATTTGCCTGGTTTTGTTTGTTTGGTTTTGGTTTTTTCTTGTGTTGTTGCTGTTGTTGTTGTTGTTGTTGTTGTTGTTGTTGTTGTGTAGGCTTCCCACACCCATGAAAAGCAGGTTTCCTGAAAGTCAGATCTTAGAGACAACCATGTATGGTACCAATTACTGAAATACTAAATTTTTCCTTCACCTGCACAGTTTAACCCAGTCTCCTTGAGGGTATTTTCCATTTTCCTCATTTAACTCAGTTTGCCCCATACCTGCCCACCTTCCTGGGTACTTAATGTAACACCTTAGAAGAATCTAGTTAGACACTGCTAATGATCACGAGCTAATTACTGAAACTGAGAATCCACAGCGGACCTACCGGTATGGCGGCTTGCCCTCTACAGTTCAGCCCTACAATTTAGTGGCTCAGAGATGTCCAGAGAAGAACCACTTTCTCTGTTTCAAGTCAAAAGAGGCCAAACCCAAGGCTTATTCCCCTCGTCTGGTTTACAAGTACATCCCCAAACTTGATAACTACAGTCATAAATCCTCTGTGACTTTAATAGAATTTTCTTTTTATGAGTTTAGACCTACCGCAGAGGAATCAGACCCTGCTACAAGAGGGAGTGTCTGTCTGAATCGCTTGGTTTACTAAAGATGCTCCTCCCGGGATACAAGTACCTCAAATACAGCAGGCTCCGAGGTGCTTCCAGGCTGGCTCCTCCGACAGCTGTGCGCCTCGCCTCCCTCCGAACGGTGGTAGCAACTGCATCCTGGCTGCCGGCTCTTTGCACACAGCTCTTGACCCATACTAGTCCAGGTTCAAGGAGAAAACCCGCACTTGAACCTCTTCCCATCCGTCTCTTCTCTCCTCATTCGCTCCCCGCTCTGCCAGAGGTCAGCAGAGTGGAGCTTTCGTGTGACTCACACGAGGGCTCTGCCTGGAGCAGCCTCATGACTTCAGCAGTTTTAGCTCATCAGTGCAAAGAACTATGCATCAGAACCGCAGCGGCTGGCGCTCATGTGTGCACACCCGAAAACAAGGAGGCTCTTACGGAGAGAATACAACTGGGTACACCAGCTTACCCCAGCCACCAGTCAGTTCTGTGGCTACATTCACTTTTCCAGAATTCGACTAGTGTCTATTGGGTTTCCCCACGCTAAAGTGGTCATGCCGAGGGGTGTCTTATCCCTTGCTTTCCTGAAACCTCTTAGTTTTCAAACGTTTTTCTTTTGAGTCCTTGTCTCTCACAAGGCTAGCCCAGCTAGCCTCCAAGTGGAGGTAATCCTCCTGCCTCAGTTTCCCCAGTCCGGGATTGCAGATGTGTGCCATCTGACTCAGATTGGTTTTCCAACATTAAAACGAGTGTGCAACCTAGCCAACTTTTAGAGTCAAAGGAACCACAGAACGGTGGGATGGAAAGGGAGCTGAGGATTCCTACCTCTGCCTCCAAACAGAAGTCCGTCTCAGTCTGACAGAGCAGTCATTCCTTCAAACACTATATAATAAATACCTGTGTTGATAAAACTCTACAAACAGTGCAGAGTCAATGGTGGAGAGAGGAGTTTGAGCTGGGTATGGTGGCACATTTAAATATATACATATATATATATACATATATGGCATTACTTCTTTTTAATTTAAGATTTTATTTAATATTTATATGGGTACACTGTAGTTATCTTAAGACACACCAGAAGAGGGCATCAGATCTCATTGCAGATGGTTGTGAGTCACCATGTGGTTGCAGGGAATTGAATTCAGGATCTCTGGAAGAGCAGTCAGTGCTCTTCACCACTGAGCCATCTCTCCAGCCCCCACCCCTAACCCTCACCCCTAACCCCCACCCTCACCCCCATCCCCTATTCCGTGACACAAATAACATGCACAACAATTTCTGTGAGAAAAAGGGCTAAGTCTGTTATCACAACAGTATCATGGATATTTAACAACCGAACTTTCAGACATTAAATCTTAACTTTTACGTGATTTAACTGTGGTGGTTTGAATAGGAATGGCCCCCATAAACTCATGCATTTGAAAGCTTGGCCCATAGGTAGTGGAACTATTAGGAGGTATGGCTTTGTTGGAGTAGGTGTGCCCTTGTTGCAGGAAGTGTTTCAGTGTAAAAGTGGTCTCTGAAGTCTCATATGCTCAAGCTGGCCCCAGTAGAGCAGTCTCCTGCTGCCTGTGGATCAGAATGTAGAACTCTCAGCTCCTTCCTGGCTCCAGTCTGCCTGCATGACACCATGCTTCTTGCCTTGATGCTAATGACCGAGTCTCTGAAGCTGCAAGTCAGCCCCACTTAAATGTTTTCCTTTGTAAGAGTTGGCTATGGTCATGGTGTTTGTTCACAGCAATAGAAACTCTAACTAAGGGAGCTGAAGAGATGGTCAGTGATTAAGAGCACTGATTGTTCTTCCAGAGGTCCTGAGTTCAATTCCCAGCAACCACATGGTGGCTCACAACCATCTGTAATGGGATCTGATGCCCTCTTCCGGTGTGTCTGAAGACAACTAGAGTGTACATAAACAAAATAGATAAATAAATCTTTCTAAAAAAAACCTTAAGACACTAACCTTGAGCATATATTTTAAGTTTTATTTCAAAATTGCTACAAGCAAGCAAGGTATGGGGTCCCTGCCTGTATGGTCAGCACTTGGGAAGCAAGCAAGAAGATTGCCATGAATTAGAGGTCAGTCTGGGTTACAGAGTGAGCCTGTATTTCAAAACAAAGACAAAAAGAGAAACAAATTGCTACATACTATCTAAGACAAGTCCATTCAAAGATTTACTAACGTTTGAGACACTTAAAAGGAGAGAGATAGAAAGTAAGAGAGACCAATGATGCACAAAGGACAAGGAGTAGGCAGGGAAACAGTTAAACTTTTGACTGACATACAACTGAGAGAAATTATTTGTTATCACAATAAACTTTCACTTATTCATTACAATAAAATTTGTCAGAAATGCTCATTTTGGATCTGGTGAGATGGTTCATTGGGTAAATGTCTTTGTACCAAGTCTACTGACCTGACTTTGCCTTGAGACCCAAAGGTAGAAAGAGGGAACTGACTGACTTTGGCAAGCTGTCCTCTGAGTGCAACATGCACGCCATGGCATACGCAACCTGCTGACTGTTTCCTCAAAGAAGATGGCAGATTTTATCATAGACAAATTACATCCTAGCTGGATGTGGTGACACAGACCTGAGACAGAAGGATCCTAAGTCTGAGGCCAGCCTCGACTACGTATTAAGACCTTACTAAAAAAAAAAGAAAGGAAGGAAGGAAGGAAGGAAGGAAGGAAGGAAGAAAGAAAGAAAGAAAGAAAGAAAGAAAGAAAGAAAGAAAGATTAGGTTGGATTTTAGACTGGGATGTGGGGAGTGGTGGGAGAGTATTTCACTCTGTAGCCCAGGCTAGCAGAACTCACTATGTAGCTCACAGAAGCCTTAGACTTGTGGCAAACCTCTGGCCTCAATTTCCCAATTGCCAGAATTACAGATGGCATACCATATACCAAAGAAGTTTTAAAAATTCAAAATGGCCAGCATTTGTGTAAGCTGAAGGGATTTTGCAGTTAACTCACAAACATGCTTGAATAGAGGATTATTTTAATTAACTTCTCTTTGTGTGTGTGTGTGTGTAGATGGCTTATTTCTGAAGGATTAAATTGTTATTTACCAACTAGAGAGGACACCTGAAGGGAAACTGTAAAATATTCTTCAGAATTCTCAAAATTTAATAATTCATGGTTTGCTGAAGGTCAAGGAGAAACATTGGATGCCTCTTTAAGATTATTTTTTAGCTCTATGTCCAGAACAATCATTTTTGTTACCAGAGATTTCTGAAAAAGGACAGAGATCGAGATGATTTCCTTGCAAACTGCAGCATAGCAGTTCACACTTGAGACCAACCAAGCTGTGCCTTCTGTAGCCTGGTGGACATCCTAGGCCCTGCCCGCCTGGGGCTTGCACACTGTTGCTCCTCCCCCACACGCCCACGCCGGCGGAGAACTGCTGGAACGAAGCTCCTGGAATTGAGAGCCCCCTCATCCGGCCCCTTAAATGGACAGGCACGGACTGTAGCTCCATTCAGACTGCTGCAAGATCCCTCAGGCTAGCTCAGCGCGGCTCACTCTTAACTGCATCGACGCCACCCCCCACCCCTCCCCCGCGCTTCGTCCTCCCCCTCATCCCCCCACCCTTGCGCTACCCCCCCTCCCGGCCTTCCCTGGGCTTGCATTTACCGTCCCTCCTTTTTCTTCTCAGCCTCTTTGCAGAGAAGCTGGGTTGATACAAATGGTTCATCCATTCATTCTTTTACTTATTTATTTATCTATCGATTTGATGGTTTGCGAAAGTGTCACGTGGGCTGGACTGGAACTCGCTTTGTAGCCAAGGATGCAGGTGAATTCCTGACCTTCCTGCCTCCACCTTTTAGTACTAGGATTGCAGGCGTGTGCACCACAGCCACTCTGCTTTTTTTTTTTTTTTTAATTTAGCAATATAATTATAGGTTATTGATAATTTCAGTTTAGTTTTTCTATCACATTTTGGCGGTACTTTTCCTTTCTCAAATTCAAACCACTGTGTTTATTTGGAAGTTTGCATATTCTCCTGGGTGCTCTGTTTTTATTAAATTTAATATTCGGAGGGGGGGTATTATTGACTTTCAGACAAATCCGCTAGGCTCCGCCCAACAGCTACCTAGCAACGGCTTTCGTCATCACCCAGTGGCCAGGTCAGGCTAAGAGTCAGATGTGGCAACCTATAAAAAGGCTACTCACTGAGCACCGTCCCCCACCTCCTGAGGAGAAGGGGAGGAGGGATGGGAGAAGGATTAGGAGGAGCAGAAGGGGGACAGTGAGCAGAATGTAAAGTGAATAAATTATAAAAAAGAAGAAGACTGCTTACTACTCCAGCTCTCTCCCTCCTCTTCTTCCACTCTCTCCCTCTGTTCCTGTGTGTTCCTAGCTAGCCTCTCTTTCTCTCTTCCTTTCTTTTTCTCTTCCCCTCTTTCTCTGCCTCTATCCCTTTTCCAGGTCCCTGCTTCCTTCCCCCACAATAAATCTTTTTTTATTGGATTTTTTAATTTACATTTTAAATGTCATCCCCTTTCCCAGTTTCCCCTCCAGAAACCCGTTATCCCATCATCCCTCCCCCCTGCTTCTATGAGGGTGCTCCCTCACCCACCCATGCATGCACTCCCTCCCACCTCCCCGCCCTGACATTCCCCTACACTGGGGCATCGAGTCTTGACAGGAGTAAGGGCCTCTCCTCCCATTGATGCCTGACAAGGCCATCCTCTGCTACATATGCAAATTAAGCCATAGGTCCATCCCTATGTTCTCTTGGGATGGTGGTTGATTCCCTGGGAGCTCTGGCGGGGGGGGGGGGGGGGGGGTATGGTTGGTTGATATTGTTCTTCTTATGGGGTTGCAAACCCCTTCAGTTCCTTCAGTCCTTTGTCTAACTCCTGGATTGGGGACTCCGTTTTCAGTCCAATGGTTGTCTGTGAGCGTCCACCTCTGTATTTGTCAGGCTCTGGCAGAGCCTCTCAGGAGACAGCTATATCAGACTCCTGTCAGCAAGCATTTCTTGGCATCAGCAATATTGTCTGGGTTTGATGTCTGTATATAGGCTGGATTCCCAGATGGGGAGTCTCTGGATGGTCTTTCCTTCAGTCTCTGCTCCACACTTTGTCTCCTCCATATTTCCTCCTGTGAGTATTTTTGTTCCCCCTCTAAATCTTTTTTATACTAGGTCTGTTAGCTGGTATGATTTCTCAGGGGAACACCTTAGCACGGGCCTGTCAGGTACTCAAGCATTCCCGACACATTATATTGCATTATATTTCATAACAAATATCATCTAATAATTTTTCTCTAATATGTGGGTAATCTCAGATGTTCCACAGTACTAACATTAAAAAAATACTATCAGAAAGGATGAAAATAAGCCCTAGTACCCACATAATGGAATGCTAATACTTCGATACAAATAGAATGATATCTTAATGACAGAGTGATGACCAGGGTACACGGTGAAGTGAAGAAGCAAAACCAAGAATGATGCCTGTAAGTCTTACTCTTGTCGTAAAAGAATGAGACAAAAACTCTCATGCAGCTCATGCATGCAACCCCAGCAGTGGAACAGCTGAGGCAGGATGATCTTCATAAGATTGGTGACAGCCTGGATAAATAACTAGACCTTGGGTGGGGAATGACACAAAGGAGCTGGTGGTGCAAGTTTGTAACACACAAGATGGCTGAGGCAGGAGGATTTCCAGTTTAAGGCCAACTTGGATTACATATTCAGACCCTGTTTCAAAAACAACCACAAAACCAACCAACGACAACTTAGAAACAAACAAACCAGAATGTCCTGAATTAAAAAGCAATATTTCTTAAAAGCATTCACCCAGAGTCTATACACATCTATTATCTATCTGTCTATCTATCTATCCTTCACCTATCAATTATCTATCTATATCAACTATCACTATCATCTCTACCATCTAATAGCTATGTATCATATAACATCTATTTGTCTGTCTGTCTGTCTGTCTAGCATCTATCTCCCTGTCCATTTCTGACCATAATAGGTAGGCTTTCAATAAAATTAAAACAATCACCAAAAGTTGTCCTCCGGACTTCCATGAAAGTCAGTTTGCGCCCCCACTCCCCAGCCCTCCCCTTACACACAAAATAAAAAATGTAATTAAAAAATCAAAGTTAGGCATGGGGGTGAAAACCTTTAATGTCAGCACTTGGGAGGTAAAGGCAGGCAGATCTCTGTGATCTCTGTGAGGGTCCCTTACTGCCTTAGGCCGTGGTCCTGTATAACTGCACTGTTGTATAAACCAAGCTATCTCTCACAGCAACACCTTGTAAGCACACTTCCCTGCCTGGGAGGTGATTTTTAGGCCATTGCTTTCCAGTCCTTTTAGCATGTGGATCTACACACACAGAGTCACTTAGCACTCCTTCCTGGGCATCCCAACATGGTTGACCCTCAACAGGTAAAATATTGTTTTGGAGGTGAGATTCGGAGTATGGGAAAAGCCAGAATAGGAGGCAGGAATCTATTATCAGGGCAAGGAACATGGAATATATTTTTCCTGCATAGCCTTGTGCATGCTAAGTAAGGGGCTATCCCTAAACTATATTTCTAGCCCCTGTGAAAATAGAATTTAAAGCTATAAAACTAAACATAGTATTGGATATTTGACATTTTTGTGCAAACAATGTCCAATACTTCAGAATTCCTGAATTGCGGAACATGGTCGTTTTGCCTCACATATGCTTTTGAACACCACCAGTGGGTATCTTACTCTTTATTTAAGGTAGTGGAATAAAAGACAGTGTGGGAAGTAATAACACCAACTTCACAACGAAAACTAAGCACAAGTAAACAGCACATCAATATCCAGTAATAATACAAAACATGAAGCACACGTGCGAGCCAAGGTACAAGGGAGACCCTGAGTGTGATGGATGTTAACTTGACCACATCGAGAATTAACTAAACTCGAGTGGCTGGCTGAATTACTTGAAAATAGAATACCTACCCAAAATCCAGATCATTTGAGGTGGGAAGTTTCTGGTGGCAAACGACAGAAATGACATAGAAGAAGGAAGTTCATGCTCTTCGCTTTCTTGCCCTTGCTTCCCATTGGGAGACAGGTATTGTTTAACCATAGCCTGTAAACCATTCTAATCAATCCCATGTCTATATCTCATCTGTTTGTCTGTCTGTCTGCCTGTCCATCCATCTGTCTACCTATCCTTCTATCCATATCCCATGTTTATAGGATATATATATGAAGGATATATATGAAGCTATGTATAAACACATATATACACATGGGCTATTACTTGAAATGAAACAAAACCACTGGTGGTTGATGGCTGCTGGGGAAGGGAGTCAGTTCTCTTTGGGGGCGTGGCTGCTGGTAAACTGATCACATCCATGAGCTTGTAGTTGGATCTGACTGAACTTAGTGAAGCATAAAGATGTGAAGATTGGTGGGGGGTAGGGCACATGTTGTGGTGTCCAGGAGGAGATGGGGGTAGGAGGTGGATATAATCAAGATACATTGTATCCTTGTGAGAAAATATCAAAGAATAAATGAAAAAAATATTTTTAAAAGGAGCATGAGCTTTTTCTTTCTGGTTGCTGTGGATTTTGCTGACACACAAGCTATGTTTCTCTAATACTGGGAAGAAACATTATTTTGTGCATGAAACTGTGGGAGCAACTGTCTGCTAATCTGACAAAGACTGGCCACACATTTTGAGATACTTACCCATCAGGTAGGCAATGGTCACTTAAATTCCCTAGGTACAGTCCAAGCACCTGGTTTTGTCAAACAGGTTCCAATAACCTTGAAAACATACAGCTTTATACTACATTGTGATGAGTCAAATGGCATGAACAAGCACCGTGCACACACGCACGTGCACACACGCACACACACTAAATGAATACATAATTAAATAATGTGAAAACTGTAAAACAAAACCAATAGTGTTGGTGTGCTTGTGTGCTAGTGAATTTCTGCGCTTTAAAATGCTCCCATTGTCTTCAGCATTGTCCTAAAGCTTCTTGCTCTGTGGAGGGAGAGAGGTTAGCGTGGAGCCTCTTGTCTTTGACACCAGAGTGTACTCTCCAGTGTAAGCAGTAGGGTTAGGTCTGTTTTTAAAAATATACAGTAGAAGTTACTGCTGCTTTCTAGGATGCATGTATTGTGGATATATATGCATAAATGCAGATTTTAAAAAATCAGACGTCAAATCTGATCCCCAGGGACCCTGTGTGAGATCGTAGGAGGCTCCAATCTCATTCTCCAGTGCCTGAGCCCCTGCTGACTTTGGGTACAGGACGAGGACAGCCTCGTTCCAACAGCGCCACTTGGTGGCTAAGACCAGACCTGACCAGGTCAACTTTTTCTTCCAAACTCCAAGTCTCAGCACGAACTCCAATTTTCCTAGAATTTTGCTTCTCGTAGCTGGCTTGACCCTACCTCTTGTAGTCCTTTTCCACGTTTACATGTATCTTTTTAAAAATCTCTTCTTCGTCTTATTCAGTTGCTTCCTAAATTTCTCTGACTCTCCCAACTGTCTTCAGCGTGTGCTGCCACTAGAATCAACCCAGCCACGGTGGCTGCAATGCCACACCACCCCCGATGCACCCCACCGTGCCTGAAATGTACGGACATGAACAAGGACCCTGAGAACCAAGCGGTTCAAAGCATTGTGTGAAACCTTTAATGCAAGTCTCCTCTCAGATACAGTCCCTTTCAGTGTGTTCCCCGACATAACAATCATCTCTAAAGCCAAGGAGGGAGATGGAGGTGGGAAACAAGGAAAGAAGATACAACTGGAGAGGAAGGGAGAAGGAAAGATAGGAAGAGAGAAAAGAGAAGGAACAAGGGGGAGAAAGAGTGAAAATGGAACGAAGGAGGGACAGGCAAAGAAAGGACGGTTGGTCTTCACTCCTTGGTGGAAGGCACGTTCCGAGTCCTCTCTGCGCTTACAGCACTGGAACTGAAGAGAGGCGTAAGCAGACACCGATGATTCTCAGCTCATTAACTCAGGGGACTAAAAAATAACCATTCAGGAGGATGGTCAGAAGCATTGCTGCAGCTCCCGGACAGACAGAGCTACATACTGAGGTTATATCTCAGCAATAAATAAATAATTAAATACACAAATAAACGTTAAACCAAGTGTGGTGGCTCACACCTGTCAGCATTGGAGAGGTGGATGCAGGGGGATATGATCAGTTTGAGGTTAGCCAGAAAGCTACACTCTGACTTAAAACAAACCCAACCAAAACACATACATACGTACGTATGTATGTACATACATACATACATACATCTGTACATAATCCATGTGGCATATGAACATACAACTTGAAAGCAATGTGTGCCATTTGGGAAGGCAGATGGCCAGTGCAAGGAAGACAGACGAGAGATGGTGATAGGGACAGTGGACGCGATCGAGGTGTGATTATGTGCATAAGTGCAAATGTCATAGCATAATCAGTTATTTTCCACAACTAGTACAAACTAATAAAATTAAATAATACTGCACTTAAATCACATGTACTTTAATCTGAAAGAAACAGCAAAGGAATGCTCCACCTAGGTGTCAAGGCAGCCCTGTGAAAACAGAGTGATTTTGTTGCCCACATCTCCACCTAAAAAGGTGACTATGAGTTTTCTAAGAGCCAGGCACATGGCTGCTTCTCACTGAATTTAAGTTGCCTGGTTGCTTCATGCCCCATTGAGGAGAAAGGTTGCTTCTGGTTAAACCGACACCATTTCTTAGTGTCTTATTCCTAGAGTTTAGCTTCTTGGTAAACTGTTTCAGACTCATTTTAGATGTTTATGGTTTTTTTTTTTTTCAGAGATTGAACCCAGGGCCTTTGAACATATCGGACAAACATTCTACCACTGAATTACCTCTTGGATATGGATTTTATCATGTTGTGTATATTGCGTATCAATTTCTGGTTTTTTTTTTGTGTGTGTGTGTATAATAAAACTTCAGTGTGGAGAAAAATAACATGTGGAGGTCAGAGGACAGAGGTCAGTGTTCTTCTTCCACTTTAAAGTAGGAATGGGGTCTTGAGCTCATGGTCTTCAGGTCTGTGCAGCAAGCACCTTTCCTGGCTGAGCCATCTCGCCATCCCCTAGGAGATGTGTTGGTCCACACTGTATGGAGCACACGTTCTTCCCTTTGGCCTCGGGATACAGGGGCACTGCTTTCTGTCCTCTAGTCTTCCTCTCTGTCACAGCTCCTGTGAGGACCTCATCTTGTCTCCTCAGCCATGCTCTTCTCTGAGAACCAGAATTCATGAAAAAATGACTGCTTACTACAAAAGATCACAGAACACTGCTCAGAATGGCACCATAGGTCAAAAACATTCGTAAGTCAGTTTGGGAAGGAGCCATTATTAACCTGGTGGTCCAAGGGAAATCGATTTCTAAGTTTAAATAAGTTCAATTGCCAATACATCTTTGATATATTATTGTTATTTTTTTTTTGGTAGCCTGGAGCTTAGTGCTTTAAAAATATTTTCAGAATGCTAGGATATATCATGGATTTTGTCAGGGAAAAAAACCCCTTAAGACATAAAAAGAATAAGAGAAAAAAGTACAGACTGTATAAAAAATTTTCAGAACAAAGCTGGGTGCAGTGGTGCACACCTTTCATTCCAGCACTCGGGAGGCAGAGGCAGGAGAAGCTGTGAGTTCAAAGTCAGCCTGATCTAAAAAATGAGTTTTAGGACAGCCAGAGCTATACAGAGAGACCCTGTCTTGAAACACCTTTCCCCCTAGAAATTCAGACATTTATTTAGATTTCATTAACATTTGTGATCACTAACATTTAATTATGCAGATGTTATAATGTAGACCTTTTGAATATAAGAATTAAGTATTCTCATGTTGCACGTGCTTTCTCTAAAAGAACTTCTGCTTACCTACATGTGGCAGTCAGCTCCTTGATCCACTGCCTGATTAGGCTTGGGTTTGAGATGAGTTGGAATTGCTTCTGTTTAAGTCAGTTCCTACTTTATCACATGTCACCAGGGGCTCTTAGCTCCTTGTCTTAGTCAGTGTCTCCCTGTATAAAGATCAGCTGCAAGGAAAGTGCTTCCTGGTGTCAGTGAGAGGTGTGTATCCTTCCTCCAAAGTGTCAGCCACTTAGAGTCATGTTCAGGGTCTGCACTATATCTTATATACTTTCAGAGTCTTTAAAAAAAAAGATTTATTCACTTATTATATGTAAGCACACTGTAGCTGTCTTCATGCACACCAGAAGAGGGCATCAGATCCCATTACAGATGGTTGTGAGCCACCATGTGGTTGCTGGGAATTGAACTCAGGACCTCTGGAAGAGCAGCCAGTGCTCTTAACCGCTGAGCCATCTCTCCAGCCCACTTTCAGAGTCTTAATAAAATGACTCGAGTAATAAATAACCGTCTTTATATCCAAACATGAATGCACATCACAAATACAGATACAGCAAAGATGGGCCGGAGCTGTTTGTCTGTCTGTCATTCTGACCCACCTGAGATGCAGCTCTGTGCACCACGCTCTTCCCTTCTGTCAATCTCACTCTGTTTTGCGTTTGAATGTTCACCTGTGCACATGTATGTTTGGAGGGTGCCCATGCACATGCATGTGAAAGGCAGTGGTCAACAATGGATGTCTTCCCCAGTTGTTTTCCTCTTAATGTTTTTTGAGACAGAGTCTCTCACTGACTCCTGAGCTAACCAATTTTTTTTTTTTTTTTTTGGTTCTTTTTTTCGGAGCTGGGGACCGAACCCAGGGCCTTGCGCTTCCTAGGTAAGCACTCTACCACTGAGCTAAGTCCCCAGCCCCAAGCTAACCAATTTTGTTGGACCAGCTGGCCATCAAGCCCTGGGTCCTGTCTCCCTCTCCCTGTCCTGGGATGACAGCACCCAGATGCTGTGTTGAGCCTTTTTAAGTGCTAGATATCCACATTCAGGTCCTCAGGCCTGCAAGGGAAGCACTTTGCCAGCTAAGCCCTCTCTGCAGTGCTGTCTCCAGCCTTTCTAAGTGCTAATTCTGAATGCTGTTAAAACCTTGAGTAAGGAGAAAACTGTGTCTAGGGAACTGGGAAACATAGATTGTGTTCTGTCTCTTAGGAATGTTGGACTCATTTAACAAATCACTCAATCCTGTCTGTATTTTAGTAATAAAATGTATATTGTACTGTTATTAAAGTTAGTCCACAGGGACTGGAGAGATGGCTCAGTGGTTAAGAGCACTGACTACTCTTCCAGAGGTCCTGAGTTCAATTCCCAGCATGGTGGCTCACAACCAACTGTAGTGGGATCCAATGCCCTCTTTTGGTGTGTCTGAAGACACTGACAGTGTACTCACATACATAAAACAAACAAATATTTAAAAAAAATTAGGGCTGGAGCAGTGGCCCAGTGGTTAAGAGCACTGACTGCTCTTGCAAAGGACCCAGGTTCAATGCCAGCAACCACATGGCAGCTCACAACCATCTGTAACTCCAGTTCCAGGGGATCTGACCCCCTCACACAGACATACATGCAGGGAAAACACCAATGCACAAAAAAGCAAAAAATAAATAATGAGTTGTCTTTATTTTTTTATTTTTTTTTTTTCTTTTTTTCGGAGCTGGGGACCGAACCCAGGGCCTTGCACTTCCTAGGCAAGCACTCTACCACTGAGCTAAATCCCCAACCCCGAGTTGTCTTTAAAAAAGAGAATCAATGTGTGTGTTCTCAGGGTTATTTATTTTTGACACATATATCAAGATCTGTCTGCATGTACGTATGTGCATGGCGTATGTGCTTGGTGCCCAAAGAGCCCACAAGAGGGCATTAGACATCCTGGAACTGATATTTCAGATATATGTTGAAAGTCACTATATGGGTCCTGGAAAGCAAACCTCTGCAAGAGCAGCAAGTGCTCTTAATTGGTGAACCATCTCTCTTGTTCCCTGTGGGATAACTTTTAAAAATATTTATTTACTTATTTATGTGAGTACACTGTAGGTGTCTTCAGACACAGTAGAAGAGGGCATTGGATTCCATTACAAGTGGTTGTGGGCTGGAGAGATGGCTCAATGGTTAAGAGCACTGGCTGCTCTTCCAAAGGTCATGAGTTCAATTCCCAGCAACCACATGGTGGTTCATAACCATCTATAATTGGATCTGATGCCTGAAAGACCCCAGCTTAGCAGCAGTAACGCCATTTTGCAAGGCTGTACTTAAGATGACTGGTTCAGAGAAAGGTTAGAACACTGAGTACACAGCGGCTGCCAAGCAAGATGTGTATGGTTGAAGGCATGGCAACAGGACGACTGCGGTTGAGCACCTGACAAGGAGAAAAGCCCCGGGGAGGTCCCACACCCTGGTGGGGGGGCGAGTCAGCTTCGTTATGTTTCAGGAAGGTAGCTGGGAACTTGCCCCGGGCTAAACCCTTGGGGGGCGAGTCAGTCGTTATGTTCCAAAAAAAGGTAGCTAGGGAACTTGCCCCAGGCAAACCCTTGCCACATTAGAATCCACCAATTATATCCCCTGTAACCATGCATCTGCTTCTGTATGCTTGCTTCTGCTCCCCAGAATCCTATAAAAAGCCCATCCTTGGTTCCGTGGGGGGCGCCAGTCCCCCAGTGACTGAAGCGCCCACAGGTGTCTGTGCCTGTGTATCCCGACAATAAACCAAATCCTCTTGCTAATTACATCCGGTGGTCTCGGTCTGGTCATTGAGTTAGAGGACCTCCATCCCGAGGAGAAGTTCTCCCTGAGAACTTTTCATTTGGTGCGTTGGCCGGGAAAGGAGATCCTCTACCCAGGGACCACCGACCACCCACTGGGAGGTAAGCCGGCCGGCGTCTGTCTGATTCTGTCTCGTTCTGCCCTATTCTGTCTTTTCTGTGAGCGCTCAGCCAGGTTGTTTGGAATTTGGGCGGGACGAAGAAGGAGCTGACGAGCTCGGACTTCTCGCCCCGCAGCCCTGGAAGACGTTCCAAGGGTGTTAGGAGCCCGACTTTTCGGGGCTCAATCTGGGACTCTGGTTAGAGGAGGAGGATCCGGACTTACGGCACCTCTGTCTGTATTTTTTGCTTTCAGAGGGCCCCGGACCTTTGCCACCTCCATCTGACTTTTTGCTTTCAGTTTGGTACCAAAGCCGTGCGGCGCGTCTGTTTGTTACTTGTTTGACTGTTGGAATTGTTTGTCTTCTTTGTGACCTGACTGTGGTTTTCTGGACGTGTTGGTGTCTGTTAGTGTCTTTTTGACTTTTGTTTCGTGTTTGAATTTGGACTGACGACTGTGTTTAAAATCTTGTACCGATGACTGTGTTGAAAATCATGAAACTGTTTGCTTTGTTCATCAAAGAGTTTTACTTGGTCCTCCTGGTGCTTAAGTTAAAAGTTAAAAATAATTTGCTTGAGAGAAATTGTTTTCTGCCAGGGAGTTTTGTCTTTCTCTCTTGAGCCTCCTCCCCAAGGAGAGATGCCCCTCCCTTTGCTCCCCTTGTCCAGTCGAGCTGCTATTAACAGTTGTGTATGAAGGACTCCAGGTTAGTGAGTGCCCCCCGTCTACAACAGGTATTAACAAGAGCCTGAAAGCTTTACCTTAGATCCTAAAGAAAATTTCTCCCTGTTGCTTAAACATTCACAGCTTCTAAGGAAAGGACAACACAGAGTAGAAAAATGTAGGGGCTGAGGGTGGTGAGCATACAGGCCTGCTAGCAAGCTGCGGGCTGCACGTGGGCAGTGGCGCAGCTCAGGCCAAGTCAGTGTAAGAGGAGTTTCAAGGTGATGAGGCCTGCCAGGGTTAACGCTTTGACAACAAAAAGATAGCGTGGAGTTAGTGGTTGTTTTATGAGACTTTTGGCCCTAAAAAAAAATAATAATAATTCCAGTTGCTGCTTTCAGTAGCCAGACCTTCAACACTTGCTCACAGAAGGAGAGTGTTCATTATGAAAAGTTCTTTAAGGAGCCTGCTTTTATCTGCTAGCCCTATTATAATTACATTGGCCAGTTCAACAGCTTTCTCCCAGAGACTAGCTGACCATAAATCTTAGAGAACAATTTTGAGAAGCAGGAAACAACGTCTCCTAAGAACTAGCGGACCATGAAGTTAAACAATCTGAGAAGTAAGAGACAGCTTCTCCTAGGAAACAATCTTGGGAGACAGAGAGTTCTTCCTTGTGATTTTTCACTGTTATTCTATGACGCCATCCCTGCCCCCTCAGGTTGTGGTTTCTCCCTTTGAATACCCCTTCTCCCAGCCTCTCAGGGTCGAACTCCACTGCCCCTGTGTGGGATACGAGTCTCACCCCCAGTGCACTGGTTGCCTCGATAAACCTCATGTAATTACAACAAGGACAGTCTTGTGTGAGTTCTTGGGGGTTGCGTCATCCAGAGACTTGGTGAGGTCTCCCCACTCTGGGGTCTTTCATTTGGGGGGCTCAAATCCGGGATGGGTGACCACCCTCGTCTCCAAAGACCCACTTGGAGGTGAGATAACATCTGTGTCTTTGTCTGTGTCTGTGTTTTGTGCGGCTAAACTCTGGGTCTGTATTTGCTACTCTGGGTCTGTATTTGCTCTCGAGTTCTGGAGTTCTGGTTTGCAGTCCTCCCATCTCGGGCTGAGAGGGAGGCTTGTTTCTCAGGAGAGAAGCGAGTGTGAGCGGTAGACGTTCCTGGGGCTCACTGATTGCACTGCCCTGGGAGACGTCCCAGGAGGTGAGGAGGGACCCCAGGGACGCCTGGGAGATTCCCATCTAGGTGCCTGTGAGGATTCAGTGGTTCTCCTGGATTGGAGAAAAGACCTGCCCTCTTGGCCATCTGTACTCTCAGAGTGGTTTTTGTCTGTGTGTCTTAGGTCTTTGTTTTGTGTTCTGGTTGGGAAAGAAGAGTGATGTGGAATCCGCTCCCCTTCATCTTTCTTTGGTGAGCTCATGGAAGCTCCCATCTGAATCAGTTCAGTCTTGTGGTGACTTGTTTTTGTTTTTGTGTGCACTTCTGTTTTTTGTCTGTTAATCTTTTTGAGAAGCCTAGTGTCATTTGGAGGCTGGTTCTCTTGAGAGGCAAAGCCACCAAGCTGACACTGAAGAGAGGTACTCCTGAAGGAAAATCTAAGTCAGAGACAGCCCGGTAACAGATAGGCTGCCCTCTGCTCGCCTTTTCTGTTTCATAGACAAAGTTGTGCTTATATTTACAATGGCCTTTTTGTCCCAAGAGAGCCTCCTGGTTTAGTTGTGTGACTAAATGCTGTTTGCCCTCTTCAGTAGACCTCTATTCTCAAGATTCTCTTGTTTTCTCACCATCCCATTTGAGATGCTTGTTAGTAACTGTTACAAGTCTTCTTTACCACTGAGGAAAGACGGAATCCTACTGGAGGCCAGAAAGAAGGTTCCAGACACGGATGGAAGGCCCTCACTTCTGCCTGCTCTCTTCAGACGCCTGAAGGTAGGGAGTGCTCAGGTCTGCGCCAGGCTCAAGGGTGGGTCTCTGAGGGGCTGGAAAATGCCCCACCAATCTGGCTAAGATAAAGAAAAGATATAAAGAGTTAAGCTAAGTTGCTGAAAAAAAAAAGTTAGAGAGCTAAAGAGAGATAAAAGACGAGAGAAGAACATATACTGGCCACAGTAGTTAGAGAACCTAGGAAGATAGTACCTGGCAACAGAAGAGAATTCCTGGCTAAAGATCAGTGTGCCTAATGCAAAGAAAAAGGACACTGGGTCAGGGACTGCCCAAGAAAGAACAAGAGGGGCCACTGGAGAGCTTCTTGGTCCTAGAGTGCTGGCTATGTACAGAGATAAAAGGGAAGTGTGGATACAGGGACCCAATGCTCTGTGCTCCTATGCCCCCAGTGGGCCAATATCCAAAGACCTTGAGTGCAAAGGACTGACAACGAACAATACTTATGGACTGCCAAGAACAGTGGACCTTGGCGTGGGCTGGGTAACCCACTAGTTCATAGTCATCCCTGCCTGCCCCTATCCCTTGCTCATGAGAAATTTGCTCTCCAAAATGGCTTGTGTGGGCTGAGATGGCTGGGTGAGGCCATGTATATGCATATCTACAGACTGTGTATGTGGAGCTTAAGACCTGTCTCAGTGTATCAGTACCTGATGCTGGGAGATGTGTGGCTTAGTGCCATTCTGCCTGGAATACACTGTTCCTGCCAGTCGGGCACAACAATCATCACCCAATCCAGGACTTAAACTGTGATAGAGTGGCTGATGTTTGCCTTTGAATAGAGTGTCCCAAAAGATGGGACCACTGGTCAGCTGCCATGGACTAGATTCTCCACGGGTGGGGACAATCTGGTCACCTTGCTGCCCAGTCCGGACCTGGAGCCACCACAGCACGAAAGTGTCAAGCACTGGCAGAAGCCCATGAGTGGAAAAAAAAGACCTCTGCGACTGGCTGATTGACCGCTGCTGAAAACCGAGGACCTCGTTACAGTTCTCTTCATGAATAAAAGTCAGAGATAAGTGGGTGCTGCCATGGTGGACAAAATGATGTCATCTGGGATGGCTGAACTTCTACGCCCCCAGCACATCAGCACTGCAGATGCCTTTGCCATCTCTTGGATGCCCTGGTGAAGCCAACAACTGGCTTTCCTCACCAAACGAGAGATGGCCTCTACAATCATGAAGAAGATACTGGAAGAAATCTTCCCCCGATTTGGAATGCCCAAGGTAATCTGGTCAGACAACAGCCCTACTTTCGTTGCCAAGGTAAGCCAGGGTGTGGCCAAGTATTTAGAGGTCGATTAGAAATTACATTATATTTACAGACCTCAAAGTTCAGGACAGGTAGAGTAAATAAATAGAACTCTAAAAGAGACCCTGACCAAATTGACCATGGAGACTGGCACAGACTGGGTGATACTCCTTCCTTCTTGCTCTCTTCAGAGCAAGAAATACCCCTTCCAGATTCAGCCTTACCCCTTTGAGATCTTAAATGGGGCCTCAGCCCCCCTGACTGTATTAGATGATGTTACTGAACCAACATGTCATAGTGCCATAGTAATAATGATTTGTGTGCCAGGCTAAAAGACCTACAGGTGATACAGAAAGAAATCTGCTCACAGCTGACAGCAGCCTATGCCCCGGAGACCCTGAGTTCCAGGTCGGAGACTGCAGCTACACTGAGCCCAGACATTCGAGCCTCGCTGGAAAGGACTGTACCTGGTGCTGCTGACCACACTGACAGCTGTCAATTCTCAGCCCTCACCAGCCGTGTACTAGCTGTTGGGGCTGAGAGCTGGGACCTAGAGGGAAATTCAGTCATGTTTGTCCTGGGTTCTATCAAGATAGGTGTGGGATAGGCTTGATTTCCATTACAAATGATATAACATTGCATATGCTAGTACTCCTAACACTTCTTGGGACTGTGCCTCGGGGATCACAATCTGTATAAGTTTAGAAGTTCTAAAAGCTGGTCATGACCTTGGTGTATAGGTTTAGATAGTGTCCAGATTAGAATCCTGATGCTAAAGACTTAGTAAGCCACAAAAGAGGAGTTGAGAATTACTTAGGGCTAAGGCTATCTAGGTGCTGCAAGGGCAGCACAAGGACATCTGCTGTTGCAATACAAGGCTTATAGAGAATTCAGAACTGCCATTCAAGAGTAATTAAAGACTCCATGAATAAACTTAGAGAAAGGTTAGACAAAAGGCAGACAGAGAAGCCCATCAGGGATGGTTCGAGAGCTGGTTTAGTAGATCCCCTTGGTTTGCTACCCTGGTGTCCACCTTGATGGGACCCTTAATCATTCTCCTCCTAATCCTCCTCTTGGGCCCCTGCATTCTAAACAGATTGATGCAGTTCATAAAGAACAGACTCTCAGTCATTCAGACGCTTGTTCTCACCCAACAATACCAGAGGGTAAGACAACAGGAAGAGATTCCTTAGAATTCGATTTGAGTAAAGGATTTTACTCAAGTCTAAAAGAAAATGGGGGAATGAAAGACCCCAGCTTAGCAGCAGTAACGCCATTTTGCAAGGCTGTACTTAAGATGACTGGTTCAGAGAAAGGTTAGAACACTGAGTACACAGCGGCTGCCAAGCAAGATGTGTATGGTTGAAGGCATGGCAACAGGACGACTGCGGTTGAGCACCTGACAAGGAGAAAAGCCCCGGGAGAGGTCCCACACCCTGGTGGGGGGCCGAGTCAGCCGTTATGTTTCAGGAAGGTAGCTAGCAAAAAGGTAGCTAGGGAACTTGCCCCCGGGCTAAACCCTTGCCACATTAGAATCCACCAATTATATCCCTGTAACCATGCATCTGCTTCTGTATGCTTGCTTCTGCTCCCCAGAATCCTATAAAAAGCCCATCCTTGGTTCCGTGGGGCGCGCCAGTCCCCCGAGTGACTGAAGCGCCCACAGGTGTCTGTGCCTGTGTATCCCGACAATAAACCAAATCCTCTTGCTAATTACATCCGGTGGTCTCGGTCTGGTCATTGAGTTAGAGGACCTCCATCCCGAGGAGAAGTTCTCCCTGAGAACTTTTCAATGCCCTCTTCTGGTGTGTCAAGGACAGTGTGGTTATATACATAAAATAAGTAGGTAAATAAATAAACAAGTAAATAAATACATCTTTAAAAAAAACGACAAATGGTCGTGAGCAACCCTGTGCTTGCTGAGATTTGAACTCAGGACCTCTGGAAGAGCAGTTTTGTTTTTTAGTGTTTGGTTTTGGGATGTTATTGTTTGTTTCCTGGGCTCTGGAACATCGCATTCGCTAGGCAGGCTCTTTGCCGCTGAGCTACACTCCTAGTCCTGGAAACCTGTTCCACACTTTCACCTCACACCCTGTTAACTGCTACTCCATTAAAAAATTATACTTCACAACACTCCTTCTCCAAGGAAATACCTTTCCCTCCTCCCCTCCTATTCTCTCTGTAACGTATGTGTTTTGGGCGGTGCTGAAGAGCCTTCCTGTGTTTTCTCAAGTCTTCTGCGGTCCCTGCAACACCATTCCCCTGGCCCCCACCTCAAGTTCCAAGTTTGAGTAGACAAAGAACTTAGCCCGACTTATCAATACTCCATCGCTCCTTCCCTGCCCTCTTCTTCCTCTTCCCCTTGCCCCCTCCTTTTCTTCCTCCTCCTTCTCCAGAGTCTCACACTATGTGGAACTAAGCTAGCCTCCAACTTGTGACTGAGGCATGTGACCCTCCTGATCTCCTACCTCTGCCTCAGGAAGGCTACCCAGGTGTATGTCTGGCTGCTCGCCCTTCCCCTCTTTGAGACAAAGTCTTGCTATATAATCTTGCTATATAATCTTGTCTTAGATTTATAATCCTCTTCCTTCAGTCTTTCTTAATGGTATTATTATAGGTCAGTACCATTATGTCTGGTCACATATAGCTTTTGCTCTGTACCGTGGTGAATGATGAACTCTATATATTCAGTGAATCATTTGACCTTCGCTTTGCTAATAAGCTAGGCCTGCTGCCATCCCTGTTTTATTGGTGAGGAAATCAAGGCACACTGAGGTTAAAATGACTCAAGTCAAGGTCACAAAGACAAGTGCTGAAGTTGAAATTAGGCTCCATCCAGTCTTTGACAATAGCTAGAAAGCTGCCGCCCACATCTGAAGTCTTTGTCACCACCTTATTTGTTTATTAGCTGTCACTCTGCCCTTGTTTCAGTTGTTGCTGCATAACCAAACATTCCAAATGTACTGACTTAGAGAAGCAAGATATGTCTGGAGAATTGGTCAGGAATTCAGACACGTCTTGACAAAGCTGTTTTTTCTGGATCACTTGCCATTAGCTGGTGTCTTTCCGTTGATTCAGCTGGTGACAAGGTTGGCACAGAAGGTCTCAGAAGGCTCCACTGCCATACCTGGCACCTCAGGGATCCTCCCTGTGGCCTCTCTATTCAAATAGCTCCTTGTTTATTTAAAGCAAGGTGTCTTAGTTAGGGTTTTACTGCTGTGAACAGACACCATGACCAAGGCAACTCTTATAAAGAACATTTATTTGGGCTTGCTTACAGATTCTGCATTTCAGTCCATTATCATAAAGGAGGGAAGCATGGCAGTGTCCAAGCAGGCAGATAGGGTTTTGGAGGAGCTGAGAGTTTTACATCTTGTTCCTAAGGAAAGACTGACTGCTAGGCAGCTAGGAGGAGGGTCACCCACAAAGTGACACACTTCCTCCATGTCACGCCTAGCCCAACAAGGCCACACTTCCTAGTAGTGCCACTCCCTGGACCAAGCATATTCAGACCGTCACACAAGTGAGGCTTCCTTCGAACATGGTCACTGGGGATAAAAACCGGAGCCCTATGGGCAACAGACAAGCTCTGTGTCACTGAGCTACTGCATCTTTTTCATGTTTGCCAGTTTTGAAGTAGGGCGAGGCAGAGCACATCTCTAATCTCAGCACTCAGGAGGAGGGAGCAAGAGGACCAGGAATTCAAGGCCGATCTTGGCTCCACTGCCAATTTGAGGGCACCCTGGGTTGTATGAGGCCCAGTCTAGAGAACCAAAAACCAAAGCAAACCAAAGCCAACAAACAGATCCTCAAAAGAAAGATTTTTAAAAAGCACATGATTAAGTCAAAGAATGAGCAAAGTCAGTTCTTTTGATGCTCTTGTTTCCGGTCCTCCTCTCAGGGGTGGCCATTTTTTTGTAAGGTTTATTTTATTTTATGTGTATGTGTGTATCCCTGGGTATGAATGTTATGTGTATGAAGGTCCCTGTGAAGGCCAGAAGAGGCAGCTGTGCGCTGTCCCATGTGGGTTCTTGTAAGTGAATTTGGGTCCTCTGCAAGAGCAGTAAGCACTCTTTACTGAGCATCTCTAGCCCTATTGCCCTTTTCTTGTAATATTTTTAATTATTGTATTTTGATTATAGTCACCCTCATTTCTTTCCAACTCCCCTTGGACCTTCTCCTAACTGCATGTCCTCTTTAAAATATAAATTATATATATATATATACATATATATATATAAACATTATATATATCCACTGAGTCCAACTGGTGCTGCTCTTATGGGCATGGGCATGGGGGCTTTTCACTAGAGAATGGGCAATCTACCAGTGGCTATGTCCCCAAAGAAAAATAACCCTCTTTCCCTCAGCAGCCATCAGCTTCCAATAGTCTTAGGCTAGGGGTGGAGCCTTGTGTGCTTCTCTCCAATCTGTGCTAAAATTCTGTTTGATCTCGTGCTGTGAGTTCATGAAGGCAGCCACATGTCTAGAAGAGCCTTTCACAGCATCCTCACCATCCTCGGGCTCTTGCTCCTTCTGCACCTGGGTAGACATCCCACTTAGAGTGAGCTTTCAATGGTTACTAATTCTCAGCAAAGAGAGGCTTCTCTTACCTAAGAGACCCACTAATCTAGGGGTATAAACACAAACACAGAAGGCAGGTTTTGGCAATCAGGAAAACAACAGTAGTAGATTTCCCTCGGGGCCTATTACCTTTGCAGCCATGGGCTTTGTAGTATGAGAAACGAACTCCCTCCATTGGAGCAGGTTCCAACTCAAACCAGAAAGCAGTTGGTTATGCCCTAAACAGCAATGCCACTGCTACACCAAGGGCATAGCTTGCCTGGCAAATGTGTGTTGTAGCATGCACGGTCCAGTGATGAGTAAGAAAACCGGTACCTTTTCTTCTGAAGTGACCTGCACATAAATATAATAAGATAAGTAGAATTCTGTCCTGATGCCTTGAGAACTAGCCACTAGGGAATAAGTGTCCTGATGAATTCCATACTGATTTCTTCATTTCTTGTGGTGAAAGTGTACAGTGTCTTCAACCATAGTATCTTACCAGCTTGTTTCTGTGAGTGGGTAACCAAGAGCAATGCCAACAGTCTGGTTGTTTGGGGGGGCCATTCTTAAACCTATTCTTTCAGGGCCAAGACATGTACTTTATAAGGATAAGTGTGATATTCATCACTCTGTATAATTTCTGAAAGGCCACATGGGTGATACATAATTAGCAAACTAACATAACTAAGCGTCTAGCCACACAGAGAAACCCTGTCTTGAAAAACAACAGAACAAAAACATAGAGGTAGAATGTTAGGTTGCACAGGAGGTGAGGTAGAAGAAAAATAACCAAAATGAAACAACAGAGACTTATTTTGTTGAGAAAGAATGAGGAATCGAATTGATTAAAAAAAAAAAAGAGTGGGCGAGCCTCTAAGTGGATTAGAAGGGTGATGCCTTAATTCAAGGGGCAGGATTAGCATGAGAGGACAAAATGTCTTTCTTTTTTTTTCTCTCCAGGACAGGAAAAGGAAGATTTTGGTTGCAGGTGGATATTTTGGTTGCAGGTAGATATTTTGGTAGCAATGGGGTTACTCAGGGAGAGAACTAGGAGATAATGTATTAGTGTACAAATGACTGGTTTAGGTTCTGAAATAATGTTTGGCTACACGGATGTCTCAGCAGAAGCTGTGTGACTATCTTGAGAGGACACGTGGGCCCCTCTTTTGACTATTGGACTAGCAGGATAATTAGAATTAGAATTTCCTCAAGAGTCTCTCTGGGGAAGGAAAAGATTGGGATTCCCGGGAGAACTTGTTTCCTGGTTCTGACAACTTGACAGTTTGCTTTGCAGGACCAACCAAGATGTGTTTACCACGGGCAGGATAACACCTTGAGGCTATTTAAACCTCATGTCAGGACCCCAGAGATAGACGTGGGGGGTTGCTGGACCAGCCCCTTTATTCTTCTTCCTAGTGCAGCTTCATTGAATACATCTCTTTCACGGTTGTCTTTTTTTAGTTGTGGTATGGAGGACAGGTAGCTTAGGGCGGTAAGAGCCCAGGCACCATTCACTGCAAGACATCTCTGGTTTGTACCATTTGGTGGCGCCATTCTCAAGGCTGTACAAAATTTTGTCTGCTCTGGTTCTGAAGTTGATAAGGCTCTGGTGAGGGACTCTGAGTTGGAGGAATTGTACACAGGAGCATTAGATCCAGGGAATATATCTGTCTTTAATGGAGTAAATGCAACTTTGTAGGTTCAGCGATGCACACTCTGTAGCAGCAGATTTCTCTCTCTTGCTTGTGTTCCAAGAGCAGCTGTTACAGAAAATATTCAAGGGAGGAGTTAGGGGTTCAGCAGGAGGATTGCGACCATGACAAGTGTGGATTGTTGTGAGACTGTGAATCAAACACAACAATTTTAACGTTGTTTATTGAAGAGCCCTGAGGAAATAATTTCTTCCTACCTCACTCTACCGTTTGGGGTGGACACGCGGCAAACGCACATTCGGGAAGAGATGACGTCATGGTGGGGAGGGGGAGGAAGCTATCCTCATTAGGGAACAATTCATGAACATGCAGCTTAAAGATTGTTCGTATTTTCACTTTTGTCTTGAGACAGGGTCTCAAGGCTGGCCTCGAATTCTTGATTCTGTTGCCTTCATCTTACAAACGTTAGGATTACAGACGTGTGCAGTCATGTTCTAAGAGGTAAGATTTTTCTCTTCATCTCTCGCAGTTTGAGGAGATAACAAAACTTGCCGTGGCTTCCATACTCAAGCGCAGCCTATCGTTACCATGGAAACGCTCATGGAGCTAGGTCCTTTCACTAAGTCTTTGGTTGCTTCTAAAGTGCGCCCTAGGATAATTGTTTCTAAATGACTAAATGGCTTGCCTGCAGTTGCTGATGCGTTCGGAGCAATCTTGATCCTTCTCGGACACCGTCACAGGCTCTTGCCTAGCCCTACCCATTCTGTGGGCCTGTTCTCCAGCCCGCCGCCTGAGGCCCCGCCCCTAACTGAAGGCCCCGCCCCCGTGAATCAGCTGATCTCGCGTACCCGCCGTGCAGTCGGGCTCGCGCCGGGCGAAGAGCGCGGAGCTGCGGGAGCGTCAGGTGAGCCCGCGCGGGTCCGGGCGGTCCCTGGGTTCGAAGGCGGGTCGGCCGAGGCGCGGGATTGCGCTGGGTTGGCATGCGGGGATGGCGCCTGCCTGTGGAAGAGCTCCGGACGTGGTGGCTCGGCCCCGGTCCCACCCTCCGGGTCCCGGCGCCACTGCCGTGGTCCGAGCTGTGTGGCATTCCTTCGGGTCCCCTCTTCCCGCCTCCACCCACGCTGCTTTCCGCCCATTCACTCAGAGGGTTTTTTGAATGCCCACACTGGGCGCCCAGCTGGCAAGACAGTGAACCTTGCTGAGTGTCCTATGTGGGTTTGCCCCAGGATACAAATCCCGGTGAAAAGTGAAGGGGGTGGGGGGTGTTGTTAGTGGCTTGAAACTGCGTTTGCGGAAAATGAAAAGGACTTTGGTATTATCGGTCAATGGCAGTTTGACCAAATCCTTTAATGTATCAAGTGATCCATCAAAGGAGAGATAAGCATCGTGAAGGCAGGAAAGAACACAGGAGCGATCTTGAGGAAACGGTCCTCAATATAGATGTTGGTCCTCCAGGCAGCAGGGCTATTTGCAGACAACTATGTGCAACTGTAGATTTGTAGAAGCAAGCTACTGGTTAGTACTTCTGTGGCTACCAAAGAGGGAAAACAACACTGGTTGAATTTGGCTGGTCAAGAACAGCACTTGTCTTACGGGTTAACTGACTGCTGTACCCACATTAAGGTTCTTACTTTATTGCTCTTATATTTGTACCTGTTCTTTAAATGGCTGTCTAGGACAAACTTGTGTGATGTAGGTTTATTCGGAGCAGGTACAAAAATGCAACAAAGCTGTAGGTCATACTATTTTGTTTTTGTCATATATTTGTGTGTATGTATTAGGGTTCTCTAGAGTCACAGAACTTATGGGATGTCTCTACATATTAAGGGAATTTATTGTAAGATATACATACAGTCTGCAGTCCAACTAACTCAACAGTGAGCAGCTGTGAATGGGAAGTCCAAGAATCTAATAGTTTCTCAGTTCCATGAGGGTAGTTGTTTCAGCTGATCTTTCGGATAAGCTGGAATCCTGAAGTAGGTACCAAGAGATGAGCTAACAAGTACAAGCAGGCAAAGGAGAGGGCCTTCCTTCTTCCAGTGTCCTTAGTAGGCCTCCAGCAGAAGGTGTGGCCCAAATTAAAGGTGTGCACCTTCACACTTGGACTTGGAACTTGCTTTGTCCCAGGCTGGCCTTGAACTCAGAGATCTGCTTGCCTTAGTCTCCTGGGATTAAAGGCGTGTGTTACCTTGCCCGGCCTTAAGCTTTTCATGGCCACTGTGCCTCAAGATCTATATGGTCCCATGTCAAGAACTGGGTCAGAAGCTTGTGTATTCTAGCCTCTAGATCTGGATCACAGGTGTGTCATCCATTTTTGGATTGTAGTTCATTCCAGATGTAGTCAAGTTGACAACCAGGAATAGCCATCACCGTAGTCATTGGTAGTGAGATCAGTGAAGAATTTGCTGGTTATTTTATATTTTTGATTCATTAACTCACTGTGTAGCCCAGCCTTAACATCCCAAGTATTGGGGTTACAAGTGGGTGTTTCCATACAAAGAGTGGATTGTAATATTTTACTATTTATTCTATTTACTAATACAGGCATAGTGGTATGAGGCCTAGGCTTCGGATCTGGAAATGCCTTGAACACATCTTTCTTTGAGCCTCTTTGCCTCAGTTTCTTTATCTCTATACTGGGCTTTTCTGGTATTAGTACCTATGGTATGGTTTATGTATCATTTACTACTGTGCCTGGATCCTGGGGTGACCGATATATATTAACCCTTTATAGTTACTACTTTCTTTTAGTATATCATGAACCAGGCTACATAGTGACCTTTAGTTTTTTAAAAGTAGGAAAGACATTTTGAATGAGGCAGAGTTGGGTTTATCAAGAAAAGGTTACAACACAGATTTAAGCACCGGTGTGAAAAGAGTGGGAGAGTGACAGGTAAGAAGGTGGTAGCTAGCACCCGAATGAGGCAAGCTTCTCTGTAGTCAGCAATAGATAGTAGGACCCTACAGTAGACACAGGCTACTATTGTCAGTCTCTGATAGAACTACTAAGTTCATTTCAGACATAGTTTTATAACTTATATTTAGAAGAAAACATGATTTCAAGCTGTTTCTAGTAGCTTTGGTATTTCATAAAGGTATTTTAATATGAAAAATACGCTGATATAATCTATACCTAGTTAAATTTATTATTTCATAGGTTATGGCTATATTGGCAGATTTAGAGTTCATAGTTAAGTAAAAAAATTCAAAGCTGTTTTATATTGTTAAAATTTGAAAGCATGGGCCACTAAGGTAGCTCAGCAGGTAAAGGTACTTGTCATCAAGCCTGATGACTTTAGTTCAATTCCTGAAACCCTCGATAACAGGACTGGACCGCAGCGAGTTGGCCTCTGACCTCCAGAGTACACGCACATAAATAAGTGTAGTACTACTAGACAGGTAATTTGGGAAGAAAAATTAAAAAATGTTCAAAAACTACATTTATTTATTTATTTATTTATTTATTTATTTATTTTTGAGATAAGGTCTTGATTTGTAGTTTGGACCAGTGTTGAATTCTTCTGGACTGCTGGGATTACACCTGTGTCCCACTGTACATACCCCCACTTTAGGCAGTTGGATTGTCTTCTTTAAGAGAAGAGATTAGTGAGAATATTGCTGGAGTTCTGATTTTAGTTTCTGTGTGATTAGCTGAGTCTAAAGTAAGTAGTAAATGTTGCTGAGTCTGAGGTCTTAGGCGGCCAAGAAAAGGTTACAACACAGATTTAAGCACCGGTGTGAAACTTGCTATACAGTGGAGTAGTCGGGCTGGCCTTGAACTCTTGGTTCTGTTGCCTCTGTCTTTGGAGTGTTGGGATTACAGGACTACATCCGTCCATGCCACAGTCCTTCCAACAGTATTTCTAAAGAACAGCAGCAGCCTGTAAGAGCTTTCAATGGTCCTTATTTCTTTTAATGAAGCAGAAGTGATGTTGGAGAATGGGATATTTCCTTTTGTGACAGGGTCTCTCCTGGTCTGCTCTCTCTTATTGTGATAAACACCATGACCAAATGCAATTTGGGGAGAAAAGAGAGTTTGTGTGGTTCACATCACCTTATCACTTGAGGGCAGTCAGAGCAGGGATGCAGTCAGGAGCCTGGCCAGCACTGGCGGCATGGGCAGGTATAGGCCTGTAATTCCAACACTCCAGAGGCAAAAGGACCAAGAGCTCAGGCCAGGAGTCTTGGAGGAAAGCTGCTCACGGACTTGCTCAGGCTCACCCTCTGCTACCTTTCTTACATCTCCTAGATCTTACACTTGCCCAGGGCTGGCACCTCCCACAAAACCAACCAGTTCAAGATCTCAGTCTGTCACCCAGGCTAGCCTGGGACTCACTCTGTAGCTTAAGATGGCCTCAGTCTCCCAGGGCTGGATTGCAGGAACGGACCAGCACACCCTGTTTTCTTGAAACAGGGTTTCTCTGTGTAATCCTTGGCTGCCCTGGAAATTGCTCTGTGCTGGCCTGAAACTCAGGGATCTGCCTGCCTCTACCTCCTGATTGCTGGGTTAAAGCTGTGTCCCACCATTGCCTGCCTTCAAGAAAGGATTTTAGTGGAGAATCAGGTACAGGTGTTGAGAGAGATAACCTAGTGAGTTCAAGGCCAGCCTGATCTACAGAGTGTGAGTTGCAGTGCAGCCTAGCCTGCATTAGTCAGATCTTGTACAGCCTAGTCTAGTCTGCATAGTGAATTGCAGGGCAGCCTGGTCTATCTATAAAGTGAACTGTAGGACAGCTAGAACTACGTAGTGACCCCCTCCCCCCACAACAAAAAAGAAAGAAAACAGCTTTTCAAGCTGGGCACACAGTGGTGTCTGTTTGCAATCCCAGCACTAATTAGGAGATTTCAAGTGGTAGAGCAGCCAGGACAACATAGTTCTAGGCCAGCCTGAGTCGAGTTACAGAGTAAGAAGGGTTGTGTTTAAGTGTCGTGTGTGTGTGTGTGTGTGTGTGTGTGTGTGTGTGTGTGTGTGTGTGTGTATAATCTTGGCTTTTGAAGTTACAAAGGGTTTAAAATATTAATCCAGGGGTTGGGGATTTGGCTCAGTGGTAGAGCTTTAGCAAAAGGGTTTCCCCCTGAAAAAAAAAAAAAAAAAAAAAAATATTAATCCAGGCATTCCTGTAATCCCAGCATAGAGGCAAGAGGGTCAGGAGTTCAAGGTCATTCTTGGTTATATAGCCCTTTGAGGCTAGCCTGTGGCTACACAAGATAACATCTCAACTTTCAAGAAAGTTTTTTAATTAAGTAAGTGCATTTTCATATACTTACTTCATTTAAAGAACTTTTCTTTGGCAAATGAGATTAAAAGTGGTTAGCAGTTTGGTAATATAAAAAGGTCAAAAGAATCCTTTCTGCAGGCACAAGAATGTCTAGACCATGTTTTAAACATTTTAAAAATTATATTTATTTATGGTGTGTGCTCGTGTTTGCCAGTGGAAGTGAGCTTAGAGAACAACCATCGTATGACCGAGATGTATTCTCACCTCCGGAAGTTCTGTTTTCTAGGCTTCCTGGTGCTGATCAGGGTTGTAGATCCTGCTCATCCAAGGTTGGATGGTCTCTAACTACATGATCTCAGGGATTTATGAAAACGTGGAGCTCAGAGCTTGGAGGACCATTTTCAGTAGGAATCTGGGAGATAAGAAGGCAGTACCTGAGACATAAAGCTGTATAAACAGTAAAGCATTTGGGGTTGTTATACCTAACCCCAGAATGTACCTCAGTGTTAATGTGAGACTTGGTAAGTGTGAGGTGAGCAAGCAGGGAGGAAGGAGGTGGGGAGATGGCATAGGAGGCCTGCTTTGATGGCACATGTGAACCTGGTTATAGTCACTGGGAGGAGTGCTGTGGACACATCCTGACTTCCAGACCATTAGCTCCTTTCAGAGTGTCTGCAGAATTCCATTTACTGCAGATTCCAACTACAGTAAAGGCAGCTTGTTATTGGTAGGAATTTTTTTTAAAAAGATTGCTATATAGCTTCGTGACTGATCTTCCTGCCTCTACCTCCCAACTGTTGGATCATAGTTATATGGACCACACCTAGCTTGTGTGTGTATGTGTAGGTTAAAGGTCATCATTTGTCTTCCTCCATGTCTGTCTGCCTGACCTTCTGTCCATCTGTCCATCCATCCATCCTTCCTTCCATCCATCCATCCATCCAATAGGGTCTCTCTTTGAATCCAGAGCTCACTATTACAGCAGGCTGGCTATCCAGTAAGGCCCAGTGATCCTCCTGTCTACATGGTATGCAGTTTCCCCACATCCCCCTCATGCCTCCTCAAAGCTGGGTTTTAGATATGTGTGGCTGAGCTGACTTCCACACGGGTGTTGGGGATCTGCACTGAGACCCTCGTGCTTGTGTGACCAGTGCTTTACCCATTGAATAGTCTCTCCCTAGCCTGGTGTTTCTCTTTTTTAGGAGACTTTTTTACTACTTTCTCATCAAACAGTTTTTTTTTTTTTAAAAAAGAATGATTTATTTTATATATATATAATTTTTAAAAAGGAATTATTTTATATATGAGTACACTGTTGCTGTCTTCAGACACACTAGAAGAGGGCATCGGATCCCATTACAGATGGTTGTGAGCCACCATGTGGGTGCTGGGAATTGAACTCAGGACCTCTGGAAGAGCAGTCAGTGCTCTTAACCGCTGAGCCATCTCTCCAGCCTCAAACAATTTTTTTTTAAAGTAATAGAAAGTGGCAGCTTTCGTGTGTCCTTAAGAGAATCTTGGTGAACCACAACAAAGCATGAGGCTGTTCTTTTTTTTTTATTCATTTTATTATATATAAGTACACTGTAGCTGTCTTCAGACACACCAGAAGAGGGCATCAGATCTCTTTACAGATGGTTGTGGTTGGTGGGAATTGAACTCAGGACCTCTGGAAGAGTAGTCGGGTGCTCTTAACCGCTGAGCCATCTCTCCAGCCCCAGAGGCTGTTCTTCTTGGTGTTGCACTCAGTTTCCTGTCTGGACTCCAGTCTTCTGCACGTGGGATGGATGTGTTTAGTTTGTGCCCTTTGTTTGATTTTGCTGTTTTTTGATAGATAGTGTAGGCTGTCCTAGACTCATGATCTTCTTGCCTAGCCTTTTATGTGCTGGGACTGTAAGCATGCAGCACCATGCCTGGCTAAAACAGATAATTAAATCAGTAAGTTATTGATACTTTTTTGAGTGGTTATATAATCTTTTTAAGTTTGAAGAAGATACACAGGTTTGTTTTTTTTTTTTTTTTCCTTCCAAAAGATGGGATTTTGGACAGTTCATTTTGCTGCCAGTGAGTTATACCTAGAGAGATTAGCTTTTGTCTCTCTGAGTCCACAAATTGACTGATCATTCTCATAATTGTCAGGTATTTATAAATGCTTTCCTTCTGGATCATCCCCAGTTTCTTGCTCACATGACCCCTGTGTTAGATGTTGTTGGTAGCTCTGACCAGAAGATGCCATCTGGCTAGTGCTAACTTCAGTATTATTTTTTCTTCGACCATCTAAATATGTTTGAGCCAAGTTTTCAATTTAAATTTGGGCAGCTTTCCTAACAAAGGTGACAGGAATGATAGAGCTCTTTAAAATAGCAGTGAAGTAGAACAGTCCAATGCACACCAGTAGGAAAACAGGTAAACTGGTTGTTCATGCACTTGAATGTACTTATCCCCGAGTAAAGTGAATGAATTCTGTCTGTACTTACCGAAAGGACATGTTTAGTGAAGGAAGCAAGGGCCAGAGGGTATTTACGCACAGTAAGATGTGCTCCTGTTCAGCTGCACACGGGGACATCGTTCACGTGTATGTATTTAGCTAATGAGAGTGAACAGGAGTGGCGAGCTAGGTGTGGTGCATATACCTAACTGTAAGAGCGTATTTATAGAGATGGTGGGTCACTGCCTTCAGCCCCATGTGGAATTTAACTGAAAAGGAGCTTCCTAGGCAGTGGCTCATACCTCTAATCCAGCTCCTGGGAGGCTTAAACACAATTGCAAGCTCAAGGCCTCCCTCAGTGGTGGAGTAAAACAAATTTGAAATATTTTATTATTAAAAAACAGGTGGTGAAGACAGGTTTGATAATTTATTTTTATAAATGACTAAGATGGTTTGGGGAACTACATTTTAATTTTTTTTATTTATAACCAGGGCTCTTTCCTTGTATATATGATAGTTTGCGTTGTAGTTTTAAAGTAGTAGAGTCTGAAACAGCTCTTGTCTCCTGCAGAGAGACAGCAGGGTGTCTGCAGACAGGAGCCAGACTCTGTCCTGGGACGTGCTTTCTCCAGGCAGGAAGGAGTGAGCCCTGTTTACGGACTGCAGAGGAGTGGGAATGATAGGGATTCTGGGGAGAGTCGAGCATAAAACCATCTTGAAATCTTATGTTAGGGAGCAAATTCATTAAGGAAGGAATTGGATATAGACTGACTTTATCAAGATTTTATATGGTCATGAAGTAATAAGCTCTTTATTTAATTTGAGTTAATTATATTAGTTAGTAAATGCATTATCCTGAGATATTGTAATTCTAACAGTTAAATGTCAAATTCTCAAGCTACTGTAACAACTTATGCCTCTTATACCATGGCAATATTTTAAAATATTTCATGGGAACTTTTTATGGTTTGGAAAACTCAAATTTTAAAGCTGCACAGTAGGTACAAAAAGGAACTAAATGGGTGTTGGTGGGCATTTCTTGTGCAATGGCCACATGCCCTTACTTCTTAGAGGACTCTCACAGTCAGAAGTGTGCTCAGGTCTGGCAGGTCTAGGTAAGCAGCAGGCCATTGGGAGAAGGGTTGTTGTGGGGAGAGGCTCAAAGAGTAAAGATACCAAGCCTGCCCACATTAATTCAGTCCCCTGCCCACATGGTGGAAGAACCGTCTTCCAAAATTAGTCTTCTGATCTTCATGCACTATTCTCCACTCCGTGCGCGCGCGTGCGCGCGCGCGCACACACACACACACACACACACACACACACACACACACACACACACACACATTCTTGATCTCTCTAAATAAGTGTTGAAAAAGCAAGCAAAACAAAACAGAAAAACAAGCAAACTATAAACTGAGTATTGGGGCAACCTTCAGGTCAAGGGCTGTGCCTCCCATTAGGTTCTCCCTTAAGTGTCGTTGGCTTGTTTGTAGTGGTTAGTGTGGGTACAAAGCATAAAATCTTCATGCTTTCTGACCTTCAGGGACTTAAATGAGCCAAGACTTAGTAAGGGCATTATCCTGTAAGTACAAAGTTAAAAATAATAACTTCATTCCTGCTTTAATTTACTGAGTTCCCCTACTCTGGCGACTCAAAGGGTTTCTTGAGGCGAGGCTGGAATTTGAAGTGGCTTTGACAGTTGCAGTTGGTTAGCATGTCTGTTCTTGTAGGTGAGTTGTCCTTAGCCTTGCATGCCTGGTCAAGGTGTCAGTGACAGGGTGTCTGGAAAGAAGCTGTTGGTATCTAGAATATTTGTAGTCAAACAATAGAGTCCAAGAGCACCTTAGCGTACATGTAAACACAGTGACCAAGACTTTAAAGGAAATAATTATTAAGTATTTTCCCTGTGTAAAATATCAGATTCATGATTTCTCAATCCACAGTGTGAACTCTGGCTTATTTCATTATAACAAATTATAACTCAAACTTCAAAAAGGAAACACTAGTCGGGTGTAGTGACTCATATATATATATATATATATAAAATCTTGGGATTTACAAGATTAAGACAGGAGAATTGCAGAGTTCAAAGCAACCTGGGGCTACAGTGTGAAGTGTTGTTTCCTAATTCCACCCTACCTATGAAGACAAAAAGAAACAAATTGTGGATGGCTACTGGAAAATCTGGTAATTTTGTATTCAAGTCACTAGTGCCATTAGTTAATCTGGGAATCCCTTTCAGAGCTCAGGATACAGTTTGCTCAGTCCACTTTCCTGTCCCTGGGTTTATTTATTTACTTATTTATTTTAGAACAAGGTCAAGAGTCAGGTGTAGCCCAGGGTAGCCTGTAACTTGCTATAGCTGAGGCTGGTCTTGACTTTTGATCTACCTGTCTCCACCTTCCATTTGCTGGGATTAAAGGAGTGTACACCGTGCCCAGTTTACTATCTTTTTTTTTTTGTTTGTTTTTGTTTTTCTTTTTTTCGGAGCTGGGGACTGAACCCAGGGCCTTGCGGTTGCTAGGCAAGCGCTCTACCACTGAGCTAAATCCCCAACCCGCCCAGTTTACTATCTTAATATGTAGTCATTTTTAAAAAATTAAATTCTGTATGTTATTTCTTTGTATGTGTATGTATTTTTATGTCTGTCTGTGTGTGACATGGTGAACATATAGAGATCAGAGGACAACTCTTGGGAGCCAGGCTTCTCTTTTTGCCCTGTGGGCTCTAGGAATTAAACTAAGGTTGTCAGCTTTGGTAGCAGGTTTACTCACCATCTCACTGGTCCTGTTCAGTTTCAACCACTAATTATCATTACTCTTGTAAAAATGGTTGCTATTATTTTAATCAAAATACCCTGTGCAGGGCTTGGGATCAAACCCATGGCCTTGGACTTATTAGACAACTACTTCTGAATTATGTTCCTGCTTCCAGATACCCAGATACCTGTTAGAAACCAACGTGAGGAGAAGTAGCTGGGCGTAGTGGCACATTCTTGTATTCTCATTTCTCTTTGGGCAGAGATGAGAATTGCCTCTTCAGATGTGCGAATAGCCTAGTTACATAGCCAACTCTAAGCCAGCCAGGGCTAAAAGAGTCGCAGAAGATGATGGGGAGGAGAGAGAACACAGGTTAGCTTCCTTTTGTCTTGATACTGTCTGCTCTATAGAGTGCTATCATATTAGAAAAACTTAAGATAGTACAGGGGACCCTTGGATGCAGGCGGATCACTTCAGCTCAATAGTTTGAGGCTAGCCTGGGCAACATGTAAGACTTCATCTATCCACATTCCCTACCCTAAATAAAAACCAGGCATTCTGAAGAAGCAGAATGAAGTCTACAAGAAGTTAAAATCTGGGAGATGTGTACTAAAAATTATAGTGATTTAAAAAAAAAAGAATATAGGTTCCAAGTTCCTTATTTGGATATGTTGGGATATGTTTTGGAACTGAGCTTTTTTTTCTCTCCGAACACAGTATATAAACTGTATTATGTAGTCCCTCCCTGGGGAGCTGTGCCAGCTTGTGATCATATTGATAGTTCTGCAATAAGAGAGGCAGGGCAGTATTTGCCCCAGACAAATGACAGCCCCTCATTGGTTCAGGTCGGATTTTATAGTTGACTGAATCGAGGTCATATTGGATTTTTGCTGTGAGAACAGAAAAAAGAAAGGTAGCTTTCAGAGTCTTTGGACTTTAGATTTTTGATTCTTATATAATAGATGGTTCATAGCTCTTCTTTTTAAAAACAGGATTTTGCACTATTACTCAGGCTGACCTCAAACTCAAGGCAATCCTCCTGTCTTAGCCTCCCAAGTTATGGGGGATTATAGGCATATACCACCAAGGTGACTTACAGTGCTCCTCTCCTCCTCACTTTCTTAAGCAATGATTAGGATTCTAGACTAGATGATATTCTTTTTGGACATTTGCAGATCCTTATATTAAAATAGCATCTTTAACTGTGTGCAGCCCATTTCTTCCTCACAGGAAGCTGTGTAGCCAGTGGAACCTAAATGTGTTGTCACTTTTCTGAGAACCAAAACTCTTAGTTTTATTGTATCATCTGAGAGTTGTATCTACCTACCTACCTTCCTTTCTTTCTTTTCTTTCTTTCTTTCTTTCTTTCTTTCTTTCTTTCTTTCTTTCTTTCTTTCTTTCTTTCTTTTCCTTTCTTTTCTTTTCTTTTCTCTTCTTTTTTTTTTTCTTTTTTTGTTTTTTTCTCCTTCTCCGGGTTGCATCTTTCTGTTGTGAAGGAGAGTATAGTTTGCAGAGTGTTATCTACTAGTATAGCCTTGGCCTTTTGCTCACAGAACTTAGAACAGCTAGCATCATTAGTTGCCAGTCTTATGGAGAATGTTGATCTGTGGAAAGGCCTTGAAGGTAAGTCAACCCCACAGTTTCTAACTTCAGGTAAGTACTGTTTATATAGCGTCCGTATCAGAGTTAGTTAAGCCAGCACAGGCCAGAGGAAGAGATACTGTTAACAACAGGGTACAGGGCTCCTGTCTCCATGTAGCACAATTTAAATGCTGTGTGAACGGAGAAGCATTCATAGAAACACCAGAGAAACAGCATTCTCGTTGTTATTGGCTTACGCTTTTTTACTGTTAGTGCATAACTGAGGAAAGGTGTTAGTGGAGCTTTGGATGGCATGTTCTCCTTAGTTGTCATTTCTTTTCATCGTTCAGCATACATGACTTCCTGAAAAAAGTCAAACATCTCAAAGCCTTCAGAAGGAGGAAGCCAGGTTTGGGGTGCATATCTATAATTAGTACTTGGGAGGCTGAGGTAGATGATCAGTTTGAGGCTAGCCTGGATACATAGAAAAACCATATTAAAGAAGAAAGAAGGGAAAGGCTTCTATAACAATATTAATAAAGAAAAATGTCTATAAAACAATTCCCCCACCCCCACCTTTGTAACCCAGGCTAGTCTCACTCTCTACGGAGCTGAAGGTGACCTTGAATTCCCTGACCTTCTGCTCCTACCTTGTGTGTGCTTGGATTAGAGGCACATGCCCATTTTTTGTGCACTGTGGGGGATAAAACATGCAAGCCCTGTTCTACCTGAGCTGCCTCCCCAGCTCTGTGTGTTAGCTTTCTACTCCTGCTCTGACACATTGCTACAGACTGGCCTGCACCACTACTGATGTACTGCCATACTGGCCTGTACGCTAAACATCTGCTATGGGCTTAACTAGGCCAGAATAAGCTCTTTGACTGCAGGTTTTCTCCACATTGGTTAAGTGCCATTCCTCCTTCCTTGGCCTTGGCACATTTTGAGGGTCAGCCGTGTAGCGTCTTTCACCCAGCTTTCGTTATCATTTCTTTCTTTCATTCCTTAAAAAATGTCTTTGTATGTGCTTTTAATTTACTTATTCTGTGTGTTCCTGTGTATGCATGCATTGACATGCATGCATATGTAGGTCAGAGGACCAGTTCGCAGGGGTACATTTTCTCCTTTCATTATGTGGGTCCCAGTGACTGAACTCAGGTCAAGTCAGACATATTTGGCAGCAAACACCTTTCCCACTGAGCCATCTTACCAGCCCTCCTTTTTTGTTTTTTATTAGGAAAGTGTGTGCGTGTGCATGCGTGTGCAGGAGTGCCTGGCATGGGTCCTGGGAACGGAACTTGTGTCCTGTGCTGTAAAAGCAGTGCTTGTTATTAACTGCACAGCCATCTCATGAGCCTCCATTTTTGTTGGATATTTTTTCTTTTTTAAAAAACCACGTCCTTTTGAGACGGCTTCTTATTCTATATAGCTCAGGCTAGACTGGGACTCACTCTTGCAGCCCAGGGTGGCCTTGAACTCATGACAGCTCTGTTGCCTCAGCTTCCTGATAGCTGGGATCATAGGTACTCTCATACTCAGCTTACAGCAGTTTCTTTGGTTGTTGAGTCTTGATGTGGTAGATCTCTTTCAGGAAATGAGGTGTGGCTGTACAATCCCATGCCCTCCTAGAAGGGTCCCTTGGCTCCTGCTAGATAGTGCTAAACCGGAATCTGCAGTGCGCCCTTGACCTGTACAAAGGAACCCAGAGTAAACGTTCCACTGCACACTAGGAAACGAGCATCCTACTCAAGCTAGTTACCATCACAGACAGAGAGTTAGTAGCAGTTAATAACTCTGTGTACTAGTAACATTAAGTTTATTCAAATGTACCATCTGTTTATAGTACCTTTCATCCAAATTTGATCCCAAACTGTTCTAAATTAAACACTTACAAGGTAGAAAGTAATTTCCTCCGGATACACAGATGGGAAGCAGTGAGAATTCCAGGCAGTCCGGAATAAACAGATGGACCTACATGGCTCTGCCAGCTTGGGCTGTTTGCAGAGCAGTGACCATTCTATACCCTCTGCAGAAAATTATAAATGTGGTTCAAGTTTTATAAGGTCCACGGAAATAGGGCGCTGTTGCTTGTGTTTTTTGAAATTTTGGTGCTATTGAGACTTGAAGTTGTTACACTGAAATGGACCCAGCATTCCCTTTGCTTGTTTGTTTTACTTCCATGTTTTTTAAACATTGAGTTTTAAACTTGTGGGCATTGTTTTCATACAATGATTTCATTTGGCTCTCTTCACTGGATGATTATTGTATTTTGAGACAGGTCTTGTATACCTAGGCTAGCCTTGAACTTTTCCTTTATTACTAATTAATATATTTATTTATTGAGGTAGTGTTTATGTAGCCTAGGCTGACCTTGAGCTCAAGATCATCTAGCCTCTAGCCACCAAGTGTTGGGGTTACAGGTTCGTGCCACCACGACCAGCTTGACTTTGAATTTTCAGTCTCCTGCCTCAGCTTCCTTAGAGCTGGAATTGTGGTCATAAGATTCTATGCCTGGGTTTTGGGTAGAGGCTTTTATTTTATTTTATTTTATTTGGAGGCATGGCTACCAGAGAACTAATCCAGAGCCCATGTGTACCAAGTGCTCTACCATTTAACTACATCCCCAGCAGTTTTAGTTTATTAGACTAAAATGGGAACTTGGTTGGCATTCCAGGCACCGTGGCCTGCTGTTAGAAAGAAGTAGCAGTGAATGCTGGTGAATGGTCAGCTTGTGGGCACAGGTGCCTAGTGGTCAGTGCTTCCTACAGCCAGCATGCCGGCATCAGTAATGTCACAGAGATGCTGACTGGTGATTGGTTAGGTGAAGGGCTTCTGCCACACCAGTACTCTTAGCCTGTGTAGATCAAATGGCAAATGGTGGGCCTAGAAACAGCTCATTTAAAGTTCACATTTCTTCTAATCCTTCTGGGTTTGAAGCTTGTTAATATTGAGATTGACTTGGGGGAAATTACCACAGAAGTTCCCATAAATGGAAAATGTTGTATTTTAGTTAAACACGAAAAGAAATTTAATAATTAACATTTGTATTCATTACTGAAAATTAGAATGACTTGGATATGATACATTACTGAGATTTTAAAAAATCTTTCCCAGTAGGAATTTAAGTTTTTATGTGTCCCAGAGTACTTAAAAAGTAACCTTAATATGGGTATTACTTTTCTATCACTGTGATGAAATACTGTGATTATAGCAGCTTATTTATAACAGGAACAGGTTTAATTTTTTTTTTTTTTTTGGTTTTTTTTTTTTCGGAGCTGGGGACCGAACCCAGGGCCTTGCGCTTCCTAGGCAGGCGCTCTACCACTGAGCTAAATCCCCAACCCCTGGACTTAGGGTTTAAAGGGCTAGAATTCATGATGGATGAGCAAAGGCAGAGTGGCAGCAACAGCTGAAGGCTCACATCTGGAACTGGAAGCAGAAGGTAGAGACTGCACTGGGAATGCCACTTGGCTCTTGGAACCTCAAAGCCTGCCCCCAACAAGACTACACCCCCTAATCCTTCCCAAATAGTTCCACCAACTGGGGACCAGGTATTCACATAAATGGGGAACATCTCTTTGAAAACAACACAATCTATATGACATTTTTGTAGTGAATATATTGATTTTCAAATTGAATTCCCTCCTTTATAATAGTTTTAAGAACCTGAAATATCTGTTTTCTGGAACAGTTAGCTTCCAGCCTTTTCTAATTGACAGTACACTTGATGGTCAGCAGGCGCTTTATTTATTTTTTTCTCTTTTTCTTCTTCTTCTCTTTTTTCTTTTTTTCGGAGCTGGGGACCAAACCCAGGGCCTTGCTCTACCACTGAGCTAAATCCCCAACCCCCAGCAGGCGCTTTATAAGCTCAGTGGGCAGACTCAGGCTTGGTATTTGACTTTGAGTAGGCGGGGTTTGGAATAGTTGAATAGTTTCTCTGAATACTTGTCACTCAGTGAATGTACACTTGTTAGAGGCCTGCCCTGCCTCTTCCTCTCCTTTCAGAGATACACTGGCAGAGTAGTCCAGTATCCTTCCGCTACTCTTTGTGCTTACCTAGTGTTCTCTATTTAGGTTTTGAGAGAGCTTCTGCTAATGGAATGATTTGGTGATGGAGTATTCCTCCTGACCGATGGACTCAAAGAAGAAAAGGTACATTTTTTCCCTCCCCTGTCCTTCTAGGAAAGCACAACAAACAACTCCACGTGGCTGAAATTAATATTTCTTGAGATTGATATTCTTTTCAGTGATATTAAGTAGGAACACACAGTTGCCTTTATAGGTGGTACATAAAGAGACAAAATTATTTAAATAAAGGTGATTAGAGAAAAGTCTTGTTTTTAGTTTCTTATGCTTATAAAGGTATTTTACTATCTTAAAACTCTTGTAGATACCCTTTTTTATTTTATTTTATTTAATTTAATTTATTTATTTATTTATTTATTTATTTATTTATTTTGGAGCTGAGGACCGAACCCAGGACCTTGTGCTTGCTAGGCAAGCACTCTACCTATTGAGCTAAATCCCCAACCCCTCCTTTTTATTTTAAGTTTCAATCTCTCCTTAGAAAACTACTCATAGGGCTGGAGAGGTGGCTTAGTGGTTAAGAGCACTGACTGCTCTTCCAGAGGTCCTGAGTTCAAATCCCAGCAACCACATGGCAGCTCACAGTCATCTGTAATGGGATCTGATGCCCTCTTCTGCTGTGTCTGAAGACAGCTATAGTGTATACAATAAATAAATTAATTAAAAAAACTACTCATAGAAGATACTAAAAAGAAGATTAAATTGTGTCTTTTCTTCCATAGACTATTAAGCTCAGTTATATTTTATTTATTTATTTATTTATTTATTTATTTATTTATTTATTTATTTATTTTCTTTTGAGATGGGCTTCTCTGTGTAGCCCAGGCTGTGCTGGAACTCAGTCTGTAGACCAGGCTGGAGATCTGCTTGCTTCTGCCTGCCAAGTGCTGGGATTAAAGGCATAGGCCACCACTGTGCAGCTAGCCCAATTATAATGTAAGGAAATACTGTTTAGCAAAAGTAGAGACATTTAAACAATATTTTCTGCTTTCACTAAAATAGAAGAATATGTGCTTGCTAGAAACAAGCAAACAAAAATATAATGTGTAGCCCACATCATTGATCATAGCACTTGGTAGACAGAGGCAATCAGATCTCCGAGTTTGGGACCAGCCTGGTCTATATAGAGAGTTCCAGGCCAGTCAGGGCTACACATTGAGATCCTGTCTCAGTGGGAGGTGTAGAGATTCTTTCTTAACAGAATAAGGCAGAGAAGACTGTTGTCAGTTACGAATTTGATTCTTTAAAAAGGTCTAAATAATGGAAAATAATAGAGGGTCCTGAAAAAACTTTAAATAGGTAGATATGGTGGCATACACTTGTCATCCCAGCACAGGAGAGGTGAAGGCCTGAGAAGTAGGACTTTGATTCGAGCCTGGGTACATAGACCCTGTCTCAAAAGCAAACACCTAGCACCACCCCCCACCCCAACATGGAATTGCTGTAAAATCAAAATTAGCCTCACTGTGGGGCATATATCCAAAGAGAAGGAAATCCGTGTATTGAAAAGGAACATGCATTCCTGTCAGTAGGCAAATTATGAAGTCAGCTTAAGTAATGGATTTAAAAAGTTGTGTATACGGTCAGTGGCCTATATTCAGCCACAAAAAAAACATGCAATCTTGTCATTTGCAGCAACATGCATGGATGTTTTGTTGAGTGAAGTAAGTCAGGTATAAAAAGCCTGTCACCACCTACCACATCTCCTTCCTTACATGTGGAAGGTAAAAAGCCAATCTCTTGAAACTAGAGGGCAAAACAATGGTTTCCAGAACATGGTAAGAATGGATGTGGTTAATGTATTGAATGTCTTTGCATAGGGACCTTAGAATGTTCTGTCAGGCTGTAGGGTGAATGATCTCTCTCCCTGCCTCCCTCCTTCTCCTTCTCTCCATGCCCTGTGTGTCCCTGGTGTTGGGATTGCAGTCCAGTGTCACCACACCCGGTGTATTTCCAGATAGCTAGTAGAAAAGATTTTGAATGTCCCAAATGCAAAGAAATAGTTGTTTGATGTAAAGAATATGGTAGTTACACTGACCACAACATATACATACATGTGTAGAATTAACACATTGCTGTACTCTACATGTTCAAGTACATGCCAGATACAAATAATAATATTTAAAAACTGTAAGAAGTACTGGGCTGAGGACAGATCTCAGTTGTACAGTACTTGCCTGTTACATGCAAGCCCTGGGTTCTCTCCCCAGCACACAAACAGATGTAAATCCCTTAGCTTTAAAGTCAACATAAAGTGGAAGATTTCAGTTCCTCATATCTTTTCCATCAAGTTAGAAAGTCTGTGCTCCCAAATTATAAAACATAAAAAAATCTCAGGCCTTATTTATTGCTTAGAGGCAAGTAATTTATGGGTTTAGATTATCCTCTAGCCTTTTATATAAGAGATATTATCCCAGCTCTGGTGTCATACATAACCAAAGTGTAAAAAAGCAAATGCTAATTAAACTACCTGATGCAGCTATTCCTATGTCTGTGCTGGTAGAAGGTGCAATATCAAATTCATCCTCCAACCCCCCCAGTGCATACATAGACATAAAGAAGAAGAAAGATACAGTCTCAAGAATTATTGAGGGCAAAAGATAACAGCTTTGAGTTGTGGGGGATAATTGTTTTATTTTATTTTGTTTTTAAATGTTTGTAGCTCAGCAGAGGCAGAAGGATCCAAAGAAAGAGGCCTAGTCCATGTCTGGCAGGCAGGATCCTTTTCTCTAACACCAGAGAGGTTGCCAGGCTGGGGAGGAAAATCAGTTCTTCAGGCGGCTCTTGGCGTGAAGCATGGAGTTCTTCTGACTGAAGGTATGTGAGAGGTGGCTTAGCCTTGCTGACAGCCCTGCTCGTGTCTGTGCTTGAGATCAGGAAAGGGTTACTGACGGCTGCAGGCTCTTTCTGCAACGCCCTCCACAAAACTTGTATTCATTTGTTAACACTTTCTATGAACTGGAATAAAAGGGAGAATTGTGGTTTAAAGTTTTTATGGTGCGCAACACATAATTGACCTCATGAAAAGTTTCTTAGAGACTGTTTGGCTTATCAGAACAGTGATGCTAATAGAAAGAGCTGGGGCTTTGAGCACAGTGGAGTGCCAGGGCTGACCGTTCCCCATGGGGCTCAGCTGCGTTAGCACAGACCCGAATGGAGCTCTGTCTTGTCAGAGCTTTCTTCCTACTCCCTGAGGCCACAGGCCGCAGTGTCTCAGAACAGAACAGTAGGACAGAACAACCAGCTTAGAAAAGCTGTGTGGAGATCGTCCATCTAAAGTTGCCAGTTTATCAACCTCGTCATAGAGAATTTGATTTGGGTCTCATTGATTTCTAATTTTAAATCTCTGAATAGTAGACATTTAAGTATTAATAATGTTTTATATTTTTATTGTAGGAACTGAGAAGAAAAACGCTAGGAAACAGTTTAAATCTGGATTTAGAGGAGTTATAAAACAAACATGAGCATATGAGAGTTCTTTCCAGTGCATTGTTATGTTGCTTTTATTATGACACATTTTAAATTAATATTTTATTTAATAAGATGATATATTTTATTAAGGTTTTGGGAAATACTTGAAAAATGTGAACTATAAGTTCAATATCTATACTATGGATTTGAAAATGTATAATTCTCAAAAATATCTGGGAGAATTCTGGTGTTTGTTCGTTTTTGGTAGTACTGAGGATTGAACTGGGGGTCTCACATAAGCCTAAGAAAATACTCTGGCATCGAGCTATAGAATTAGCCCTCATTGTAAGTAATGTATTTGGGATATGTTAATTAAGATACCTGAAAACTTTTATTAAGTAAGATATTGGAAGCCTTTTACTAACATGGCATCATTGAAGTCTAGAGTTAGGCCAGTGAGATGGCTCAGTAGGCAAAGGCCCTTGTCACACCTGAGTCTGGTTTCCCTCGTCCACATGAAGGTTGAAGGAGAGAACCAGCTCCTTGGAGTTGTCCTCTGACCTGCACACGTGCTGTGAACTGAGCCTCCCCCAACATCTCACATACACATTAATAATAATGTTTTTAATAAAAAAAAATCATGTAGAATTGAGGCCAGAGTGTTGTTGCTCATTTAGGAGGCTGAAACAGGAAACGTTGCCCTACGTTTGAGGCTAGCCTGGGCTGCATGGCTAGTTCCAAGCCAGCCTAGGTTTCAATGGGAGATCCTGTCTCACAAAAGCTGGGGTAGCTGAGGGAAAGCCTCTCATTGTTCTCATGTTTAAGCAGTGTCATGTTTCTGAGTGTCCAAATTACAAAAAGAGTGCACACTCATTTCAGTTGGGGGTGGATGGAGCTCAGTGGTACAGTGCATGCTTAGCACGAAAGGCTCAATCTGTAGTTACAAAAGAAAGAAAATATCCTCTCACAGCATGGCATGTGGAGCTGTGTTTTCCAGGTTGTCACAGCAGGAATTTTGTCTCAGGTTTGCTGGCTGCTTTTGTAGTGGCCTGTGATGCTGGCTGTGAGTGAGCCCCTGCTCCTTAAGGTTGGTTTGTAAATTCTCACTTCAATCCAGAATGCCGTGAGAGGAGCAGAGCGAAACGCCGTCTGCTTGTCTGAGTCTTTACAACATGCTTCTGAAGGTCTTGGCTGGTGAAATGCTCCGTTACTTCACTAACCTCACCTCTTTCTCCTTTGAACCGTAGATGGTGAGGTCTACAGCTTTGGGACCCTTCCCTGGAAAAGTGAAGCAGCAGAAATTTGTCCAAGCAGCCCCCTTCTAGAAAGTGCCCTGGTTGGGCATCATGTTGTTACTGTGGCAACAGGGAGCTTCCACAGTGGAGCGGTGACAGAAAGTGGAGTGGTGTACATGTGGGGGGAGAACGCTGCTGGGCAGTGTGCGGTAGCTAACCAGCAGTATGTGTCGGAACCAAGTCCCGTCAGCATTTCTGACTCGGAGACCAGCCCCTTGCTAGCAGTTAGGATTCTGCAGTTGGCATGTGGCGAGGAACATACACTGGCATTGTCAATCAGCAGAGAGATCTGGGCATGGGGCACCGGCTGTCAGCTGGGTCTCATCACCACCACCTTCCCAGTGACAAAGCCACAAAAGGTGGAACACCTTGCTGGACGAGTGGTGCTCCAGGTGGCCTGTGGTGCGTTCCACAGCCTTGCACTTGTGCAGTGCCTCCCTCCCCAGGATCTGAAGCCAGTCCCAGAGAGATGCAATCAGTGCAGCCAGCTGCTCATCACCATGACAGACAAAGAGGACCACGTGATAATATCAGACAGCCATTGCTGCCCTTTAGGTGTGACACTGTCTGAATCTCAAGCAGAAAAGCACGCCAGCACTGCGACCAGCCCTCACCCAGAGACGCTGGATGGGCAAGGAGAGGTGTTTGAGAACACAGTAGTAGAAGCTGAACTGAATATGGGAAGCGATCAGACCACAAGTGGCAGTGCCATTTCCGCCCAGCAGAACATCGTGGGAATGGCTGAAGTGTCTTCTGCCAGAACAGCTCCCTCATACCCAGACACCCAGACGGTAACTGCATACCTGCAGAAGCTATCAGAGCATTCGGTGAAGGAGAACCATGAGCATGGAGAAAAGCTACCCCAGGTCCAGGTAGCTGCTACATTTTATAATGTAAAGGCTATTTGGAGTTAAAAGTCTGTTTTTGTGTTCCTTCAGGAAACTGAAGTCCTAAGGCCAGCAGGTGTCCCCCCCACCCCACCCCCGGCGTGCACCCAAAATCAGGCTGCTATTTAATTCTGTCTCTAGGCTCTAAGCAAGCCTAGAGAGGAGGGAGAGTGTTAATTCAGAAAGATATCATGCTTGGCTTGCTCTGTAAATGGCCAACTGCTGTTTGTTTATTTCCTTGCTTGTATTTTGCCATCCTGGCGAGTCACCACATTTTGGAAGTCCCCAGAGGAATATAACCAGTATAAGGAGGGGCTTACAGGGCTGCTTCTGGACTATTCTAGATGTTTTCTCCCATCAAGTGAGGGTACTAGGTTGTGGAGAATGTAGTTGTAAGCAGACATATAACAACTTAGTTTCTGGACTAGGTTGTGTATGCCCATGATTTAGGAGGTCAAAACAGGAGGATTGCTACGAGTTTGGGGCTAGGCTATGCTGCATAGTATCAAGCTAGCAAGGGCAACAATTAACATTCTATCTCATAAAAGGAAACAAAAACGAAAACAAAAGTAAAAACAAAAAGAGAGAAAAGAAACTTAGAGGTTTTACATTATGTTTCAGGTTTGTTCTATTTTTAGTTGCTGTTTTCAGTTATAACTGGTCCTTACTGGGCTTTATTTGAGGTGGGGAAATATTTTCTATTGTCTTATTTAAAATATTCTCATTGAAGACTTCAGAAGGGGTGATACCACTGCTGGAGACACATTGTTCCAAAAAGGCAGTTTTCTGGTTTTCTCTTGGAATTACTTGTGATTTGCTTTGTGCCAAAGGTGGTGGTGGGGAAGAAGCAAAGCGTGTACTCAGGAAAGAGCTGTTTCTGTTCTTCCACGCAGGGTCTTTACAGCCAGGAGAACTCTGAGTTCTTTGTTCCCAAAGCTACTGTCTGAGTAAGAAGCTGGGTGTTTTTAGAAACAGTTCTGCTTCACACAAACTCTCTGAACTTGTTGGTATTTGATCTCTTTTTCTTTTTCAATTAAGAGTAAACTGTTTATAAGAAAAAGATTAAACAAAGCAACATTAATTTATCAAGAATGTTTATAAAAAATTCTTAGACTGTATGTGTTTATAAAAAATTTGACCTTGTCTCATCTCAAGTTTGAGGCCACCCCTGGCTACAGAGGTTTTTGTCTCAAAAACAAACATAGAAGACCTTTTTGTCCTTTAGAAGTCTTTCCTCTATTAAATGTAAGGTTAAACACTTGTTGTATACAGCTCATTTGGGTATCGAATTACCACTATTAAAAGTCTGTATTCCCCGACCCCCAACATTTTCCTTTGAACTTACTTTGCTAAATGAAGTTTTTATTATATATGTTGGTTTTGGCAGTTGTGTTCCTGTTAAATTTAACTTAATCTATGTAAGTAACATTTTAGCCTTACACTAAACAGAAAATTTATATGCTGGTCTTTATTATTGGTTGACTGTAAATTCTAAAATTATATCTTCAATCAAAACGGCTAGTAATTAGTTTCTCCCTACTTTATTTGTTTAAATACAATTGAATGACTAGAATGTAGCTCAGTGGTAGATCACTTGCCAAGCATGTCTGAGGTTTTCAGCACCTAAAATAAGGAAAGATACAAAAAATGCATATATACACACATCCATGTATATATGCATATGCATGCATACACGCATACATATACACACATATACACATATACTCATGTACATATGCATACATGTACATGCATGCATATATACATACACACACATATATAATACATCACTAACAGTAGCTTAAGTCTATTGGCAGTGATCTCTGCCTTTCCTTAATGGTAAGAATCTCCCTCTCAGAGACCATCAAGGCACCTGCTAGGGGCATTACAGAGATAGCATGAACAAAGGGTAGAAATCCCAGTAGCACTGAACACCTTGTCATGAGAACTAAGTCTTCAGAGTATTTGCCTTTAATTGTATGTAGTTTTCAAGCCTCTGCTGAATATTTTCATTAGATTACTTATTTGCATAGAAATAACTTCTATGTTTGTAATATGTAAATTTGTAATTTGACAAACTATATTGAGCACCTTCGGCGTGCCAGATACTGTGGTAGGCACTGGGAATTACTTCAAGAAGATTAGACGCCAATGTTACTTCTATTTGGTTTGTTGTTGTTTTTGAGATAGCCTTTTGCTGTGTAGCCCAGGCTGGTCTGCAGCTTTACAACCGTGCTTTGCCATTTGGTTCTGAATTCAGGATAAACTAAGAAACAATGTGCACATCTTTGGGGTCTTCAGGTATAAAAAGCATTTTTTAAAGAGTTATATAATTTTTAATTATGTGTAGGTGTGTGTTTCTGCATGTGAGTATGTGCATGTGAGTTTAGGTGCCCATGGAGGTCAGAGTTGTTGGATCTCCAGGAACTGGAGTTACAGGTATTGTGAACTGCCTGGCATGGGCCCTGGTGACTGAACTTGGGTCTTCTGAAAGAGCGCCAAGTGCTCTAAACCACTGAGCTATCTTTTCAGCCATCAACCCCTATAAGAAGCAATAGTTTTTCAGTGTAACTATGGTTATATGTCAAAAGCTTTTTTGTATATCTAATGATTTTTTTCCTTTTTAGTAAACAGTATTTGATATTTCAACCTAATTTTTCACTGATACTGGGAATTTTTTGTTGAACTTTCTAATAGTCCCACAGAGCATGCTAAGAACACTAGCTCCATGTATTTAATTATTAACCTGTTCCATTTATCCTCTGTGGTAACCAGAGCAAAGGTTGTAGCCTGCCCAGCTACTGAGTTATAGGAGATGAGTTACGGATGGCTTAGCCTAAGAATGTGGTTTGAGGGGTAGTAGGCCAGGGAATACAATTTTCTCCTATATAGCCTACATCTAAATCTTCATTATAAAGTGTTTTAGAAAAAACCTTCTTTTTTGAATAGCTTATTTCTTCTGTTTCATAGTAGCAAGTAATCAGTTTAAATTTTCCTAATAGTATTCAAGTAATAGCAATTTGAGTTTTTCCAACCTTCTACTCAGGGCATCTTGCATTAAATCCAGTTTTTTTGTTTCATTTTTGTTTTTGTTTTATGTCTATTTATTTTTTGGGACAAGGTCTTACTATGAAAGGCCAGGTTCCCTGGCTTTGACCTTGAGCTCCTTTTGCCTCAGCCTCCCCAGGGCCGCAGCCAGGACCTTTCAAACTTTCTGTGTCTTGCTCTCCTTTTTCTGTGCTTGGTTTTATAAAGTGGCTAGAGATCATATTAACATGCCACTAAAAAGCATGACACTGAGACAAGAGGAAGCACATAGGTGAAGAACTGTATTTCAAGCACCATTTCCTTACAGTATGTTAACTCCGCAATCAGGAGGGGATGGTTTGAGACCAAAGATAAGCAGTTCTATTGTCGTTGTCCTAGAATTTGCTGTGTAGCCCAGGCTGGCCTCATTCCTCCTCCTCCTCCTCAGCCTCCTTAATGCTAAGGTTACAGACAGGCACCTCGTCATTGGTTCCGCTTTAGATTTTTTTTATGCAGATGGCTACTACTGACTGCTTATGCTTGTATATGTGTTAGCCTCTTGTAGAAGAAGCAGTTCCTGATCTTCACAGTCCACCAACCACAAGCACCTCAGCCCTCAACAGCTTGGTGGTCTCCTGTGCATCTGCTGTTGGTGTGAGAGTGGCCGCCACCTATGAAGCAGGGGCCTTGTCTCTCAAGAAAGTTATGAACTTTTATAGCACTGCCCCCTGTGAGCCAGGAGCTCCGTCAGGCACTGCTTCCACAGGCCCAGAAAGTCTGAAAGATCTCAGAGCAGAGCAGGTGAAACAGGAACCCCTACAAGGGAAGAAAAGATCAGGCCTCATGGATATCAGAGAGGAGGAGTCGGAGGGAGGGAGTCGAAGACTCTCCCTCCCAGGATTGTTGTCGCAAGGTAATGCCTTGGTGGATTGACTTCCGGAGAGTCCTGAGTGCTCCAGCATTGCATGCTGTGATATAGCAAGTTAGTCTTCCTAATTATCAGGGCTGGCATATTCTGACTCTGAGGTTTCTATAATGGTGTTTGGCTTTGAGAGAAAGCTACCAGTTTCTCTGCTTCAGAAATAGTTACAGGATATAGCTTTAGTTTTTTTTTTTTAGATTTTTTTTTTTCTTTTTGGTTCTTTTTTTCGGAGCTGGGGATCGAACCCAGGGCCTTGCGCTTCCTAGGCAAGCGCTCTACCACTGAGCTAAATCCCCAACCCCCTAGCTTTAGTTTTTTAACAACTATTTAAATTGTCCTGCTGGGGCCTTATACCACATTGATGTTTAAGATTTACTTCATGTTATACATTGTTGTAAGGTATAGTGAGCCACACCTCAATCCCAGCACTCTAGAAGCAGAGGCAGTCAGAACTCTTATGAGTTGCCGGATAGCCTGGTCTACATAGTGAGTTTCAGAACAGCCAAGGCCACATAGCTAGACCCTGTCTCATAGCAAACAAATAACAACAACACACCCGAGGGGAAAAAAAACCCCACTAATCTATGTAGTCATCCAAATATGTAAAAGCTTTGTTGTTTAATTTATTTTATGTGTATGGGTGTTTTGCCTGCATCTATGTCTGCACCATGTGCAAGCCTGGTCCCCATGGAGGCAGGAAGAAGGTATCAGATGGCTTGGAACTGGGATTACATGTGGAATCAAACCCAGGTTGTCTGGAAGAGCAGCCAGTTTTCTTAACTGCTGAGCTATCTCTCTAGCTCCCCCCTTTTAAAACTTTCTTCCCATCTTAGAAGTTTAAGTTTTTATGTCTTAAAACTAAACCATTATTATATTTATTTGTTATATATTTAAAATTAAAACTTGGCATAGAAAACATTAGCTTTGAACTATGTTTTAAAAAAGAAAAGTATTTGTGAACCTTGCAGTAGTTTTCTTAGAGCATATTCTGTTTTTTATTGTTTGTTTTCCTGAGACAAGGTCTTAGCCTGGAACTCTGTGTAGTTCAGGATGGGCCTCAGCAGTCTTCTCGCTCAGCAAGCAACGTGAGCATCAGCACAACACCCATTTATTTAACATATTCTCTGGAATATACGCTCTCTATGATGTTGATAAATGCTACACAGAGAGGGTTTCTGCAGCCAAATGTTTGGCAGTGTGACAGATTAAACTTTTAAACAGGCTTCTGATTGTAGGTCTCATGAGCCGTTCCCGACCTCATTGACCAGTAGAGCCACTCTGCTGCAAAGGAGCTAGGAGTGTTTCTATAAATACCACGCTGGTGATTGCTGTAGGGTGTTCTGGTGAAAGCGGGGTCTTCTGCTTCCCTGCCCTGACCTGGCTCCTGCTTGTCTTCAGTTTCCCCCAGGCTCTTAAGGAAGGCCGCCAGGGTGAAAACACGGACCGTGGTTCTGACTCCCACGTACAGTGGAGAAGCAGATGCCCTCCTGCCTTCGCTGAGAACAGAGGTGTGGACCTGGGGGAAAGGCAAGGAAGGGCAGCTGGGGCACGGCGATGTCCTGCCCAGGTGAGTGCTGCCAGCGTTTACTGATGGCGATCAGCTTACACAGTAGCCTTTTTTTTTTTTTTTTTTTTTTTGAGGTCTCTACACACCCATTTCCTCCAACAGGACAGATTACCATGTACCATTAGTGCTGATAAAAAAGCTGTCACCTTAGCCCTCAGTGCCTAATGATACAGGACTAGAAGCTGGGCTTGGTGGCACACAAAAAACAATAAAAGACTGGCGTGTCTGTGCACACTTGTACATATCTGTTTTGATGTTTGTTCATCTTGGAATGCAGAACATGCTATTAGGATAAGGTGGTATGTCACTGAAAGATTTGAGTAGTTACATTTTAACAGGGTTCTGACCCCAAAAGATGTAGCTGTGCTCCTTAAGATAACTGTCACTAAAGCATTAAAGTCTATGTACACCAGGGAGACTGTCATTTTGATTAATAGGCTTTCCCAGTATTAACATGCTTGATATATGAAGAGTGAAGATGTATGAGTAGATTGTCTGAAGCGGTGGGCTAACGTTCCTCAGCAGAGCGAAGGGGACTGAAATCAGAAGTTGTCTTTCTTCCCTGTGGTGCTCTCTCTTTCACAGTTCTACAGTTTGTACATTTCTATTTTATTTTTATTTGAGATAGGGTTGTACTGTGTGGTCTAGTCTGGGCTTGGTTTGCAGTGATCCTCCTGTCTGCAGGTGTACCATTTCCAGCTCAATTTTATGGTTCCTAATGGATTCTGCATTACAGGGGTTAATTAGTGATGACAGACAACACTGCAATTAAAAACTAATGGAAATTAGGTATAATATTCAGAAGAAGTTTGAGCATATGTACACTATTTTTGACATTTTATTTTTATTTAACAGTACTGGCTGTATAATTTGATAAAGGCTATGACTCATGCTGAAAACACTTTTACTTTGTGTTTGTGCACATTTGTTTCCTTTAAGGCTTCAGCCGTTGTGTGTCAAGTGTCTGGATGGTAAAGAGGTCATCCACTTGGAGGCAGGTGGCTCCCACTCTCTCGCACTGACTGCGAAATCTCAGGTGAGAGGCTAAGTGAGTGATGCTCATGGTTTGACGGGAGGTTGTCCTGGTTAGACTGTCTCTGAACTACTGTACTGTCAGGCAGAGCCGTATTTCCATTTTATAGATGAGGAGAAGGGAGCAAGAGAAGTTATCCAGCTCATCTGAAGGGCATTGGTCTGGCTGGAGTAAAGCTTCCACTTAACTCTAGCTGCCAGACCAGGGCCCTTCTTAAATGGAGCCAGAGTCTCCAGGTAGAGTAGGGCCTCAGTTCCCTCATGAAGGAGATTCTTAGTGTGACACTAAGAAAAAAAAAGCCAATTTTGTTTTGAATACTATTTATACAAAACCTTAAGAAAAGAAATTGCCTTAAGATGTTAAGATTTCAGTTGAACAGAAATACCCTGACAGTAGAAACAGACCCACGTATATGAGTCTTTTGGATGTCTTCAGGACAGGTGTGTTGTAATAGTTTAGGAAGCAAGACCAAGTATGCAGTAGACGCTTTCAGAGTTATTGACTGGTTTTTTTTTGTAGGGCAAGAATTAGAATTTGGTATATTCTATTTGTAAATGGAGCAGAGACTTCAAACGAACAAATGGAATCATAAGTGTTTAAGAACAAATATTTGGTGACTTTTCCCCGGAAACCTTAAAAGTAGAAAAAAAGATTTGACATTAAATCACAACAAGATATGATTGTCTTCATAATAATTCAGCAGTCCTAACCAGCAAACATTAACAGGCCCCCAAATACCTACCAATTGGCAGAGTGTGTGCTTGGAGTGCTCAAGGCCTTTGCTTCTGTCTCCAGCTCGTAAACCAGGCCTAGTGGCACATGCTTGTCATCCCAGCACTCAGGAGACAGGAGGGGCAAGAATCCAGGCCATCCTCTGTTACATAGCAAGGTTGAAGAGAGGTGCAGTGGGAGGAGGGAGGGAGGGATGGAGAGGGAGAGGTCCTCGTGGATCCTCAGGCTTGAAACCTGGCTTCCTCTGGGTGCCTCCTTACGGTGGTAGGAGAGAATGACTCCTGAAAGTTGTCTCTGGACTTCCACATGTTCACCCTGATGTTCACATGTGAAGAATTTAAAAGGAGGATGGCTAGTGACAAAAGATAATTTAGCCAACAAATTTAAAACTACTTTCTCCTAATAGAGGATATCACATATATCTTCAAGACACAGGAAAAAGCAGTGGTGGCAGAAATCTAAATGGGACCTTGCTGAAAGATGTACATATTCATTGACTCAGAATTCCTTGCTCATGAATTTTCTAGGAAAAAAATATCCATCCATCCATCCATCCATATACACATACATATATACATACATACATACCAGTTATTCAAGGATTTTTTTTTAAGAAAATGTATTGTTCTTGTGAGTATATATGGGATGTCAGTATATGTTGTATGTGTATGGGAAAGTATATGTGTGTGAGTATCTATGTAATGTGGGGGTATCTGTATGATATGTGGAATGTCTATGATTTGTGTGTATGTGTATGATATATGTATAGGGGTATCTGCATAATGTGTGATGTGTGTGTTGAATGTTTGTGTATGAAGTATATATGGGGTATACACACATAAACATACATAACATGTATACATACACACATCCCAGTGGGTTTCAGTAGGGTTATTTAGAGTACAGGAACACATGCACCTTACCAGTGGCTGCACCACTGAGGAAAAGGTGTCTGTGAATGGGACCCATGACCTCCTCTCTATGCTATGAGTCTTGTGGAGGTGGACTGACCTCAAAGTTGAGATTCTCCCGCCTGACTGTGCTATGCTTATAAGCTTGTACCAGCAGGCCAGGTTTCATTTCAGTTTTCTTCTTTTGAAATGGGATGAGACAAGCTCTCCCTTTGTAATCCAGGCTGCCTGCACTGAAAAGTTAGCTCAGACTATAAACCTCCACCTCCTCCCCCCCTGAGTGGTGGGGTCTCAGGAGCCCCTGTGTCCAGCTAACACCTGTCGTTTTAAGGAGTAGAAAATTAGTGTGAATAATTTCTGTGATTTTAGGTACTTGAGAAGGTTCAGAATAAACATTTAAGATTAAACTTACATTCTGTTCCCCTCTTGTTTCTGATAGGTTTACTCATGGGGCAGTAATACCTTCGGTCAGCTGGGGCATTCTGAGTTTCCAACAACGGTTCCTCGACTCTCGAAGGTACTTTTGTAAACCTAATAGCAATATATTCTGGGATTCTGTGCTGTAGCACTTTATACGTTTAGGGAAATTGTTTCTGTAGCCAAATTTAGTTTATAAATTTTCCTAAAATTTTTTGATTTTTTTTAAAAAAGGCTTTATGACACAAAGTCATTCTTTTTCTACTTAAGTGTAATTCTATTTATTTATTTATTTATTTATTTATAAATTTTTTTTAAATTTATTTTTACCCTGCAGATTTTCTTCCCCTCCCAGTCCACCCCCTGACTGTTCCACATCCCATACCTCTTCTCCCACCACCCCCTGGCTTAAATGCAATTTTTAAAAATGTTTTTACTTTATAGCTTTAACTGTTAACTGAATATTTATAATACATCTGTCTTTTTTTTTTTTAAGTAAAGAAATAAAAAGATGTCTCCTTTTAAGCAAATGTTTATTTCTTTGGTATATTCTTTTCTTTCTTCCATCAAATAATGTCTTCTCTGGCTTCTCTCTAAACCTAAATTTGACAAGCCATAATGTTCTGGTGTTATATGTTTATTTTATAGCTTAGACCAGAATAGACCTAATGTTAACCCTTTTCTGTAGCAAAGCTAAAGGTTTAGATGGCTCTGTTGCATAAATTGGTTGTCATTTATGTAACACTGTTGAGAGAGTAGTAGTTTCTAGTTCCTTCTATTTCTGTCCAGATCAGCATTTCCCAGCCTTTCCCTTGCTCTAACACCTTGAAGAAAGGCCTGTATACAACCAACCAGTAGTGCTGGTTCCTGCTATGCTGTTGAGAGGCAGGATGGTGTGAGGCAGGAGCACATCAGAATGGGATATGGTACTAGAGCTGCCTTTCCCTGTCCAGGACAGACTCCCTGCTGAGAGTAATAGAGAATATGAGGAGGGGGTAGCTGCCTTAATTTTGGGAATGTGGTTCAAATAGCCAAAATGCATGCATCTCTGCTTAAGGCCCACAGTGCTGACTCTTCCTTACCTGAGCTCAATTCCACTCCAGGGAAAAGACTGAAGAAAACATTGGGGAATGTTAAGTTACTGTTTCTAGTTTCAGTAGTAAATGTTTCCTTTTAAATTAGAAAATTTTAATTGTGAATATATAATGGGTACCCACAAAGGCCAACAGGGGCATCTGATGTCCCAGCGTTTGACTTACAGGGAACTGTGAGCTTGGGCATGGGTTCTTAGGTGGTCTGTACATGCTCAGTCTGTACTCCTAACTGCTGAGCCATCTCTCCAGCTGGGCATTTAGCATATAGCATTTCCTCAATATGCATCCCAGCCCCTGTTACTTAAACACAAAGATTCCTTGCCCCGTCATCTTAAAAACAAAGTAGAAGCACCCCTACTAATGTGGGAAAGGTTTTGGGGCTAGACCTGGTGGCACAAGCCTGCAGTCCCAGCCTCTGGGAAGACTGAGGCAGGGGAATTGAAATTCAAGTTCTGCCTGGGCTACAGAGCAACCTGGACAATGCAGAGAGCCTATTTCAGACATACTCCAGAAAGGGTTGGAGCTCGAGGTCATTGTTAGACTAGTCACCCAGCGATCATTGAGGCTGCAAGTTCCATTCCCAGCAGAGTAACAAAAGGCAAACAAATGGAAATCTCACCAAAGAAAATGCTGTACTATGGGGTCAGAGGACCTGAAAGTCTGGCTTGTCTTAGCCTTGGCACTGTGGAATTTGGTACAAGGTTAGTCTCAGAACTTTGTATACAAAATACAGCATGGAGGTTGGTTGTGTTTGGAAATGGGGTGTGTATCTGTTTGTTTCTTGTGGTCTGGAGATGATCACAGATGGTTTGAAATCATCTTAATCTATGAGAGCTAAAAGTCTAGTGAGATTTGAGTTAGAGTTTTTGTTTTGGTTTGATTTTTTGAGACATTCTCTCATAAAGCCCAGGCCGGCCTTAAATTCTTGATTCCCCTATTTCAGCCTCCAGACTACTGGCATTACTCCTGGCTATGTGCCACCATGCCCAGTTCTGAAGTTGTTGGGTGTTTTGTTTCGGTTTGTTTTGGTTTGTTTTGGTTTTGGTTTTCTGGCATTGAGTTCAGGTCACCAGGCTTTAGAGGCAAGCATCTTTGTCCTCTGAGCCACTGTAGGACCTGTAGGACCTCTTATGTAAGCCTCTTTAAAAATTATTTTATGTGTGTGAATGGTTTGCACGGGTATGTATGTAAGTGCATGGCATGCATGTCTCAGATCCTCTGGAACTGGGCTTGCAGATGGTTGTCAGCCATCATTCCGGTTCTGGATCTTTTGCAAGTGCACGTAACAGCTGAGCCATCTCTCCAGCCTCCTGAATTTGTTTTGACTGGAGATTGTGCAGTCAACACTTGCTGGCTTGTTGGCCTTGGTTGGAGTTGGTAGTATACCCCTGAAATCCAGTACTTAGGTAGTGGGGGCGTTCAAGGCCAGCCTAGGTTAGACAGCAGAGACCCTATCTCAAACGCACAGACTGGTGATTCTTGTAAATGTTTTAATTCATTCTTCTCACAATGAACTGGAAGTCCATTATTTGCATGACTTGATCTTGAGAACAGAGTGCCATGTCCAGAGACAGTAGCTGAGACATAAGTAGTAGCAGTGTGTGCACACTCACAGTCATCTGGTGATGCACAGGGTTTACCTGCATAGAGGTTGAAGGAAGCTGGAGGTTGGGGGCCGTATTTTGTTGTACACTTTCTTAATGAAGTCTTGTTGAGGAAGGCTGTGCATCAGACAGACAGTGATGAATAATAGTAAGTGGTAGATTGCAGGGTACCTAGAACCCTGGCTACTGCCTTTTGATGGAAGCTCCTAGATTACGACGTGGGGGTCCTAGTGTTTGAAAACCAGCAGTTCAGAGCTTGGTTCTCAAGCATTTGTTTGCGTTTGTTGGATCACCTGAAAGCCGGATCCCTCCTGGGTAATCTGTGCTGAGAGTTTGCATTTCTAACACGTTTCCAGGTCCTGCTGCTGCTGCTGCAAAGACCACTCTCTGAGAGCCACTGGTCTAGGTCCACGTAGATGGCTTCTCAGGGGTCCTGCCTGTTTCAGCATCCTGGGAGTTGGCACAGTGAACTGGCATCAGAGAGATAGTGAGTTACAAGTGGGAAACTGAATCTAAGGGTGTAGTTGGCAATAATGACATCTAGCCTTTTCATTATCTAGATTTTTTTTTCTTTTTAGGTAGATTTTTGGCACATGACTGAATGTGGATGGGCAAAGGTACTTTCTAGGTGTTACTGTTAGAGCAGGGCTCTAGAGTCTCCTCATTGTAAAATAGCCTGTTATAAACACCTACAAAAACAACGTTAAAAACCAGGAGCTGTGCTTTTCCCTTTCCATATTCTACTCTTTCAGATTTTTATGAGTCAGTTTAAAAGCTGAACATGAGGTATCTTTCTTTTGCTGTCTTCTGCAGTAGATGGGCACATTGCTGGAAGAGGTCCTCTCTCACAGTCATGGCTAACTACCTCATGCTGGCTTAAGTAATCCGTTCCGTGCAACTTGAGTTCTCCTTGGTTCCCTTGGATGGACGGTATCTTTCTGTCATTTCAGGTTAGCAATGAAAATGGAGTCTGGAGTATAGCTGCAGGCCAAGATTATTCCCTGTTTTTAGTGGATACGGAAGACTTCCAGCCTGGGTTGTATTACAGTGGCCGACAGGACCGTGCAGAAGGTGACACCCTGCCAGAGAATCCCAGTGGTACAAAGACTCCGGTACTTCTCTCCTGTAGTAAGGTGAACTCCAGTAGGAATTGGATCCTAAGGCCCACATTCTGTAGCATGGAGAGTCTTTGAATATTGCTGTGATTATAATGTCCCTTACCTTGATTAAGCACTCTGACTATGTGTAAAGCGCAAAGCCCTTCTCACTCTTCCCTCCTCTTCTCCTTCTCTGCTGTACTCTCCCCATGGCACCTGTCACCATGTAAAATGGTGTGATGTTCTTGTCTGCTTTGTGCCATACTGTAATGTGAGGCCATGGGGTAGGGTCCCCCGTTCACCTCTGTGTCTGCGTATGCTGTTTTGTTACCTTTCGGAGGCAAGGTCTTGACAAGCATGCAGCCCAGGCTGACCTGGAACTTGCTGTGCAGACCTTCTGCCTCCTTCTCCTGAGGAACTGGGATCCATCCCTGGTGTGTGCCCTCATGCTCTGCTCGGTGCATACTTTATACACAGTGTTGAGGCAGCACTCTAGGGGCCTTATACTAAGGCTGTGCTTTCTGTTTGCTTGCTTTTGGATGTGATGCTGGGGTTGGAACTCAGGGCTTTGTGTGCACTGGACAAGAACTCACCTCCTGAACTAACCCCTAGTTCCCACACCCTGCCCTCTGAGCTGTTTTTCTTCATTTCTCTTTTGCCATGCTAGGACTGGAACCTAGTCTCCCAGGGCCCTCAGGTGAATTATATCAGGAGTTCTTTCTATTGGGGACAGTACTAACTTGAGGCTTCTGAACTGAGCTCACAGAGACAGACGGTCCCAACAAGTCGCTGGCAGGACTTACCTTGGGGCCCATTGGCTTTCATTTCTGCTAGCTTAGCTGCTGCTTTTTCTTTTGAAGGTCCATATTCATGTCTACTTTTCTAATTCCTGCCTCGTTTACTTATATACTGCTTTCCTCACATCTTCATAGAGGATGTCAACGGGGTATAGCCCTCAGTGCTGGTACATTCTGGATTTTCTGTTCTCATTGAAAAGTGTTGTATGGGCTGTAGTTAGTCCTCAGCTTTCTTGTTAGTAAGCTCTGAATGTATTGAGACAAGACCTTAATTATTACCAAGGGCAGCATTGGCCAAGCGTTGGCTCTTGACCTACATGTAGTCTGTTTGTGGCGTGCTGATTGGCCCTGGGCAGTAGCTGGCCTGTCACCACATGCCCTCTGGAAGACTTCAGTGTAGATGAAGGATGAGGCTCTGGTGTATGTCACCAGTTTCCTTGAAAAGTTAATAGCCACAGTGTACAGCCTGCCTGCCCGACTTAATGAAGAAATGTGAATAAAGATATCAACTAATTTTGTTCATTCTAGGAAGGGCAAATGTAAAAAAAAAGTTCCTTGCAGAGAAGAACCTTAGCACATGCTAACTATAGACAGTCGTGGGTTACACGTGACATTCATCACATATGTACAATGGTTAATGACCACAGCAGGGTAAGTGGCATGTCCATCACCTTAGACATTCTTTTTGTGGTAGGAACATTCAGAATTCTTTTCTACTGGCTATCTTGAGATATTCAGTTAATTCTTTTGTTTGTTTTGTGAGCTAGGGTCTCTCTACATAGCCCTGGCTGTCTCAGAGCTCACTGTGTACATCCTCCTGCCTCCGTTTCCCAAGTGTTGAAATTAAAGGCATGTGCCACAATGCTTGGCTCTTTATCTGATTATTGTCATCATCCTAATACGTATCCTACCATATTCAACATCAGACATTTTCTTCCCTTCTTGCAGTTCCCTTGCTCACGTTCACTGTCTCTTCGTCCTTGCCCGCACTGTCCCTCTGTCCTTGCTCCCTTTGGTAACTACTGCTTTCTAGTCAGTTTCTGAGGCCATGCCTTGTGTCTCTGCACCTGACTGTTTCACTCTCTGCCCTTCAGTCCTGCCCGTGTTATTACAAATATCAAAAGCTCACGTGGGGCTGAATGGTGTTCCATTATATATACATTACTTTGTTTATGCATATTTCTGCCAAGAGATGCCTATGTGATTCTCTATCTTGGCCATTGTGAGTAGCGTGTGACTACAGATGTCATCTTGACAAACTGGTTTTTGCTCTGTTGGAATAACCGAGTAGTGGGGTTGCTGGGGTGTAGTAGTTCTTTTTATAGGTTTGTTTGTCTCGCTGAGGGCCCCATCCTGTTTTCTTTCCTGGCCATACTATTTTAAGTTCCTATCAACAAGGCATAGGGCCCTCTTTTTTTCTCTGTAAGCACTTTATTGTTGTCTTTTGGGTAATGGCCAGCCTAAGTGTTTCTTTCTTAGGCTGTTTGAGTATCCTCTGGGAGATTCTACTCAGGTCACTTTCCCACTTTTTAATTGGATTATTTGGGAATTTTTGCTCCTGAGATTAGTCAGTTCTTTTATACTCTGTGCATTACCCCTTTGTTGGGTAAGCAGTTCAAAGGCATTTTCTCCTGTAGATTCTCTTCACTTTGCTGAGCCTCCCCAAAGCTTTTAGTGTAATACAGTCTCATTTGTCAGCTTTTCCTTGGCCGCTTGTGTTTTAGGGTCATATGCAGAAAACTCTTTGTCCAGGCCAGTATCCTGAGGCACTTCTGTGTTTTCCTTATTTTGTTTCTTGATTTGATTTGTGAAGTAGAGTCTCACATTCAAGACCAGCCTCAGATCCATCCTCGATCCTCTATCTGTCTGGGATTGCACCACCCCAGCTCTTTTTTTTTTTTTTTTTTTTTTTTTTTTCTTGATGTGTGGTCTCACACTGTGTAGCCAGGATGGCCTTGAGGTGCCAGCATTCCTCCAGCTTCACCTCTGAGTGCTGGAATTATAGGCCTGAGCCATCACATCTGGCCCCGTGTTGGCACTTACAAGAGACGAGATAGTGCAGAGGCCTCGATATGGCTCAGGGCTCCTCCTCCTCTTCTTCTTCCTCCTCCTCCTCACTAATCTTGTTCATGTAAAGTGAGGCTTGAGATATTTAGCTCTTCTTTTTCTTTTATTTAATTTTTGTTTTCATTCTTTTTTCTTTTTTGAGACAGGATTTTCTCTGTGTGACTCTGACTGGCCCCTCAAGAACTCGCTCTGTAGACCAGCCTGGCCCCAAACTCACAGAGATCTGCCTTCCTCTGCCTCCAGAGTGCTGGGATTAAAGGGCTCCGAGATGTGTAACTTATCATTTGGGTCTTGTATGTCTAAGGTATCTTGGAGATGAATAGAAGTGGGTGTGTACAGTTACTCACATTGAACAGTGGTGTATGAATACAGCAGCTCCAAAGCAAACGAGAAGAGCTCTAACATGCACTGTTGTTAATCTGCACTTGTAAGCGATTGGCAGTTTAATAACCTGCTTACCAGCTCCTGGGCATCCGAACCTTTGAAAGGTTCCTGTCTGCCACTGTGACCCATACAACATGTCAGATCACTGTTTATGAATGATATTTTATCTTCGCTCTCTATTTCCACCTGTTTTAGCTTGGATATATCAGCAGAGTGACAGCAGGAAAAGATAGCTACCTAGCCTTGGTGGATAAGAACATCATGGGATACATCGCCAGCCTCCATGAGTTGGCTACCACAGAAAGACGGTTTTACTCAAAACTAAGCGAAATCAAGTCACAGATACTTAGGCCTCTTCTCAGTCTGGGTAAGTTGACACCTTCCACTGCCTGCCTCCCCAGCTTACCAGGGCTCTTGGTTTAGCTGTGATTCTGCATTGTCAAGAGGCTTATCTGTCTGTTTGCTCATTTGCTTTAGACAGGGTGTCTTGTAGCCCAGGTTAGGCCCAATGCACTATGTAGCTGAGGAAGATCTTGAACTCTTGATCCTTTTGTCTCCACCATCCAATTGCTGAGATTGCAGTGTAAACTACCATGCCTGTCCTTTTCGTGGTTGGTTGGTTTGTTTGTTGAAGGCCCAGGCTGGCCTCAAACCATCAGTCTCACCATTACCTGGGACCATAAGCAGGAACCGCTGTGCCTTGCTCTGAGGAAACTGTGGTAATGGTTTGCTCCCACATCCCATTCCCAGGCCCCAAGCTCTGTTTCCATAGTCCCCTGAGCTCCTTCTTCCTATACTTGTAGAGACTGGAGCTTTGGAAGATGTGGCAGAAGAGAAAAGTAGATTCTTTGGGAAAGTTGTCCCTAGGAACTAGACTTGAGTAATACTTCTGACTCCGAGTCCTTACACACTGTATAATTTCCAGGAATTTTTTCCCCCTAATTTTTGCTAGAATTCTATCATTCATATATGTGAGTCAATTAAGTTGCTGTTTATTCAGTCACAGAGAGGCATTGGAAATGATGCAGTAAGGCAGAGGAAGAAGTTCCCATAGTCCCTGGGCTGCCCCATCCTTGTGTCTAGGGTTTTTGGGGTCTCTAGGACATTAGCATAGCATACATAGTGAGGTTTGGGAGCTGGGCTATATGATACGTCCCTGTCTCAAAAACAACCCTCTCAGCCAGCAAAACGACCTTTCCCTGCCTGCCCTTCAGTTTTTCTAGGTTTGGCCTGTGTACAGAAATCAGAGATTTCTTCTCTTACCCTGTAGCCACTGCTAGGGTTCAGGATTTAGGCTAATGGTCCAGTATAGCAGTTTTACCGCGGTAAGGAAATGTGGGCCTGTGTGCTGAGCTCATTGTCTCTAATAGGAAATACCTACTGTCCAATTTGCTTTTGTTGATTTGGATTTTGTTTTATAGTTTTGAGTTAGGGTCTTATGTAGTCTTGGTTAGCCTTCAAATCTCTAAAGATGACTGAACTCCCTTTCCACATGCCTGTACTCCCTTTCCACATTCCCCAGTACTGCAGCCACAGGCTTGGACCACCACTCCTGACTAATGTAACCAGGTTTGGGAATACGGTCCCCATATACCCTGAGGATTTGCATTTTTTGTTTGTAATCTGGTTTGCTTTGTAAGGGTTGTAGAGCCCCTGTTGTGTAAAATCTCCCTAGGGTGGGCTCAGGAATTACGGGATTTAGGCAAGAAAAAGATACAGCAGGTACTTCCTGGGTTGTTCTGAAGAAAGGGGAGACTACTGTCTGAACGGGTCTTGATTTCTCTGTTGGTCTTGGTTATTCTCGTCAGCCTCATTGCTAGAAATGAGGAACTGCAGCCTGGGAAAGTCAGAAAATCCACCATTGCCCTCTAGAATTGAGAGTTGCCTTGGCCACCTGAAGTGTAGGTTCCCCGGGTGCTGAAGAGTTGGGCTTCTCCCTGGGTCAATTGGGTCAGCAGCCAGTGCAAAGAGTTTAAGATGCTAAATAAGCGCTAAGGCCAAGCTGGGGTGGAGCTTACTTGCCACAGTGCTTTCCTGGCATGCCTGAGGCCCTGAGTCAGTTCCCAGCACTGCATAGGACAGGGTATGGCAGCATATACCTGTAACCTAGCTCGAGGGAGGGAGAGTGAGTCAGAGGATATGTAAGTTCAAAGTCATCTCCAAAAACAACAACATCTATTTGTAGGAGTGAGTTTAATTCTTGGCTGTTGCCTTATTACTACTACTATGTGAAATTAAATAATTCATTTCTCTCTGTTTTATATTACTTATTTTCAAAACTTAACAGGTATTAGTTTTATTGGGTCTCCAGTTTGTTATTTTTAAAAAAAAAGTCACCTGGGAAACTTTTAAGAGAAGCATTCATCCTGAGAAGCTAATATCAAACCTGCTGAATCAGAGACCTGACAGTTCCTATTGACAAGGTCGTGGGTGTGGCCTATGTGCACATGTGTGCAGAGCTGTGCGTGGCCTATGCATGAGTGTACTGAGCCAGAGTTCTCTGTCACTATCTGTCTTACACCTTTGATTCAGGGTCTTATACTGAATCTGGAGCTCACCAGTTTTTAGCTAGGCTGGTGGCAACAAGCCCTGGGCTCCTCTTGTCTCCAACATCCATTTCCCACTTGAGGTTGCAGCCCAGGTCTTCCTGCTTGCACTTTTACCTACTGAGCCATCTCAGGGATTACTGGAGTTGATTTTGTAACGATTTTGGAAGTGGTTTGGGTTCCATAGATCAGAATTTATTTCAACAGAATAAGTATTCTCGGAAAGGGCAAACTTGTAAGAAAGCATTTGGTTTTCATGGTGTTATCATTTTGTTGCAGAACATTTGGGCACTGTGACCACTGTCCAGCTGTTGCAGGAAGTCGCCAGCCGGTTCAGCAAGTTGTGTTACCTCATTGGGCAGCATGGAGCCTCACTGAGCAGCTACCTGCAGGGCATGAAGGAAGCCAGGAACCTGGTCATCATGAAGCACTCGAGTCTTTTCTTGGACAGTTACACAGAGCAAGTATCAGTCTGAGGTCATGTTCAGCCTCGGCAAGGGGAATTTGCAAGGGGAGCCACTCCTCAATCACAAGAGTGGACGGGGACAGTGCCGCTAGGCAGTAGGACTGAAAAGCAGTGTTTAACCTTAGCCAGCGATAGTTTTGCAGTGCTCAAGATCAGTTTTCCTCCTGAAGGGGGAAAGGCTAATAATGACAATGAGTTCTCATATTCCTTTCTATGTCCAGCAGTGAGGGATAGCATACTTTATTAACACACAATATTCTGTCCTAAGCCTGCTTATTTTGTTTACTTAAGTAAATTATACCAAAATATGAGGAAATAAAGAACAAACTTATTTACAGAGCAGCTGTGAGATTGAAGCTGTTCTGAGCCTGCTTGTTACTGCTGTGTGATGGGACACTCTAGCTACATATAACATAACAGTGCTTTCTGAATAGCACCATGGATGGTTGTCTACTCAAGGATCTGTTCGTGTTTTGTAAGAAAAATATACCAAGTATATTTGTAAACTTAAAGTATTTCTTGTTTTTTCTTGATTTGTATTTTGGTATCATGATTAAAGTATTAATTTAAGTGTTATTTTAATGTAGACCAGGTGACGATGTTGGTCTGAAATGTGTGTTGTTTTTATATGCACTTTATTTAATCTCCAACCATCTGACAGAAACTGACTCAGTGTCCGCACGTGCCAGGCGCTGCACGGAGTTACAGCCTGGGGTCAGCGAGAAACACCTGTTGCCAGGGAGTTCCTGTCATGCCAGTGTTTTCCTTGGGTTATAAATATCCCAAGGACTAATAATGAACATGTGTTTATTATCGAAGGCTACAGGCAATCTAATCAAAAGATTATTTAAAGTTGCCCTTTCCCCACACCAGTTGAAATAGCCTCCCGCAATTACCTTAGTATTTTCCTTTCAGACTTAGTCTAAGTGACTTCAGCCTCAGGCAAAATTTTATTGGAATTCGTTGTCTAGGAAGAAATATCTTTGCTTTATTCTTCTAACTCATCCAACATAAAATTGATAGATGATAGAACTTGACACTAATTTATTTGTACGATTAGGCTTTGTTATTTGTGTGAAGGTTTCACCTGTGCAGTTTTCTGTCTTTGTCCTGTGTTTACTACTATACCTCCATCTCTCTTTCTATTACTTTTGTCCTTTTGCTTTAAAAAGCAGTTTTTGATGCCTTGGGCTACTGTTTGAAACAGATTAGTTTCCCTATCGGTAGGATAAATAAAACTAATTTGCATCTTGAAGGACTCTCCACAGTGGCTCCTTTTTCGGAAAACTCTCTCTGTCCGTATCAGTTGCTTGCTAGCCCAGGAGTGTGTATGGAGCGTCCCTGCTCAGAGCAGCTTGCCTCTGCTTGCCCCAGAGCACTGGTAGCATTAATCAGGATGCTCTAATGTCGGCCTCCCTCACCCCCTAAGTGTTCTTAGCCTTCACCACTCCTTTTCTGAAGACTTAATTGGAGAACTTGAAATGAAGATTCAATTGTCATTAAAAATCCTACAGTTTCACCATGCTTTCTCCAGCAGGTTAGCAAGTGGCACCTGCCAGGCAGGTCTGAATGGCACAGTGCTTTTGAAATCCCTTTATGTTAATATTCCTATTGACCTTGCATTGCTCACTTTCTTGCTGCATCCATCGGCCTGTTGTCTTCTCCAATGGCAGTGACACAACATTCTCAAGTTCATGAAGAAGATTTCAAAAGTGTCTAGATATGCATTTGAAACCCCTCACTAATTAATGCCTATGTGTCTGTTTTTTCCACCCAAGGTATTGTACATCAGTTTCAAATTTTCTGGTTATGGGAGGATCCCAGCTTCTTGCTAAGCCTGCAATGTAAGTAACCTACACAATGCATTGTTTTCAGCAATAGGGTCTTCCTGTCAGGTTGTAGAAGGATAACCAATAACATTGGCAATATCCTATAATGTCCAGGAGGATCTGTAAGACCTCTTGAGCCAAAACTCCAAAAGTTGTAACCTATTCTTGATACTGGGGGTTTCATTTGGTAGAATATGATGTCTAGTTGGGGTATTGTCTCCCCCACTATATGATAACTTCATTTGGACTCCTTTTGTACATATTAGGAAACTTCTACAGTAGTAGGTTTCCATATCTTAAACTATGTTCTATAGTTTGGATATTTGGGAGTGCCATCGGAAGTGTTGGCATGGTCATTTACCCATTGAACCAAAGTGTAGAGTTCCATGACTCTTAGGACAGGCTCTGTTAGCCCTGACTGTCATTAGGTATAGTAGAGTTCTAAAAGAGCACTAAAGTCAAAGGTGTGAGATCCAGGTCCTTCTGAAGCACTGCTTTTTGTTAGCCCTCACCCTTTGAGCAACTCTTTTCACAGCAGGAAGCCTACTTTATTTCCATCTGGAAAGCAAGAATGCTTTCTCACCTTTTGGTAAAGAGCAGATGTCCGTGGTGGTCCCAGAAAAACCTAGCTCGCACAGTATATTTGCATTGTAGCTTTTAGATGGATAATACAAAAGCCTCTGATATAGTACACTGACCTAATAATAAGGCTAACTGAAGCGTTCTATATTTTAATAGAAAATACTTCAAGGGGTTAGGGATTTAGCTCAGTGGTAGAGCGCTTGCCTAGGAAGCGCAAGGCCCTGGGTTCGGTCCCCAGCTCCGGAAAAAAAAAAAAGAAAGAAAGAAAAGAAAATACTTCAAATGTTCACTCACCACCCACACTCACTAGTTGTGTCTGGCAGGGTCGTTGTTACTCTTTGATGCTGATGGAGTGTGGATATCCTTCTTTGCTGAACTTTGCCACTTTTTAGCAAAGGATGGCACTAGACATGATAAAATGAGTTGAGGTGCATTCTCTCCTCTTCTGCTTTCTGGAATAATTTGTACAAATCAGGGATTGTCTATATTATGAAGACTGGGTAGAATGTATCTGTAAAAAACTGTGTACTCTGCAATGGCAGTGTTTACTATGGGGATTTTCAAACTACTGGTGTGGTTCTGTAAGGAGTAGGTCTGTCTGGGGCTTACTTCTTTGGAAGCTGTTCATTTCATCCACTCAGCTCTGCTAACCTCTGGCACTGTCCCGGGTGCAGTTTTTCCTACTTTGTTCATTGCTGTCACATACTTAGACCTTTATCTTTTCTTTAGTTGCTTATTTTTGTGAACCAATGACTTTTGTAGGGATTACTTAATAGAAATATGGGTGAGGAGTTACGTACAGAAGCAGAAATGACTGAAAGACAGCTACATCACCAAAGCCCTTCCCAGCATGGGTGACAGTTCACAAAGCTGGGAACCTAGAGCTTACTACATAGTCTGCAGACAGCTCAGCAGGTTGGAGAGTGTCCCTTCCAAGTGACTCTGGTCTAAGCCTCTTCTAGATAGCTGGTCTGGTCTCAAGAGTCTTCTTTGCAGCTAAGTTTATTTACTCTTGGCACGAAGGGGCCTGGAGAATCTGGTCAGTTTCAGGAACTTCCTGCAAGTATTTGGACTTGTTTACCTTCCTGCTTTAGGACCTTCCCTGCAGAACGGAATGTTTCAGTCTCAGAGGAAACTGTTACGTGACACTTTTCTCTTCTTTCAGCTATTAGTTTCTTCCTGTCCCCTCTTCAATGATCCCTCAAACTTGGAGGGACGACTATATATATAGATATCCACCTACAGGTAAAAATTAGGCCAGCAACAGTCACTTGTTCTCTGTGAGTGGAGACTGACAACATGGGTGATCTGCTTTCCTGGATAGAGTCTAGTCTATTTATTTATAATTTTCAAATTTAATCAGAAGTTCTCTTGCTTTTAATATTTTCAAAGAGTGGTTGCTGTTTCTCATTTTGTAAAATGTCCATTAGCATATAGTAATTATACATAATAAAGCTTAATTACAATATTTACATACCCGTGTAGAATGTATTTTGATTAAATTGCCCTCTCTTCTCACTCCCTCTATCAGTTCCTCTTCTTAATTACTACCCTTCCTCTTCTGTGGCTCCTTTAAATGTTACTTTTAATGTTTTCATGTCTTTCTTTTTGTCCCAGCGTTATTGTTTTTTCCCAGGAGCAGGGCTATTCCAGGGCATCACACTAGTGACTATTCCAGTGAAGAAAATGCCTCTTCCTTCCATATTAACCAACCATTAGTTATTAAGAGTCCTTGGTGAAGGGTGGAGACTCTTGTTTTATAGTTCATCAATTTCTGCTGTTTCGTTTGTGTTCACCTACTAGTCTTCCCAATTCATAAATTTAGAGAGCTCATTAATTTATTATTATTTATTATTATTACTATTACTGAGGCAGAGTGACCTAGGCTGGGTTTAGCTTGCTCTATAGCTGAGGTTCTCATTAAACTCCTGACCCTGCTGCCTCTCCCTCCTGAATTGTGGGATTACAGGTGTGCACCACCACACCGGGCTCGTCTTAGTCCTGTGATTATAATCCAGTGGTCAACTCGTGTTGACGTCGCAAAGGGAAAGGAGGAGCTTAGAAGGATTTAGGTCCATGCTAGTGCTTTGAACAAGGAGCTTGCTTTTCCACCGGTATTTCTGTTCAGCAGTGGCCAGACCTACCAGATCTGTGAAAATAATAGAATGGTGCCATTTGTCATTTATCCCCTTTCCTGGAACATGGGGAAAGATCTGTTACTAACCATTTCTCTTATGTTGCTACTAGTGCTACAGCTTGCACTTTAAAATCCTGTTTTATAGGTAAAAATGTTACGATTGCTATTCATACCTCAGTCCTGTTATTGCATCTATATTCATTTATAACACCTAGGCAGTGTGCGTGTGTTCAGAAGTTACGGCAGTGAAACTTTCTGTGGCATATCGTTCAAACCAGATGATCCACTGATTCTTTTTCCCTCTTTTCCAGTGATTTCCTAAATAAAAACCAAGAACTCTTGCAAGATTTGTCAGAAGTGAATGATGAGAACACTCAGTTGATGGAAATACTGAATGCGCTGTTTTTCTTGCCAATCAGACGACTTCATAATTATGCAAAAGTTTTGCTAAAGCTCGCCACTTGCTTTGAAGTGGTAGGTCCTCTGTGCCCCTTTGAATACTCAGGAAGCCAAGAGTCAAAAGTTTGGATTAAGTCACCTTAAGATGTTGGGCCCCATTAAGTTAGTATTTGTGTGTTTAATTACGATTTCTTTCTCTGTGGAGTAGTGGATGTAGAAAGGATATGCAGGTTGGAGCAGGTTTTTTTTCCACGCTGTGGATTCACTTCTGCTCAGGGCCTTATTGAGACTCACTTTGTGCAGCTGTGAGAGCTGCTCCTTCCTTGTGTCAGGGTGTGTGGAGTACACGCTGACTACGGGTCACATAAAATCTGGCGAGGAAAGAAGGCATTGCTGAGGTAGAATTGCCAGCTGGCCTGGGCTCTTGGTAGAGTCATGCCAAGAAATGTGATTTCACTTTGTTTCCAGAGAAACTGTACCAACCCCAAGGTTCCTTAAAACCTTCACATCCTGGCCTGCCTCCTGACCTAGGCAGACTTCAGATCACAGGGTGGAGGCACTCATAAGAGTTTCTCCATGAGATCCTCCTGTGATCTTGATCTTTTCTTTTTTTCAGTCTGGTTCCAGTTTTAATTTAAAACTGATGTAGTTTGGCTATGCAAGTTTGAGGGACCTGAACACAGTGGGTTATAGACGTCATCTCAGTCAATAAAGAAAAAAATCTGTACTAGTCCAGATAAGAATTATTCAGGAAAAGTAGAGTGTGGGGGAATTTGTCTGCAATCCCAGCACATGGAAGGCTGAGAGGCAGAAGGATGAAGATTTTGAGGCCAGGCATGGTAACACCTTGTCCAAAAAGACCTGTAACTAGTCTGAAGGGCGTATTCCAGAGACTGATGAGTTCGTTTAGTTTGCCATCAAGGCCCCACATAGTAGACACCCTCTTCTGTTTTTTACTGTTTCCCTCCCTCTGATTTGTCAGTTCCCATTCCAGCGTGTTGTGTTTATGTGCTTGGCATATCCTCTGGAAACACAGCTAACCCTGCCTTTAGTCTGGCAGCCTTTGACGCTATGTCCATGGACACTTCACGAAGTCAGGGGTCCAACCTGCCCGTCTCTGGCGTGGCTACCCTGTCTGTGCTTTGCCAGTTTTATTTCTTCAGTTTCACTCATGGTCCATCCTCGGTCTTTGTCTTCATCATAAAGTATCAGAGTCACCTTTGAAAGCCTTGTTAGCACGGAGCACACTCACATTCCATCACTGCAGATTATAATTTACAAGGCTGAGGTATAAGGTAGATGGTATATTGTATGCATGTAGAATATATATGTGTGTGTGTATGTATAAAGCTTCTCCATATCTAATGTTAATTATTCCTAATGTTTTATTTAGTGCATTTCACACTTTGGTCACTGTCATTTGTTCTTCCCTCCCTCTTCCTGTCTTTCTGTTTGTCTTTCATTTGGATTTTCAAGACAGGGTTTCTCTGTGTAGGCCTGGATATCCTGGAATTTGCTTTGTAGATCAGGCTGGCCTTGAACTCAGAGATGTACCTGCCTGTGCCTCTCCAGTGCCAGGATTAAAGTCATGTGCAGTCAACTCCATCTTTCCAGTCACTGTTCTGAGTGTGCTCTGTCTTTTCGTTTAATCCACACATCAACTCTGTAGAATAGGTGTGACCCTTATCCCACTGTACCGATGAGAGAATTGAGGCACACTTGAGAAGTGACAAGCTAGAATTTACATCCAGGCACTCTGACATCAGTCTGTTCTTTTAACCACTCTACCTACAGGATTATTTTTTCTCTTATGCAAGCTACTAACAAGAACATTGCATTGTCTTGGTGTGCTTACCATCTTTTGTGTCTTTATAAATTCCCAGGAGACAAAGATCATGGCCTTTGGTCACTTAGAAACTCATTGTTTCTTAAATGAATGTGTCAAACTGTGAGGCCCTGGAATGTAATTACTCATTACGGGAGGGACTGCCCTTTCATCACACATGCACAGCACTTGCACCTTCTAATGGAGTTGCTTTGCTTCGGGTTTGGTTTGGTTTGGTTTGGTTAGCTTTTTGAGACAGGGTTTCTCTGTATTGCTCTGGCTGTTCTGGAACTCACTTTGTAGACCGGGCTAGTTTTGAACTAAGAGATCTGTCTGCCTCTGCCTTCTGAGTTAAAGGTGTGTGCCATCACAGCTCAGGCTTTGCTTTTTTTTTTTTTAATTAGAAATGATAGTATGTGTGTGAGCATTTTGCTCACGTGTGTGTATGTATGTATGTATGTATGTATGTATGTGCACTGTGTGCTTAACTGGGGACTGTGGAAGTCAGAAAAGGGCATCAGAGTCCCCGAAACTGAGCTAACAGATGCTTTAGCTCTGAAAGCTTGGCATGTAGACCCCAGATACTGTCCCCCGATACTGTCCCCAGATACAGTCCCCAGATACTGTTGAGGGTTTGCAAGGTCAGAATATTTTCCTGACACAGGAGGACACTGCTTTTTCTCTGTGGTGTACACATTGGTAATGCACAAGCAGGAACAGAGGCAAGTGACACCAGCCTTAAGCCTGCAGTTAAGACCAACACTACTAATTCCTGAAATGTGTTCAGGAGGAATCCTACAAATGACTGTACACTGTACTCTAGGCTGTCCTTGCACTGTGACAGTCCCTCTGTCAGCTTCCAAAGTGCTGGAAGTGTATGTCTGTCAAACTTTTAAGAGCAAAATACATGGAGACATGTGTTTGTAATTTGAGCCTGACAGTTTCTCAATACTTAGAATATTTTTCTGATGAGAAAAGTACCAATGTTATTTTTTGGTGTATAAAAGGTATCATTTGGATGGTGTATATAATTTTCAAATTCTCAGACCACAGTGTTACAAAATCACATATTCAAAGCCAAGGTAGACCTGTAAATTTTAACACAGTAAATTTTTTGTATCATATTAATTGTTAATGACATTTAAATTTGTTTGACTCTGTGTGTGTGTGTGTGTGTGTGTGTGTGTGTGTGTGTGTGTGTGTGTGTCTGTCTGTCGCGTGCGCACATGTGCAAGTTGAAGTCAGAGGACAACTTGGCAGGAGTTAGTTCTCTCTACCAAGTGGGTTCCAGGGTATCAGGGTTGGCTGCAGCACTTTTACCACTGTACCATATCATTAGCTCAATTAGTTAATTTAATTAACATGGAAACATTGATTGCCAGTGTTCCAGATTACAGATTGCAATACCTTTTAGGAGACTACCCTTTAGCAAGTTTTTGTTTTTTGTTTTTTGTTTTTTTAAATGTGTAGCAGGAGAATATCAACAGTTGTTTGAAATGGTTATTAAGATACTCCATTTTCAAACTATCTTTATAAAATCAAATTTTCTATGTTTATTTCATCTAAGCGGTGTAACAGATTAAAAGCAAAAGCACAGCTACTGTCTCAGAAGCCAGGTCATAATGGGACTTTTAAATAGTGTGAGCCAATGCCACGTTTCTCAGTAAGAGTTCTTCATGTTTTGGGAAATGGAAACATGAAGAAGTTGTTATTTATAATCTTGTTTGAAGTCAATAAGCCTTTTATATTTGTATTTTCTAACATGATAGTTTTGATAGATCCAGTCCACCTGTCCAACACCAAAGGACCCTGAGAACAAAGCAGGAGGCGTCTCTCTGAGTCCTGCAATTCTGCAGCTCTCTTCCCAGGACTGCCACAAGTGTCTGCTCCTGTTCACATGTACTTTACTGGAGTTCTCTGAGATCAGCCCATTCCCTGGCTCCTGTGCCACCTGTGTTCTCAGGCTGAATTGTCTTCCTGTGTTGACTGTAACTCATCTGAACTGCTCATAGGCTGAAGCTCATGGACAGTGTTTTATGCTCTTACCCCCTTGTTCATTGGTTCTAGACATCGCCAGAGTATCAAAAGCTGCAGGATTCCAGTTCTTGTTATGAGTCTCTTGCTCTCCATCTTGGCAAGAAGAGGAAGGAAGCAGAGTACACGCTGAGCTTCTGGAAGACCTTCCCTGGAAAAATGACGGTAGCCCTGCCCACTGTCGCTGCTTGCTCTAGCCCTCCTTCTCTGCTCCTCGCTTGTTGGTAGCAGTAGCCCTGGGTGATGCCCTTCTGAGAATGCAGTCATGAGTGTTCTGAATCCCAGCACCTTCCCTGGTTCCCAGGAGTGCTCTGCAGCCTTTGCCCTTTGTTATGCTTGCTCCTGTTTTAATCTCCTGTGTGTTCCTAAAGTCTGGTTTTAGGAAACATCTGATGCAGCAGTAAGCTCTGGCTAAAAGTTCCCCTAAATATTCCTTGAATCTAGTTCATCCTCCTCTGGCTCACTGAAGTTTGTGTTCACTTGCTGTAGGATTCCTTGAGGAAGCCAGAGCGCCGGCTGCTGTGTGAGAGCAGTAACCGAGCCCTCTCCCTGCAGCATGCTGGCAGGTTTTCTGTGAATTGGTTCATTCTCTTCAATGATGCCCTGGTCCATGCTCAGGTAGGTTGGATTCTTAGCTGAAAAGAAACCTTGGAAAGTGGACAGTAGTCAGCTGCTTCATGATGGGCTGTGTTGCAAGAAATATGGTATTGGGCAATTTCACTGTTACACGAATGTTAGTGTGCTTATCTAAACCTGGAAGGTCTAGCCTACTGTAGACCAGGCTATCCAGTATAGCCTAGCGCTTCCAAGCTGTGACCCACACAGCGGGTCATTGTTCTTGAAGACTGTTGGCAGCCATAACTCAATGGTAAACATTAGTGTATCTGAATATATATATAAACACATGAGTGTGTGGTGTACTATGGAAGCTATGAGATCACTAGGCAGAAGGAATTTCATGACTGATAATGTCATTATATAGCACATGGCTGTATACTGTCTATTTATGTTAAGCACTGCTGTGATTTATTTGTAATTATTGAATAAAAGAGAATGTTTAATTATCTCCTCTGGTTTCGCTGTATTCAAGGTGTTTTGTTCTGTTTTTGTGGTTGCTAGTTGCCATTGAATCCAGGAACACTTAAATAAGAGACACCTCCTCTCTGAGCCAGGTTTTTTTTTCTAGTTTGAGAATGTCAGCCATGTGAGGGGTCCTTGCATCAGAGGGGGAAGACCCACCAGAGGTGGCAGTGTTACAGTGATACAGCAGAGACGGTGCCACCCACCCGTTCTTCAGCTTCTCAGGGGGCAGACCTGAGGGTGGAGCGGACTCGTCACAGACGAGCCTTCATGTTCTCTTTCAGTTCTCCACACACCACGTGTTCCCTTTGGCCACACTCTGGGCAGAGCCACTTTCCGAAGAAACTGGTGGCGTGTAAGTGCCTCCTCTTCTTATTTCCTTAAGTGGGGTGGTGGGTTTAGGAAGCTGGCTTCTCGTCCTCACTTTCCAGCACATGAGATAGCAAAGTGCCCCTTGGTACTGGATGTCCTGTGAGGACCATGGTGAGCAGCAGGTGGGCATCCCCATGGCTCTGTGCTGTGGTGACAAAACTGTCACTCAGCATCTTGTCCCCTGTGGAGCTGAGATTACAGCAGGAGCTAGTTCTCCTCCCAGTGGGGTGGGGCAGGAGTGCGGGAGCATGTCCTCCAGTAAGAAGGACAGGTTGCCGTATCTATTGGTGCTTATCCATGTGAACATTTTAGGAATGGCTTAAAGATAACCACACCTGAAGAACAGTTCACGCTCATTTCTTCAACACCCCAGGAAAAGGTTAGTGATTGCTCTTAACTTTGGCCATTTCTGTCTTTATTGTTAGTAAAAAAGACATAAGCATTGTTGCTTCATTAATGACCACTAAATCAAAACTAGATTTTTGCCTTTCTGTTTTGTTTTCCTGAAACAATCTTGTCGTGTAGCAGCCCGGTCTAGCCTTGAATTCTTTCTGCTGTAACCTCTCAAGTGTCAGGAGTGTAGGAATACTCCATGATGCCTGATGGTTCTTTGTAATTCTAGTCTAGTCTAGTCTAGTCTGTTCTACTCTATTTAGTCTATTCTTTTTTTTTTAATTTATAATCTTACTCTGTGGTCGAGGCTGGCCTGGAACTCTCACAGTAGTCCTCCTTGCTTTGTTTGTTTTTTTTATTGGACGTTTTAAATTTACATTTTAAATGTTATCCCCTTTTCCGGTGTCCCCTCCAAAAACACCCATTCCATCCTCCCTCCTTCTATGAGGGTGTTCCCCCACCCACCCACACACTCCCACCTCCTAGCATTCTACACTGGGGCATCGAGCCTTGACAGGACCAAGGGCCTCTCCTCCCATTGATCCTGACAAGGCCATCCTCTGCTACATATGCGGATGGAGCCATAGGTCCATTCCTGGGTTCTCTTGGGAATGGTGGTTTATTCCATGGGAGGCTCTGGGGGGGTCTGGTTGGTTGATATTGTTGTTCTTCTTATAGGGTTGCAAACCCCTTCAGCTCCTTCAGTCCTTTCTCTAACACTTCATTGGAGAATCCCATTCTTAGTTCAATGATTGGCTGTGAACATCTATTTCTCCATATCCTTGCCAGCATCTGTTGTCACCTGAGTTTTTTATCTTAGCCATTTTGACTGGTGTGAGGTGGAATCTCAGGGTTGTTTTGATTTGCATTTCCCTGATGACTAAGGATGTTGAACATTTCTTTAGGTGCTTCTCAGCCATTCGATATTCCTCAGTTGAGAATTCTTTGTTTAGTTCTGTAACCCATTTTTTTTTTAAATAGGGTTATTTGATTCTCTGGAGTCTAAGTTCTTGAGTTCTTTGTATATTTTGGCTATTAGTCCTCTGTCAGATGTAGGATTGGTAAAGATCTTTTCCCAACCTGTTGGTTGCTGTTTTGTCCTATTGACAGTGCCCTTTGCCTTACAGAAGCTTTGTAGTTTTATGAGGTCCCATTTGTTGATTTTTGATCTTAGAGCATAAGCCATTGGTGTTCAGGAAGTTTTTTCCAGTGTCCACGTGATTGAGACTCTTCTCCACTTTTTCTTCTATTAGTTTGAGTGTGTCTGGTTTGATGTGGAGGTCCTTGATACACTTGGACTTAAGCTTTATATAGGGTGATAAGAATGGATTGATTTGCATTCTATGTGCTGACTGACAGTTGAACCAGCACCATTTGTTGAAAATGCTTTTTTCCACAGGATGGTTTTAGTGCCTTTGTCAAAGATCAAGGGACCATAGGCGTGTGGGTTAAAATTAAGAACAGTAAGTTCTAAGACCTGGTTCACATCTCTCAGTAAGCACAGTGATAGGCGATAGAAAAGGAACTGCAGAAGAGCCAGCAGCACTCAGTGTGGTGCTGGATGGGTTATTGCTTTAAGCTTCCTCACATGGACTCTTTGCTTCTAGACCAAGTGGCTTCGGGCTATCAGCCAAGCTGTGGACCAGGCTTTGAGGGGGACGTCCGACTTCCCACTTTACGGAGGCAGCAGCACTGTTCAGAGGCAGGAACCACCCATCTCAAGAAGTGCCAAATACACTTTCTACAAGGATACTCGCCTAAAGGACGCCACTTACAATGGGCGCTGGCTTTCAGGGAAGCCGCACGGAAGGTGACAGATGCTTCATGTTTTCACGTGATGGAAAGAGCTCTGGTTTTCTGGACCATTAGTTGACAGTTACTACTTTTTGCTGATGCCTTGCAGGGGTGTTTTGAAGTGGCCTGATGGGAAGGTGTATTCTGGCACGTTCAGGAATGGCTTGGAAGACGGGTAAGGATACGTGTAGAGGAGGAGATGAGTTTAAGTCTTGTTTGCTTTTCAAACAAGCGGTTGATTTCTGTTGTGTAGGCATTTGTTGTGTTGGGATCCATGCAGAAGATATGCGGGCTCATAGACATTGACGATGATACTTATGCGAGCCAATGACACAGCAGTGTCACCTCTACGCAGAGGACACAGAGGAATTTTATTTTCAGTTTTACAGAAATAGTCCCATCCCCCATCTCATCCTCCTTGCTCCCCCGACTTGCTGTGTTGAGGATGGACTCTAGGGTCTTGGGAATGCTGGGTAACTGCCCTACCACTGTGCTGCGCCTTAGGCCTGCTTTTAAGTAGCTTCAAATTTGTTTCCCTGTTAAAAGGGAAATTTTGGGGGTTGGGGATTTAGCTCAGTGGTAGAGCGCTTGCTCAGCGCAAGGCCCTGGGTTCGGTCCCCAGCTCCGAAAAAAAAGAATAGAAAAAAAATATACATAAATGTACATGAGCGATAATGTCAAATTTTGTGATTTCAAGATCTTAAATAGGTTTAGAAGGAAAGGGGACTTTGTATTATTTGCTTTGCCCTACTTACTAGAAGGGTGCACGAACTGTGGTTTACCATGACTTGCCCAGAGGGATGCTGGGAATTAGTGACAGAGACAGGTGAGGACACAGATGCCTGGCTTTTCGTTAGCTTTAGAATAAAGCTTCTCGCCAGTGACTCAGGGCAGCCTGTGGTCCAGTCCTCTCCTCTCAGACTCTGCGTCTGGGCATCTCCTCATGCTGTTCATTCCCTTGGCAGATATGGTGAATACAGAATCCCAAACAAGGCCCTGAACAAAGAAGACCATTACGTGGGCCATTGGAAGGAGGGGAAAATGTGTGGGCAAGGAGTGTACAGGTAATAACCCGTGTCGCACAGGCTCTGGGCTCTCCCTGCCTCCTTAGAGGCTGGTGTGGGCAGTTTCTAAGGAGTAGGTTTTGTCTTTAATAACCAAAACTGTGTGCAAAGTCTTCACTGAAAGAGCATCCCCTCTGTGGCATGATGATAGTATTACTAAATGTGGCTCATAACTCCTCTTTACCTATAGAATAAACCCTGATTTTCTACCAAAGTCTTACCTGTAAGTCTAAATTTTTACTCAACTCTAATCCAGACAAAACCTTATGCCTCCTTTCTTCTCATTGATAGCTCATTTTATTTCCTATGAGACCAAACACATTTTTCATGTTAATGCAAAATATTATTCATATTGCCTTTAATTTTCGAGGCTCAGTTCTTCAAACTAGAGGGTTTTTATTTCTTTAATGCTCAGTAATAGTAAACATAATTATAGCTACCCATAAGCCCTTTGTAATGTGCATGTTATCTTTCTGTCCGTTTCAACCACAGCTATGCCTCTGGTGAAGTGTTTGAAGGCTGCTTTCAAGATAACATGCGCCATGGGCACGGTCTCCTCCGGAGTGGAAAACTGACTTCTTCTTCTCCCAGCATGTTCATTGGCCAGTGGGTAATGGACAAGAAAGCAGGGTATGGCGTCTTCGATGATATCACCAGGTACAGTGCTCTGCTTCTGTCTCAGTGTGTACAGTGAGCAGATAAGGTTCCTACCCCTCACACCCGTATTTGAGCACGTGTGCTTGCGTGCGTGCGTGCTTGCGTGCGTGCGTGCTTGCGTGCATGCGTGCGTGCGTGTGTGCGTGTGTGCGTGCGTGCGTATAAACGTGAGTGCCATGTCTCAGCAGGACAGAGGAGGGCACTGGATAATCCCCTAGAGCTGGAGATCGCCGTGGCTGTGAGCTGCAGATGTGGGGCTGGGAACTGAGCTCTGGTTCTCTGTAAGAGCAGCACAGGCTCTTTATTGCTAAGCTGCGTCTCTAGCCCCCTGACTATGAAGACTTGAACGTCTTACACTTAGTCTTAGCCGGAAGTCCGAGAAGCACCAATTGTGCTTTCTTAATCTGACAGCATTACGGAAACTTACTGGTTTGGGATGGTGGCCCTTAGAGGTGTGTGCTTGTAATCCCAGCAGAGGGAAGCTGAGGCAGGAAGTTGGAGATTTAAAGTTTGAGGTCAGCCTGGGCTACATAGTGAGACTTAGTTCACTTCGCACACAATTAGAAGCACACAAATTAGAAGAAAAAGAACTTACCATAAGCAAACAGTTTTCAGGAATCTTTTTTTTTTCTTATGGGCCAAACAATAGACTACTTCACAAAGTCAGGGTCATTCAGAATTCACATGAGTACTGTTCTTCCAACATTTTTACATATACAAAAGTTTTATTTCCTCAAAAAACCTTCCTTATACAGTCAAGGGTGAACCTAGATTTCAGACCCTCTTGTGTATATCCTGATTTTCTACAAAAGTCTTACCTGTAAGTCTAAATTTTTACTCAACTCTAATCCAGACAAAACTTGTAAACCTGCTAGGATTACAGGCGTGTGCTACCATGCCTGGTTTATGCCGTCCTGAGGCTCAAAACCACAGCTTTAGGTACCAGACAAGAGTTGTACCACCTGACTTAGATCCCGTGCCTTCCAAATCTTTATTGTATGGAAGAAAACCTTTAGTGAAAGTCGATAGGAAGTGGGAATGGGCAGTAGGGATCAGTGACAGGCAGCACCGTTGGGGCAGGATATATACTGTGTTTATGTTTAAGTAATAGGTCTTCCTGTCATGCTCACAAGCCAGGAGTTGAGCCCACCTCCTTAAATTCAGGCCTTAGAGAGCAGTATCATTTCTTTTGGTCTCATGTTTGATTTGGTCTAATTTACTTTGGATTTAATGCACTACCCCCCTTTATGTTAAGCACCACAGCTTCTATAAAATGGGAATTTTTTGTGTTTTTGTTTGTTTGTTTATTTGAGTGAATTGAGGATAGCCTTAAAGCTAGCCTTGAACTCCTGATCCCCTCCAGCATTTCCTCTCATATTATAGGCATGTGCCACCTAGTCTTGTCATAATGTGAAATTTTTAAAATTACCTTTATGAGCCAGCAAGATGACTCCGTGGTAAGGGCATTTGTCACTGGGCCTAAGGACCCGAGTTCCATCCCTGGACACATGTGGTAGAAGTGACAACTGATTCCACAGATTGTCCTGTGATCTCCACACATATGCTGTGGCATTCATGCCCCCACCCCAGTTGAATATATAAAATGTAAAAAATTTTATTTTTTTAATCTCTAAACTATAGATATTTTTCTTTTTTTTGAGACAAGATCTCACTGTGTAGCCTTGGGTGGCCTGAGACTCACACTGTAGATGTTGCTGTCCTGGAACTCTCAGAGATCTGCCTCCCAAGTGCTGGGTTTAAGGTGTGCTCCACCATGCCCAGCAAACTGTGATTTAACAAGTAGTTTATACACCTCTGCCCCCTCCTACCTATCTCCTGTCTCTACTCAGGGCTTTGAGCATGCACCACAAGCTACGGCCTGCCTTATTGTATGTTTTTCTTCTCTTTGAGAAAAAGTTCTCTCTCTGACCCAAGTCTGGCTCTAACTGATCCTCCTGAGTTATCCTTCCAAGTGGCAGGACTGTAACAACATGTTTTATTTTTTAGTAGAGATGGTAAAAAACCTTCTAAGTTCAAGTGGGTAAAACTTAAACCTTGTATGACAAGGAACTTTGGGAAGGAAAATTAATTAATCAAAGGTTTGATTCAAGTATATTATAACTTAGTGGCGTTCTTCTTTTTTTTTTTTTTTTCCTTTTTCTTTTTTTCGGAGCTGGGGACAGAACCCAGGACCTTGCGGTTGCTAGGCAAGCGCTCTACCACTGAGCCAAATCCCCAACCCCAGTGGCGTTCTTTTTTAATTACATATTTTCTTGTGAGACAGAGTCATAGTGTGTAGCTCTGCTCGTCTCGGTCTCTCAGAGATCTGCCTCCTGTGTTGGGGATTCAAGGACATGCCAGGATACCCGACTTAATAATGTGTCTTGAAGTTGTCAAAGAAGCATGTAGCGTGTTCTCAGTCTGCTGGGCAGTGCGTCAGGCTCCTGTGCAAGTGCCACATGTGTGTCCTTCGCCGTCATACCGCCTTCTCTGTGGAGGTGGATTGAGCCGCTTTGACCAAGGTGACAGCAGCAGTGCAGACCAGGAGTGTAATTCAGGCCCTATAAGAGTTTCTCTCGCTTTGTCCTTGTTTTATTTGGCTTTCATCTTTCTTCTTATTTCTATGCAGGGGAGAAAAGTACATGGGAATGTGGCAGGACGATGCATGCCAAGGGAACGGGGTGGTGGTCACCCAGTTTGGGTTATACTACGAAGGCAACTTCCACCTTAATAAAATGATGGTGAGTGGGCTGTTTATATGTGTTTCCCCTCAGCTTTGGAACTCTCCTATGTCCCTAACCTTTTCATTAATTAATTAATTAATTAATGTTCTACTTTTGTTGTGGCTTCTTGAGCTGAGGTTGTACTCTAAGCCAGGCAGGCTGGGACTCCCTGTGGAAAAACTGCTTCTGCCTCTTGATCCTGGAATCCCAGGGCTGAGTCACCAGGCTTGAGCCACCATGCCTGGCCCTGTGTGACTTTCTTAGTACTATTTTCTACTTTGCAGATGGTGGGAGGCTTTCTGGGTATGGCTGTGTTCACTTGCAGGTCTTCTGAGGTTTGTCTTGGGACTTGTGTTTTGCTTCTTCACACAGGGAAATGGGGTTTTGCTTTCGGAAGATGATACTATCTATGAAGGAGAATTTTCTGATGACTGGACACTTTGTGGAAAGGTCAGAAACAACTTTGTTCTCTGTTTCCATGCTCTCGTTTATTTTTCTTGACTTTAGAAAGTTTTTTAAAAGTCTAAATACAGGGGTTGGGGATTTGGCTCAGTGGTGGAGCACTTGCCTAGCAACCACAAGGCCCTGGGTTCGGTCCCCAGCTCCAAAAAAAAGAAAAAAAAAGTCTAAATACATTTTGTGCATTAATATTCAATTGCCTCGTTACATTTTCCCATTAAATCTCTAATACCTCTTAGAAGGAATTGGCCATAAATCCCTATGTAGTCAAAGATAACCTTTACCTCTTGTCCTTCAGCCCACATCTCCTCAAACTAGGATTAAAGGAATGTACCACAATACTCAAATGCTTTGTATGATTCAGTGTATGTGTGTTTTCCTGCAGAACTTGGGTTTCTGTTTCAGTGGTGTCTGTTCTTCATATTGTTCCTTCTCATGCTGGTTTAATTTGCTCCTCTCCCCCCCCCCTTTCCCAAGATAGACTCTCAGAGTGTGATTTAGAACCTTTGGCAGGGACCTATTTTCTAAGGCAGACAGATAGATGTTAGCAGCTGTGACCTCTGACCTGAGCACTGCCAGCAGTGGCCTGTAACTGGGTAGTGTGTTTCATATAACTTAGTCTTCCCATCTCCTATTCTTTCTTTTTACCTTACCCAGAGTTGTTTTCGTGTGTTCTTCCTGGACATGTGCACACATGCATTTTTGTTATTTTATCAGAACTGAGAATGGCAAAAAAGCAGGTTAAAAAGGAAAATGTTAAGTGTGTGATACTGTTTTTCCTCCTAATTCTGTAAATTTAAGCATTTGTCTAACGCCGCTTCTCTTTTGCTTTATCCAGGGAACACTGACTATGCCAAATGGAGATTATATTGAAGGTTATTTTAGTGGAGAATGGGGATCTGGGATAAAAATCACTGGGACCTACTTCAAACCTAGCCTATATGAGAGCGATAAGGACAGGCCCAAAGCCTTGTGAGTACTGACTCTGGGTGGTGGTTACTGAATGTTGACTTGTCTTGCTTTCATCAAAGCAGGCTACTATTTTAAAGCAAATTCAAAATTTAAAAATTGTTCTTTTTAAACAAGATATAACTTCTGTGAAGTTCTAGGAGAATTTTCTGATGACTGGACACTATATAACTTCTATGAAGTTATATCTTCCATTGAAGTTATGTCGGCTGCCACCTATATAGATGGCCACATCTGTAGCCCTAGCTTGAAGTCTACGCCCTAGTGCACAGGTGTTTAAAGTTGCAGATGTGGAAATGATCCTGCTGGAAGGGTACAGATGTGGTGACAGGAAAAGCATTCTGAACTGAACTGTCAGGCAAAGCTCAGACGTTACATGGGCATGCACACACACAGTGCATATACACATGTGTGGGAGTGCGTGCACACATACGACGTACACACAGTTTGGGTTATGGAAGTATTTGAAATTTATGGTAGGCCATTTTTATCCTTGGGAATGATTATTCACAAAGCAGAAATGGTGACTTCTGGTGCGGCTCTATCAGCAGGAAGCTGGGAAACCTGGCCGTGGCCGCCGATGAGAAATGGAAAGCAGTGTTTGACGAATGCTGGCGCCAGCTGGGCTGTGAGAGCCCAGGTCAAGGGGAGGTTTGGAAAGCGTGGGATAATATTGCTGTGGCCTTGACCACCAACCGTCGCCAGCATAAAGACAGGTGAGCACACACAGCACAGCACAGCACAGCACGTGGCACAGCATGCTGAGTCGGGAACTTGAAACCAGACAGTGGTCACATTTGCCATATTCCACTACAGATGTAATATGATTGCAATGTGTAATATGATTTGAAAGTCAGTGAGCTTGGAAGCTCCTAGGCAGAGTGAATTGTAGCTTGGACTGGTTTGTCCCTAACAGAAGACCCTCATTTGGAAGGAAGAAAATGTGTTTGCATATATTGGGCCTGGAACCAAGTTCAGTATCAGTCACAGCTGAATCATGTAGGCGATCTGGGGAGCTGTAGCTCTGCCAGTTATAAGAGAAACGAGGGTGGCAGAACTTCCTAGTGTGCTAGGCGTAGTGGCCTCTTCTGTCCCTCCTGGGCTCTGCCAGCCCTGTGCACTAGGCAGGGGATAATTAGCACTGCAGGCTGTCTGCAGAACCACTCTCTCAGACAAGGAGCTTGATGGGGAAATGCCTGGAGCTTGGGCAAAGGTGACAGTGTGCACACCTAGACGTAACTATCCAAGCACTACTGACAGACTTAGGACAGGGGCATAGTCAGGGAGTTTCTCTTCAGACCTTGCAGAGAGTCATAAGGCGAAAATGTAAGTTTTCTTTAGAGAAACTGGTAATCTTCCTCCAAGGCTTTTGAACTTTAGTGTTTGTTCATGTGTGATACAGCATGGGTCACTATGCCAGCTCTCATACAAACATGCATATGTGCTCTCCCTCTCTCCCCTCTCCCTTTCTCTCTCCCTCTCCTCCTCTCTCCCTCTCTCCTTCCCACCCTGCCCTTTCTCTCCTTGGATTGCCTCAGTTGCATCATTTTTAGTTTAGATATTCTCAGAGTATTGATTTAGGCATCCTGAGACTCTATAGGCTACTTATGGAGACACCTTACTGCATTCTATAGAATGGATGCACAGAATGTGTTCTTCTGAGAGTGGCAAGCAAGGGCTGTGCACAGGACTTAGTGGTTTAATCTTTAGTCTGAATTGGTTTGAACTATATTTACTTAATATTTTGGGCTCTTCTTTTTTGGTAGGATATATTTTTTGGGGTGTGTGTGTGTGTGTGTGTGTGTGTGTGTGTGTGTGTGTGTGTGTGTGTGTGTAAGTGAATGCATGTGCCTGTGAAGGCTAGGGACTTTGGATGCCCTGGAGCTGGAGTTACGGGCAGTTGTTAACAACCTTATGTGGGTGCTGGGAACCTAGCCCAGAGCCTTAGCAAGGGTGGTGCACGCTCTTAACCCCTGAGTTATTTCTCCAGCCCAGTCAGTATTTTGAGTCTTTCTGTGTGAAAACAGAGAAAGTGCATTACTGCCTTGGCATTCACAGTTTTACTGCCGAGGTTGCTTAAAGGCCAAAACACTGTTCTGGAGAGGTAGCTTCGCTCCTTGGGGAGTGGATGTTCAGCAGGCATGGGCAAGAGGTGGCTGGTGTTGGAGTTAGCTGGCACAAACTTTAGCACAGCGATGGCAGAGATGCTCTAACTAACGAGCAGCCACAGCCATCCTTGAAATAGGTCTTCACATGGAATTACCCTCAGATGTAGGGGACATGAAGAAGAACCAAATAAGCTTTAGATTTCAAAAGCACAGTCACTTAAAGAATTCAGCATGGGCACAGAAGCAGAGCTGAGGTGCTAATGGAGAAGGCGGTGAACTTGGGAGTAGGCCAGTAGGACAGTCTGGAAAACCTCAGGAAAAACCGGGGTGGGGTGGGAATGAATGCAGAGCCTAGAGAACTGATGGGCCTAAATGTCTGTACTTAGAATTCTAGAAGAGAAGAACGGCAGAGATGGCTCAGTGGTTAAGACCAATGTACACGCTTCCAGAGGATACAAAACCCACAGAATTCTAGAACAGGAGAAATAATAATGATAAGGCATGTGAACATTTTTCAATTTCCCAACAATGGTTGAGAAAGGCTCAAGGTTCAGTAAAAGATGAACCTGCAAACTCAGGAGCTAAGTGTGTTCAGAAGTGCACAGTCACATTCAAAGAGGAAGATCGTGACAGTGGCTAGAGAAAAGTGGGCACCACGCACAGAGCCCCCACAGTGGGCGTGTGCAGCCCGGGGAGAAATGGCCCAACATTTCTAAGCACTAAGAGAAAATTACGGATGGACTTCGACCGTTCTTCTTTAGCTTTTGTCCTTTCTCCATCAGACTGTCTTAGCCTTTCCTAACTCACAAGCCTTACTGAGCATGTACACGGAGTCCCCCTGGAACAGTCCCGAGTGTGCTCTGAACCTTACTGTTAAAACACCAGGGTGTGCTGCTGGAGAGAGGACACAGGTTTGCAAGAGCTCAGAGCCTCTACAAGACGCTGCTCTTGTAAGACCCCATGGTGGCTCTCACTGTCTCTAACTCCAGTTCTCAGGGATAGGATCCTCCTCTGGCACCTGTGGTCATATGCACGTATGATGCATGCAGACATACAGACATATATTTTTTCAGGTAACATTTGAACACAAAATATACCTAAAAATTTAAAACACGAAGTGCTTACTTTGATCTTTGTGTATAGCTGCTACATTTGATTTGTAGAAATCTTTTGGTTTTATGCTTCTTTGATTCACATTTGAGTAGCAGGTCAGATATGGGAAGTACCTCAGGTGAATATTATGCTCGGAGTAGCAGCTCAGCCAGTAACATTTTGAGTGGATTGTGTAACTTCAGGTCACCTGCTAGTGATGAGCGTGCTAGGCCCGTGCTAGGTCAGTTGGATGCTCATGGTGAGCGAGGTGGGTCCACTTCCTCCTCAGTTGGTGACTGAGGTGCACACTTACAACTGTTCTGCTTTCTAACGTGATGCTGGCCTTTTCTCTTCCTCTTCACAGTCCAGAAATACTAAGCCGTTCACAGACTCAGACCCTGGAGAGTTTGGAGTACATTCCCCAGCACGTTGGCGCCTTCTCTGTGGAGAAATATGAAGACATCAAGAAGTATTTGATAAAGGTAAACAAGTCAGAACGACCTCGGCTTTGTGAATTAGTGATCAAACAGCTGTAGAACTGGGTGTGGTCATGTACACCTGAAATCTCAGCTCATGGAAGGGACCAGGACTTCTAGGCCATCTGCTAAAAAAATACGTAGCCAGGTCGAGCTACATGAAGCCTTGTCTCATCTCTACTCCACCTGTAGACTCTCCAAAACAAACACAATCATCATTCAAGTGTTAACCTAATGTGGGTTTTACTTTCTCTGTTTCATTTGCTAAATCTCTGACTTTTAAAAAAAAATGGTCTCACTGTGTAGCCCAGGTTGGCCTTGAGCTCAGGGCAATGCTCCTGCCTGAGCCTCTCAAATGCAGAGATTATAGGTTTTAGCCACTATGCTTTAATTTAGTTTGTTCGTAATTGATAGATAATAATTACATTTTGTATGAAACAGTATAACATTCTCATAGATTTATGTATTTTATTTATATTGATCAATTCAGGATACCTAGATATCTTTGTGATGAAAAACAAAGTCCTTTCTTCTGTCTGTATTGAGTTGTACAATATTGTTAGCCATAATCCTCCTCTGTAAAATACCTGAGCCATTAAAAAAGGCCAAAACCGGAATTCTTGGTGTAGAGTACCATCACAAGAAAGAGTTCAACATCAAACTCAACACAGATCAGCCAAGCACATCCCTGTAATCTTAGCCGTGAGAAGCTAAGGCATGAGGATCACAAGTTTGAGGCTAACCTAAGCTACATATCAGGACCCTGTTTCCAAAGCAAACTACAAAAGGTGCTGGAGCGCTGGCTCAGTAGTTGAGAGCAGAGGACCTGAGTTCTCCCAACACCCACATCAGACTGCCTGCAACTGCCCGCAGCGGCTACCCCGGGCTTCTGAGGCTTGGCCTCTCTCTGGGTGTCTGCACGCTATCACACACATCACTTTTAAAGAAACTTTAAAATATATAAGAAGAAAAGCAAAAATAAAACATGTCATAGGATGTGTATGCGATATTACCTTGAAGAAACACAAGAACTGACATTGCCTCTGCTGGTCACAGTGTGGGACCCGTCTCACAGCAAGTATTCCCAACCCCAGCTCCATACAACTCCAATAGACTAAAGATTTGGAAAGCTAAGGTATTTGGGCTTTCCTGACCCCAGACTGACTCCTGACACTGTGGAAATGGTTTATTATTAACTGGTTTCTGCGTTATTGCTCTTGCTGCCTGTTGATCGTGTTCCCTGCATCTGGTTTCAGGCCTGTGACACTCCTCTGCACCCACTGGGCAGGCTTGTGGAGACCCTGGTTGCAGTGTACAGAATGACTTATGTGGGCGTAGGGGCCAACCGTCGGTTACTGCAGGAAGCTGTGAAGGAGATTAAGTCTTATCTCAAGAGGATTTTCCAACTTGTGAGGTAAGATCGTTACACTGATGTTCGAAAGCTGCAGGGTGTTCTGTTAATACTGTGGCAGCTTTAACCTGAGTCTAGATGTTGCAGCCTTGTGAGGTGCTCAAGTGTCCCCCTTTATCATAGGAAGTAGTCATCCAAAAATGGCGTTATGCTACAGATCCATAAATAGACTCAATAGTGGAAGTGCATTTTTAATTGTTCATGTGATACTTACTACCTTATACGTGTTCTCATTTAATATAACTGAAGGCTAAAATAAACTCTGGTTTTCTAAGTCTAGTTTGCTGTAAAATATAGTAGTTATATTTGTATTTAACTTCTAGGCTTAACCATGCCTCTAAAACCTTAACCACACAATAGAGTTCATTACATTTCATTCTCTAGTGATATCCAGTCCTGTCCCTTCACAACAGCACCACATACATTCATCTAATCAGCAGGAGCCAGATGAGCCCTACAGTCTAAACCAAACAAAAATGCTGAGAAGAGTTCAGCGAATGAACTAGTGTAAGGAAGAGCAGATATATCAGTATATCAGTATATCAGTGAGTACATGCAGTATATCAGTGAGATTATCTCTGTCAAGAACAGCAAAGGAAGACAGTGAGGCAGAAGCTGGAACGAAGTGTTTGCTGGGTCAGGTCTGGGCACCTGACTGACCAGGAAGTACTGAGAGACGACACATGGCTAAATGTGCCAGGGACTGTCGTAGAGAAGAGGTTCTGGCAGCAGCCAGCTGCAGTTCGTGAGCTGGGTTTTAAACTAATGAACGAGTTCCCTACGGAGTCACTTAGGAATTTGCCCCAGAGATGCCCTATATTACCAAGTTCAGAGTGCTCCGCACACTGGAGTGTGTCAGGTTCTGAGGAGCAGCATGTCTGTGAAAAGCATCCCTGCAATGGAGTGTTTCAGCTCCAGCCTTGGCTGGGTATGTGCCCTAAAAAGAACTTTCTTTACTTTGTTTCTTTTGGTATTCCCAACTATAAAGAGATCAGAGGTGGATGGCAAGATGTAACTCCACAAAAAACAGAGAAAATTGCAAGCTGCCTTTGAAAGTCTTAAGTCTTTGAAATAAACCAGACAATAAACATGGTAGGCCCAGCAACGTACTGGAAATCAGAGCTAAAACCCTCGAAGGCTGGTTCCCAACCTTCCTAATGCTGAAACCTGTTAATATAGTTCCTCCTGTTGTGGTGACCCCTCCCTCACCCCCAAATGACTTTGTTGCTACTTCACAACTGTAATTTGGCTACTGTTATGAATTGTAGCATAACTATCTGATGTGAGACTCCTGTCGCACAAGTTGAGAACCACTTCTCTAGAACAAAAATAAAGGCATGGACAAAAAGCAAACCCAGGAAATAGTCAATAATTTAGTCCCTTATCATTTGAAGAATTAACTTTCAGCAAGTCTGCATTTAGAAGAGTTTTGAAATTTACATTGAGATCTCTGTTGTTCACTTGGGGTTATATTGAGTTTCTGATTAGAGCTGATGCAAGTTGACCTTGGGTAGACAGTTCCTTAGGCAGATAAACCCCTGCTTGGGAAGGGTTTTGGAACTGTTTCTCAGTCACTCCATTCCCAGTCTGTAGGACGCATCATCTGAAACTCCCAAGGAACTAAAATAAAATAGCTAAACTCCTTTCATAGGCCCTTAGGTAGATTAGCTGTTGGAAGTTCATATTTACTGTTTTCAACTGCCCGGGACCTAGAGCTTAGGGTTTGTTTTCTATTTTCACTTAGGTTCTTGTTTCCTGAGCTTCCTGAAGAGGGCAGCACAGTTCCTCTCTCTGCTCCTCTGCCCACTGGAAGAAGATCCTTCTGCACTGGGAAATCAGATTCCAGATCCGAGTCACCAGAGCCAGGGTGAGTTGACCCGGGTGAGGTGGTGAAGGAGTGGTATGCAGGCTGCATGGACTCCCAGAGAACCTCAAAGATGGCTGCTTTCCCCAGACCTGGTCCATTTCCTCAGTGACCCCTTCTGAGGTCACTCACGGTCCTAGCTGCTCTCAGGAAGGGAACAGCCACACATGGTTACTCATGAGGGCTGCTGAGCAAAGGCAACTTGTGCTGAGTTAGGTGACCCTTCCAGAGCAGCCTCAAGATGGACTCCAGAGAGATTCTCAGTTTGGTTTCTGGTCATCTAAAAGAATTGGCAGTTGGTTCCGGACAGGCATATAGAGCAGCACGTCCTGTGAACCTTGCAGTCCATACGGAAGCTCCATCTCTGATGAGTATTAATATGCCTGCCTTCCCACTTCGTGTTTGTAGTTATGTAGTAACAAGTTCTGGCTTACTGCTTCCGGTGCTGCTGCCTCGGCTCTACCCGCCTCTCTTCATGCTCTATGCCCTGGACAATGACCGAGAGGAAGACATTTACTGGGAATGTGTGCTTCGACTAAACAAGCAGCCAGATATTGCTCTCCTGGGCTTTCTTGGAGTACAGAGGTAGGTACTGTAGTGGTGAGCAGAACCAAAAGTTTGAATTGAAAAATCCTTCAGCACTGCCAAGAATTTATCGGCATCTACTTATGTGGGCTTGTGTGGTTTCTCAGCTTGCTCTTCTGCCTGTCAGCACATAGTAGACTAGTGGTTTTCATTTCTGAGAGGATTCCAAGATGGTTATGAAGTCGCTTATCCATCTGAACATGCTTTTTCTTACATTATCATGTATAAACTAAATGGCTCACCTTACCTAATAAAGATGTATAATTTATACTCACATTCCTTACAAAAAGGTAATTGCTTTAAATCTTTGGTGTTTCTTGTCTTTTATCCTCCCCCCACCCATCATTTGCAATTTAAAGTTTTAGATTTAAAAGTGTTCTTATTGTCTCAGACCACGGGTTCTTGTTCTAGGGAATGATTATCATCCTTTCCTAGAGTGGTAATGCAGCCCACTCCAGAGCCATGTACTCGCACTATCAAAAAATGTGTATGTCTCTATTGGGAAGCCATTTTTTCAATGGAATAATTTAGTAATTTAATAATTTAGTAATAAAAATGTGATACAGGTAAATGGACATACTCTGGGCTGTAGCGTGTGATTATTGATGTGGATTGAGATTATATTATGATAAAGCCCCTTGGATACAGTAGCTGCTATTACCAACATTAGAAACCACAGCTCTCATCCTAGAGCGAATAAGAGATAGTTCATTCTAGAGCCTTTAGAAGTGACCATGCATTAGGAACACAGACTTAGGTTATCCCAAATTCTGTGCTCTAACATGGAAGCGGTTTTTATAGTTTTCAGAACAAAGAAGGTCATCAGTGGAGGAGAGTTTAAAATGTATTGGGTACACCAGAGAGGCAGGCACATTGAGACAGTGTGGGAGGGGGCTGGGGATGTGCTGCTATCTTACAACTATTGTATAGGCTCAAGATACCATCTCATGACATTCTTAACTCTTGGATTTCTGGAAAAGTGTTCTGCTAAGTTAAAAGCGTCTAAGAGGTTTTTATTTATTATCATTAGGTGTTTTTTCAGATTTAGAGCCAGGAGTGGCTATTCTAGAAGGCTGAAATTAGCCAAGATAAAGTAATTAGCCTTTGAACCTACAAATTCCAATCTCTTGGCACTGACTTCCAGTCAGCCCTTATTCTCTGCAGACATAGACTCCTTCCGGGAGTTCTCATTCACAGCCAGATACAGCTTCTTCTCAGGAATTCTTGTTCATACTATTAAGCCATTTCCAGGATGTTTACTAAAACTTAGGGGAAAGGTAAGTAAAAAACATAAAACCCAGAACCAATTTGGAGACAAGTTGTTGTTGTTGATGACAGCAGGGAAACTAAGATAACTATCACCTTTATAAGGGGTGCGTCTGCCATACTGATGTCTTATGCTGACAATTTATGGTTTCATTGTAGGAAATTCTGGCCAGCAACCTTGTCAATCCTTGGAGAGAGTAAAAAGGTAGTGTGGACTTTAGTTTCTTATCAAACGTGCTTTTCTTTGCTGTGAAGGATTGCATTTTGTGTGAGCAGTGCTCATGTTAATGCCTGACCTCCCCAGCAGGCTGGGTCCCCCCCAGCAGGCTGGGTTCTCCCCAGGATGGTTCATGTTCTTGTTATGGAAGGTGCCTCTCTTCTGACACTCATTCTCCCTATGCAGGTACTGCCATCCACAAAGGATGCTTGTTTTGCATCTGCAGTAGAATGTCTGCAGCAGATCAGGTAATGGCCTCACGCTGTTGAACAGTCAGACAAATGAAAGTAGTGCTTCCTGTACTGGGAGAGGAGAAAGAACACAATCCCCACCCCCTTTCTCTCCATTTTTTTTCCCAGACAGAATCTTGCTGTATTTTTCTCCTTCCCACTCCTAAATGTTGTCAGAATAATGTGCAGATCAGAAAGTGTCTTTGGAAACATCTGGGTTCCTTTTCTCTAAGATGAGCCTATGTTGTCTGTGTACACTTATGTTTAGCCAACTTTTCATTCTGAAGAGGGATTCCACCAGGGCAAAGGAAACAGTCAGGGTCTCCCACCAGAGCTCTGACAGCTGCAGGCTCCTTTTCCCAAACATTGTAGGAGTCCAGGCCATCCCTCCACACTCTGGTTGTCTAGTGTGTCTAATCTGAGGCATGTGACCTAGAGGAGCTATTTCTTTTTAATAAGTAAGAGATGACTCTATTAGGAAAATCATAGGATATCTCTTTACACTTTGTTTTCACAACAGCACAACATTTACTCCATCAGACAAACTTAAAGTGATCCAGCAGACCTTCGAAGAGATCTCTCAGAGTGTGCTGGCATCGCTGCAGGAGGACTTCCTTTGGTCCATGGATGACTTGTTCCCTGTCTTCTTATACGTGGTGCTGCGGGCCAGGTATCCAGTCTTTTCTGACGTCTTTGTTGTTTACCAAGTCCGCTCCTCTTGAACTGATGGTAACCGTCTGCTCCTATCAGAACAGAATTTCACTTGGGTTAAGCTGGTCTTTGTCTGCCATCATCAGTTGATTCAAAAGGACGGTCCACTTAGAGGCAGAATGAACTTCCCATCCTTTTTTTGTCTGGGACAGGATTCGGAATTTAGGCTCTGAAGTTCATCTCATTGAGGATCTGATGGACCCCTATCTCCAGCACGGGGAGCAAGGCATAATGTTCACCACCTTGAAGGTGAGCGCATCACTGAGCAGTTCTCATTAAGTCTGTCCCCCTTTCTTTACCTACTGTAAATCGCTCGGGAACCTTCTCTGTATGTTATTCTTTGGTTTCTCTTTTGGTGGGGGGTTGTTATTTCCAAGCTGGCCTGCAACATTTAGTCACCTTCCTGCCAGTTCTTCCCAAGGGCTGCGATGGCAAGTGTGAGCTGCCATACAGGACCTACTTTCTTCTTTATGGAAAAATTCAGTGTAGACTTTATTTTCTTCTTTTATTAAAAAAAGATCCTTCATACAATATATTCTGATTATGGTTTCCCCTCTCCCTATTCTTTCCAGTTTCCATCCAGAGCCACATAGTTTCTGTCTTTGTTAGAAATCAAGCAGGTGTTGTTGGGTTTGGGGTGGAAGCCAAGAAAACTCACTTTAGAAGTGGAAACTTAAAAAGGAAAGCTCAGGATGGTGTCCAGTTCTGGATCTGAACCTCATTCCTGAAGGGAGTTTGTACAGCATTTTGAACACAAAGTGAGGGGGAGCTGCAGGGTTACCCACTTGTATTTGGACATTACGGGTTAGGCTAGGGAGTGCCCGTTGGAGATTTGGCTGTATCCAGGGCATATGGCTTCAAGGTTCCTAATTTATTCTTGTAGACATTAGGTCTGGAGCTCACAGTGATAGGGGACAAAGGATTCGGTCAGCTGCATGTAGTTAATTAGGGAATAACAGGCAGTTGGTTATATGTTTTTATAGCTTACACACCTTGATTTAGATAACAGTAGTTTCTATATTCTACACTGGGCTGTGGGTCTCTATATTTGTTCCCATCTGCTACAGGAGGAAGCTTTTGTGATGGTGGCTGTGCAAGGCACAGATCATGAGTGTGGCAGCATATCATTGAGACTCATTTTATTACTATGTTCCTTCAGCCAGCAGCTGTATTTTGGTGTTCTCTAGGCTGAGGACCTATGTAGGCTTGGCCTGTGTAGGCTCAGGTTCTCAGCCACCAAACAGCACTGTGCGTGGGTTGCACCATGGAGTGGCTCAACTCAGATCAGACAGTGGCTTGTCACTCCCACAGATTTGTGCCACCATTGCACCAGCATATCCTACAGACAGGTCACTCTTGTTGACCAGAGGGTTTGCAGGGTTGGTGTTTGCCTTTCTCCTTTGGGAGTGTGCAGAACCCTGAACACTAGCCACTAGGGGAAGCTCTAGGTAGGCACCAGCTCAAGCCCTCCATGTTCAGTGAGTTGTGTAAGTATTGTCTTGAGCAGTAGGGTCTTAACCTCAGGTTGTGAAGAACTTCCAATGGCCTTGGCAATTGCCTGAGTTGTGAAGGGGCTGGGGCCTTCCCATGGGTCGCTCTGGCCTGGAGCCATTCCTGGTATTGGAAGCTTCATTTGGTGACAAGAAATGTCCGTTTGGGGCTCTGTCTCCCCTGTAACTTGGTGATTTCATTTAAATTGCCTTCGTGTGTGTGTGTGTGTGTGTGTGTGTGTGTGTGTGTGTGTGTGTCCATCCGTGGGACCCTCAAATGGCCTTTAGTTTTAGCTGTCCTTCCTGTACCCCTATTTCAGTCCCTTCTATCCCTTACTGTGTTGTCCTCCTGTTCTAGCCCCCTCCCCCATCCATAACTATTCTATCTCCCCTTCCAGGGAGATCCATCCCTACCCTAGTCCCTCTATACTTAATCTGTGGAGAAGTATCCTGCTTATCAATGACTTAATAGCTAACATCTACGTATAAGCAAATACATATCATACTTGTCTTTCTGGGTCTGAGTTGCCTTTCTGTGTAGACTAAATACCTTTAGAATATTTGTTGTTTCTAAAAGCATGTATTAAATTAGGGCAAGTCAGCCCTACCTTGCCAGGTAATAAAATCTTATAAAAATATATTTTTCATATGAAGTAGCGTGTTATGGTCACATGAATAGGCAGTCCCTAATGGGAAGGATAATGTTCACATTAACTATACAGTAGTGCAATTTGCATACCAGAAAAGAAAGATGCAAACTAAAACCAGAAAATATAAATTACTTAATAGATTTTTTAAAAGGTATTATTGTAGTGTGTAGCAGTTTGAGATGTAGGCTGAGGTAGAGAAGTGTTCTTTGGGGTCTGTAGAGATTAGATGAGCAAAGGAAAGACGTGTCTATTGAAATGGGTCAAAAACCTTAGAACTGAACGTCAGGTTCATGGCCCAGGGTAACTTTTAGGAGGAGGTGAAGAGCAAGTCAGTGGTAACATGTGTACAACTGACTTGACAGCGTCGCTATGAAGTGTTCCCAGGGAAATCAGTAAACCTCCATGAGGACAGATGCTCGGGCTCACTCAAGACCATAGACGTCCAGACTGAAGATCGGGCCTAAAATACCAGCAGAACTGTTCCGGTTTATAGAGGGGGTCCTTTCCCACATTGCTGGTAACAGGGCAGAAAGTAGTTAGGCTGCTCTCTTAAGAACAGTTGCAAGGTTGTCTTGGCACAGTGCTGGTGTGTTGACTTGGAGTCCCACTCCCTGGCGTTTATCCTTAGAGGTGGAGTGGAAATTGCACCACCCTGGTGTGCGTTCATTGCGGTTTGTGAGTCCTAAGCACACAAGAACTGTGGGGGCGGTGAAGATGCTTCTCAGAAATGCAGTCTTGGAGATTCTGACTTGCTGTGTGGTGAGGCTTAGCCCCTGCTTAGTAAAAGTCGAGGAGCTCTGATCACATTGTCCTTGTGTGCCTTCAGACTTCCCAGTCACTAGTAGGTGGTTGGGTGGTCTCATTCTAATCAGTAAAGACCAGCACATGGCTGATAATAGTCTCCATTTCGAAATAGAGGGGAGGTGTGTAAGCTTTTGTTCTTGTTCATTACGATTAGGCTACCCATAGCCACTGGCTGGAGCAATGAGGTCGGGAGAGCTTGGTGAGTAAGACAGTGAGGTGCAGTGAGGGATTGTTCCTTCCCTAGTCTTAAAAAGGTGAATTTGAATTTGTTTTGATTTTTCAGGCCTGTTACTACCAGATTCAGCGTGAGAAGCTTAACTAGGGCACCTGACAGCTTGAGGACGGATTATCCGCTGCGGAAGCTCCAGCACCATCTGGAGTCTGATGGGGGCAAAAGACAACAGTGTTGAGATTGGAATGGACTTCTGTGTTATTTCTGTTGTAATTCCTGAGCCTTACTAATAATTAGAGCCCAGCATAGGAAACATACGGTATCATTCAAATGGAGACTGGAAAAGGGAATAGGGTCAGAGTAGACGGTCTTTGACCTGTGCTGAGATCCACACCTCTACTTGGAAAAGGAAACCGGTTACCCTTTCCTATAGTGAAAGTTCTCAGCTCCATGGAGTTCCAGGAAACATTTCCAGGACAGCTGCTTAGGTGAAAAGAAGTTGACTGTTTTTAAGCTCCTGGTTTGTCTAAATCCATTTGCAGTTACCCCATACCCTTTGGCAAGGAGCAGGCTTTACTTGAAGCTGAAGCAGCCATACCTTGCCTTCCTAGACCTCTTGCAGGCACATGTGCAGCATGCTACTTTGCTAGGGGGAAGAAGGAGAAATTTTAAACTGTAATTTTAACCTTTTGTAAGCCCCTCCACCAGGGCATTTGTGGTCAGAGACCTCCCACAGGGTGCCAACAACATCCTGGTCCCCACGTGGAATGCATCCGAATAGGGTCTTCTGCCTGCTGACTGAAAAGAACACTGGAATGCAAACACTGACGCACTGAGCTGCTACAAACCTCACCGACCCGAGGCGGACTGCACTCATTCCCAGGAGGCCCATGAGCTTAGCACAAGCTGCGTGTGGAGACTGAAGATTGGGAAGTGTGAGGAAGCAGGGAGCTGCAGTGGTCCTCAGCCCAGTGTGCGTGTCCTCCCTCCCTCTGCCTCTCACTGAACTCAGAGGGGAAGGAAGGACAGAGGCCCTTGGGATTCTCCCACCTCAAAAGTATTGACACACAGCATAGCCACGGTTTGCTTCTTTACAAACATCCTCTCGTGGGTTGTTGGTTTACGTTGTAGCAGTAACACTCATAGCTGTGTGGATGTCACAGGTGCTCTTGTGTCTCATCTGCTGGACTCTAGACGAGCAGTGTCCTGACTCATGTGAAATGCTCAGCAGGTGGGAACTACTTTTGAAAAGGATCATGATTTCCGAGCTACTTTATAATCAAGACAAGCATTTGTTAACATACTGTTTTGGAATGTTGGCTGTAATGTAACAGCAGTTTTCATAATAAATGACATTCATCTCTACGGAGCTGTTCTATGACTGTAGAAGAAATAGCATGGGACAGACTAAACTTTAAAGGGTGCTCAGCTCACAGAATTTCTTTGTCCACATTGTGATCCATGCCTCTGAACTCGGGACCCCATGGGGTTTTAGCTCACTTAAGTTCAGTAGTCAGGCCCCTACAAGCCAGTGTGCTGGCAAAGAGCAAGTGAATTCTGATCCTGATAACCCAAGGACAAAGGTGTTGAAGGAAAACAGTCATGGGCTTTGTTTGTCTCTTGGGAAGGGTAGTGGGAGGATTGCACTGTCCACATCTCTGCTAACCACCTTCCTCCAGAATGAGCTGCTCCCTGTGAAGAGGTCCCAACTCTTTCTCCCTTTGCACATTTTCCATATTTTTGAGTTTGTGAATCAACACACAAATGCCAGATTTGGCTAGTAAAGCCAAAGTAATTGAACATCTACCTCCTTCAGAGAAAGAGTTGACGGAAACTCAGACAATAGAACCAGAGAAATGCTCCAAGGGCAGCACGCCATCTCATCTCTGAGAAGTTTAACCTTCTATTTCGGTTTTAAGTGAAGCTGCTGACCACTGTGTGTTCCTTATTCCATGCAGTTCTTCAGCTGCAGTTAAAACAATACATTTTCAGGTCGTGTGTGTGGAAACCCCTAAATCTCCAGGCACTGTTGGTGACTAGAAAGCCCAGCACCCATGTAACTGATGAGGAGATCCTGCTCACATCAGCCCTCTCCTCATGTACCAGTCCAGGCCCTTCCCCATTTCCTGTCAGTGAATAGCTGTGATTTGCTCTGTGTCTGAGCTGGGACTCCAACCCAGAGCTTCCTGACTCCCCTACTTCTTTCTTATATGCCCCGCATATAAGCTCTGCATTAGGCCTTGAAAAACTGAAGTTAAAAACAAACCAGTGAATATGGCGCCACACCTTTGTCATCTGAGTCCCTGAAAGGAGGGCGAAGGCATTTCAGCTATGCGTGGGCGTACACACCGTCTGAGCTCACCTGGGCTACGTGAGATTGTCTCAAAAAGAAACATTTAAAGTAGGAAAGAAAACTTGAAGGAATGTTTGGTGTTCGTTATCTAGAAACAGTCAACGATATTAAGGACTTGTAGCAGAGCATAGTACTAGTGTGGACGTCCAGTGTGAGTGAGGATAACACAAATGAGATGTTCCCACGAAGGGATACGAAGGGCCCTGCCCAGGCTTAGAGGGCCACGGTTAGGCTGCAAGGGCAGGATTACGTCAAAGAGGATGTTCAGAGCTTTTATCTAGAGCATCAGGTGACTGTGACAGCTAACGGCCGGCTCGTGTTTCCTGCTTGCTTCTCTCTTGACAGGAGCAACACCGTATTTCCATCCTTGCAGGTAAGAGTCTGCTTGCAATCCTGCATTTCTGAAGGCACTTGCGGCATCTGCACAGATAAACTTGGGTAGTCTGTTTCAAAGTGGTCCACTAGCAGACTGTACCATCTTTTAAGGGTAGAGCCATGGAGTTCAGGTGAAACTAAGTGTCCTGAGGACCTTGGATGCAGAAGCCAGCAGTCATTTTCTCCTGGTTGCACAGGGCTTTTACAGGATTTCCATATTGAAAAATATTTTAGAAAACAAACCAAGTGGGTAGGAGGTCAGCACTTGTAATAGCAATTGTTTTAAAGCAGAAGGAAATACTTAAAATGTTCTAATTACAATATTTAACTACAATTTAATTAATTGTGTGTGCAAATGTTTGTGGAAGCCCTAGTGCCACAGAGTGCTTGTGGAAGTGAGAGAACCGAAAAGTTCCCTCCTACCATGTGGGTTCAAGGTCATCAGGCTTGGCAACAAATGCATTTTCCTGCTGAGCCACCGCAAAGACCCAAAGCTGAGTTTTAAGGTACTGCGTACATTCCAGGTATTCATGGTAATCACTTGCTTTATAACACAGCTTTTAATTACCTTTTCATATTCCCCGCCTCTTTACCCTATTAACTACCTGTCTAGAATCCTGCATTCCGGGTCAGTTCAAACCAAGGCACTTAAACATGTAAGGTTATTATTTAAATCCACACGATGCCCTACCAGTAATTAAAAGGATAAGGTAGAGAGGAAAGGTACAGGGCTGAGTATATAGATTAACTGGTAGAATGCTTGTCTGGTACGTGTCAAGTCCAGGGTTCAGTCCCCAGCACCACATAAGCCAGACGTGGTCACACATGCCTGTAATCCCAGCACTTGGGGGTGGAGGCCGGAGGATGAGAGCATCTGGTTATCTTTGGCTACACAGCAGGTCTGAAGCCAGCGTGGGCTAGCTACACAGGACTCTGTCTCCAAGCAAACAAACAACAAACGAACAGAAAACCACAAAACAAAAGAGCTGATCATAAGATACTGTGTATTTAAGCATGAGCATGTGGAATAACATCATAACATACATTTGAATCTACACAAAACCCTGAAAGAATGTAGTGACTTTGAATGTGGTGTAGATAAAAATCCAAGAGCGGTGTGTTGTAGTGGTCTCCTGAGTCACAAGCAGGATTAGCGCTGATAAAATGATTTTCTGACTTGGTAAGGCTTAGCTGAATTAAATTAATTCTTCAGTTATGGTGATAGCATTTCTTCAAACTCATTGGTTTCAATCAAAATTGCAAACTATTTTGTGTTTGTAAAAGAAAGGGGGGGGTTGTGTTTTTTAAGACAGGGTTTCTCTGTGGAACCCCAGCTGCTCTGTAGACTAGTCTGGTCTTAAACTCACAGAGAACCACCTTCCTCTGCTTCCTGAGTACTGGAATTAAAGGCCTGTGCCACCACTGCTTGCAAAATTGAGCTCTACGTACAGGTCATTCTGGGTTGGTTTATGTTTGACTCACGTGTTCTGTAGGGACAGTGGTTATTTATCAAGTTCTAAGACGTTCCTGGGGCTTCTACCCTCCCTTTGCCCTTTCTTCACCCTGTCCTCATCCTGCTGGCTGAGGTATAATCACGACAGCGGGAAACGCACCATCTTGGAGCAAGCAGATAGACCAGTGCTATGTGCACCCCAGGGCAGGGGCAGGGCTGACCCAAGTCTGGATTGTCTCTGCCTCAACGCTGTCAGTCGGGCAGTGCAAAGACTCCTGTTCCACTAGGCCACTCTTATTTTGGATTTCATTTTATGAGAGTAAATAAATCTAGAGCAGTGTTTTTTAAAAAATTAAGTAGTTCAAATTGTTTGCTACAGATGAGTATTGAAATTGACAGGGTAAGATACAATGAGCTACCACGTGTTTCAACCTATGTAAAATATACTAGGAACCGTCACCTAGGATTTAGACAGGTTGTAAGGTGGACCAGGAAGACTGGGGGGAAAAGCCAGATCACTGTTACATTGTCTCCAGGTTAGAAGACTATGCCAGGACAGTAAACTGTGTCACAGGGGTCATCCAGGACAGTGACCTGGATGTCACAGAGTTCCATACAGTCCTCTAACAGGAATTGTGCGACTGATCAGTGGGTTCCGTGAAGAACCACAGAGCATAATATACAGAATGGAGCATCAGCGTGTATTCAGACCAGGGAGACCCTCTGAGCACTCAACAGTGGATAATTCACCTAGGCAACCAGATGGAAAGCAGGTAGATAGAACATGACCTGTCCGTTATTGTACAAGATGGATGGGCTGCTGAGATGGTTCTGTGTAAAGGCACTCACTCACCCTCAAGGCTGACCCACATGGTGGAGAAAAAGAACTGATTGCTGCCCTAGCCTCTGACCTCCAAGCTTGAACTGAACCATACACATGAGTGAGAGTGTGTATGTAAACTATTTAAAAGAATATATTTTAGAAAAAAGGTGGAGTAGGGGAATGTTTTGTGGAATAATGGTTTTCTCTTTCACACAGCTAGTAGTGGCTGATTTGGAGAGGAAATATAGGACATGGCTGTTTTACCTGATGCATTTCCTAGTGTGTGTGTCCTAGGGCTAGGCTTGCAGAATAATTGTTGAAAATATTCTCCAGCATGCCGAACACTGGCTGGTGTGGCCAAGTAACGATAATGCCATTTGTCAATCTGCGTCTTATTCCTAACTTTCCTTCCCAAGCTCCAGCAGGGAGGATGAGGCAGTCTGACAGAGGAGCAGAGCTGACCGACGAGGACAGGGCTCTTTCCACAGCACCCAATCCTGAGAACGGTATGTGTTTCCAAAGTACTTTGTCTAGACTGGGAGAGACTTTCCATAATACCTGAATACACACATGATCAGGTACATGGCGTAGCTTGCTGTGATCCCTGCACCTTTACCCTTAGCTTTAGTGTTGATAGTTCTGAAAGCAACTGTCAGTGCAAGGGAGACATAGCCCCACCAGGCCACACTGCTTTCTATCAAACTCAGAACTACACAACTTGTTCGCATCCAGAGTAACATTTAAAGGAGATGTGTTTTATAATGAAAAAAGTCAAGGCTTTACTGTACATGTAGTTCCTTTACTCAGTAGAATATTGATATTTATATCAGGAAGTTTAATGAGGAAATGGCAAGAATGTTCAGTGAGTGAGGATGTGTATCATTAGAGCTGGTGACCTGAGTTAGAAGGAGAGAATCAGCTCCCTCAGATTGTCCTCTGATCTCCAGAAACTAGGTAAATAAGTGAATGAATGCATGAATGAATGAATGAACGAACGAATGAAAATCTAATAGAAGAGCTGGCCAGATGGCTCAGTGGGTAAAAACGTTTGCTGCCAAGACTTACAACATGAACTCTCTCCCTGGGATCCACGTGGCCAAAGGCGAGATCTAGCTCCTACAAGCTGTCCTCTGACCTTCGCCCAAATGGCTGTGGCCTGCATGTCCCTTGCCACACACAAATAAATAAAGCAGCGTAACTTTAAAATTTTAAAGTCTAATGGGGGAGGTTTTCAGTAACACTTTCAATAAGTGTTTTTAAAAAGGGTGAACAATGGGGGCTGGAGAGATAGCTCAGTGGTTAAGAGCACTGGCTGCTCTTCCAGAGGTCCTGAGTTCAACTCCCAGCAACCACATGGTGGCTCACAACCATCTGTAGTGGGATCCGATGCCCTCTTCTGGTGTGTCTGAGGACAGTGACAGTGTACTTATATAAATAAAATAAATCTTTTTTTAAAAAGGTGAACAAAACTAACTATGTTTGAGTTGGAAAAAGAAGGTCCTGAACACACCTGATGGTTTAGGGACAAGTTCCCGTCTGGTGAGGTGGAAGAGAGGAACCATTGCGTTATTCTGGTATCTCCTGTTTGTTAGTCACAGCCCTGTGAGAAAGCTAGCTCATTTGCAATCTACAAAAAAATTTTTTTTCTCACAGAGTCACACAGTCTTCTGAAGTAAATAAATAATGGGCAGGGTGTGGAGCCACCCCTGTGCCTTAAATCCTGTGTTGTCCCCTCATACGGAATGCCTGGTAAGCTCAGCAGTCCCAGAAGCCCCAGCACATCTTCCTTGCTGACCTTACCCGCCAGCTGGCCTCTGACCTTTTCTAGGTCTCTCTGGGATCCTGAGGCTCCTACTGCAGGAACTGAGTCTTTTCTACAGCCGGGATGTGCATGGTCTGTGTCTCTTATATGACCTCCTCCATTCACCGTGGCTACAGGCTCTGCTAAAAGTGAGTGCTTAAAGTCTTTCCTCACTCTGGCTAGCAAAATAGTCCAGTGTCTTGGACTATTCAGGTTGCTATAAAAGCATGCCAAAAAGTGTTGGTTTATTTGTTTGCTTTTAAAAATAAAATTGTATCTTCTTTATTTTGCATTCTTTTATTTATGTTTTTTTATTTTTTATTTTTTTATTTTTTTTTCAGAGCTGGGGACCGAACCCAGGGCCTTGTGCTTGCTAGGCAAGCGCTCTACCACTGAGCTAAATCCCCAACCCCTTTTGCATTCTTTTAATTTGAGAAAAAAAACTTCCATAAAAGCCCAACTCAGCACATCAAACTTTACTGCCAGGGTGGGGAGGACTTCCTGTCTTACTATAAAAGAACAGGAAGGAGGAAAACAGCAACAGAGAGCCAGATGAACCAAGGCCAATCATGGCTGCTTGAGGAGCCATAGGAAAAACTGTGCATAGGTCACAGGGTTTCCAGGGGGAACTCTAAACTGCTTGCACATGAGATGTGTTCTCAACATCATCAGGAACAGGAACTGGACTCCTCCATTGTCACCCATCTTCATCAGTGCCCAGGCCCACCATGATCATGGATAGGGTGGATCTCAAGATTCTCAAGTGAGAAGCCAGAAAGGAGGAATGCAGCTTTTAACAGCATCACCACCAGGTCCTGCTGCAGGGTCTTCACAACTGGGGGGTCTGGGTTGATTTACAAGTGCTGTTTGGCTCAGAAGAGTTGTCTCACAGTACTTGGGCCTTTCTGTCTAGTTACTGTGCTCACCACAATATAGCAGGGTGAGGACACATGCCTATTGGAGATCGTCACCTTCTCCACCTTCTTCTCTGAGATCTCCTTCATGATCTTGCAGAGATTCTCAAAACTTGCTTTACTGCCCTCCACTTTCTTCCTGTTAGCTCCAGAACATCTCTGTTCAGGAGTCCAGGCTCTTCTCATCAGCAGCTGGAGCTGTCAAACTGGTAACAGGCTCAAAGACCTCTTCCCTTCCTTCTCAATGAAGGTGGAGTTGGCCTCTCATTCTTTGCTCTCACCAGTGATGGAGTAGACAGACTCTGTGTCTCCTCATGTCAAACATGCACCCTGTCATGGAAGCCATCTCTTCTCCAGGCTAAGAGGGTATGGCAGCTCAGTAGCTCAAAGAAGCACTGCTGGTGGGTGGATCATTCATGGACTCCAAGCTTTAGGTTCTTAGAGAATACTCATAAAACTTGTGGGTTTTCTTCCAGCTTCAAGAACTGGATGGCGGGGTTGGGATTTAGCTCAGTGGTAGAGCGCTTGCCTGGCAAGCGTTTAAAGGCCCTGGGTTGGTCCCCAGCTCGAAAAAAAAAAAAAAAAAAAAAAAAGAACTGGATGGCTTTGAAGACTTTGCTATGCTGGAGCAGTTTTTGTAGATGATAAAGGGCAGAATTAATCATGCCACAGATGAGGCTGAGATACTTGGCTATCACTTTATCATGGCTGTGAACAGGTCAAAGGGAGCAACTAGCCAACGGATAAATAGCAATGTCGCATATTCCAACTAGCCTACAGAGAAGCACTTGGCTGCTAAGTGTCTTCTCAGTCATTGTTGAGGCTCTTACAGAATTCCTCATATTCCTCTTGAGTGACATCAGCTCCGTTTCTGGTCCAAATGGGCTTTGCCTTGTTCCGTTTTCTGATCAGTGCATTTGTCCTTATTCTTCTCTTTATCTTTGCTGGGGACACCTCATTGATCCCGCATCTTCAAGCTTAGGTCTTTTCCCATTGTCCTTATCTTTCTCTCCTTTCTCTTTTTCGGCCTCATCATCATTGATCTCCTTCTCCAGAGAGTAATGGGGTGGCCCAGCACTGCAATGGGGTGACTCTTCTCTGTTCTGTCTGGGCTCACTTTGGTGGTACAGGGAGCTCTGTGAAGTCCCTACCTGACTTGCACAAAGTTGTAGGTTAGACCCCATCACTGTGAAACTGGTGTGCTAGCTATCGCTCTATTGTGAAGAGACACCATGACAAAGGCAGCTCTTACAAAGCAGCAGACTGGGTGTTTGCTTACAGTTCTAGATGGTTAGTCCAGGATCTTCATGACGGGAGACGACAGCTATGTTACTGGAGCAGGAGCTGAGAGTTTTATATCCTGGTAGAGAGGGAGACACTGGGTGTGCCATGGGATTTTGAAACCTCAAAGCCCACCCCAGTAACACATGTCCTCCAACAAGGCCACACCCACTCCAACAAAGTTACACCTTCTAATCCTTCCCAAAGAATACCACTCCCTAGTGACTACATTTCCAATAACCTACGAGAGCTATTCTCATTCAAACCACTCACCCAGGTGAGATGGTGCACACCTACAATCCCAGTACTTAGGAGACAGAGGCAGGATAATCAGACGTTCAAGTCATTTATGGCTGCAAGGTCAATTCGAAGACAGCCTGGAATCAGTGAAGCCATGTCTCCAAAGCACACATGTGCACACAGATACAGACACAGAAAGACAGAGACAGACAAACACATACATTCAGAGAGACAGAGACAGACATACATGGGCATACCCCTGTTCACTTTGGAAACATTTAAGAATGAAAAACTATGTCTGCTCCTTTCTTTTTGCCCCCAACTGGTTTCCGAGGCCCCTACGATCACAAATAAGTCACCACATTGACCACTATATCCGCAATGGCCCCACAATCCTTTGCCTTAAGGCCAACAACTCTGGACAAATAATGCTTTTATAAAAAGTCACTCCTGGCTGGGAATGGTGTATTTGCCTTTAATCCCAGCACTTGGGAGGCAGAAGCAGGTGTGTCTGTAAGTCAGCCTTGTCTGCGTAGTAAGTTTCGGGCAAGTCAGGGATAGAGAGTGAAACCCTGTCTCTAAAAACAAGACAAAACAAAAAAATATAACAAAACATCATTTGTCTTTTGTTAAAATCATTAAGTAAAACACCCATAGTTTTGGTTGGAACTCACAATTTCCTTACCCTGATAGAATCCTTTTAGTTTGATTAAAATTATGTGCACCATATAAAGTAGATTTCCTGAAAAAATGTTCTTAAGAAAAACCCATTTGAAGTTATTTTTGGGAATGTGAGTGTTTCTTCTAATTAAGCATGAAATATGGCCAACTTTACGGTGTATGCTAATATTACATTCTATAGAATTGAAGTGGTAACATCTTCTGCATGACCAAGGACACATCACTTGTTTTACAGCTTTCGACCCAGAGTCTCATGTTTAGCCCTGGCTAGCCTGGAACTCAGGATGTAGATTATACCTAGCTAGCCCTTGCTGCCTACACTCCACCCCCTTCCAACACCTTCCCGGTGCCAGGGAGTTTTATTCTCATTATAAATGCTCAACGGGTTCTTTTACTTAGCGCTCCCTTCAGCCATCAATCAGCATAGATCACGTCCACATACTTGAGTACCAGCCCTACAGTACAGCAGGAAGCTCACGCATCACAGATATAGATGGGAAAGGCTAAAGCGCCTCTTGGACCTCCTTTCTCCATCTGTAAGAGAAATCTGATTCCCCAGATAAGATGAGGGGCAGCACTGTGAAGCCAAGCAAAGCAAGCCTTGCTTACTTAGCCTGACTTCATCCTGTACAAGAACGATCCCCAGGGATAGGGAGGGATGAAGCTGGAATTTGTTCGAGTAAACTGGCTCTGGAGAATTGCCTGAGGAAGGAGCACGGAGCAGCTTCGAAGGTCAGAGCAGAGTGTGGATGAGCACGTTTTGAATATCTGGCTTCTTGTTCAGGACCCTTGGTGGGTTGTGAGCTGCAGAATTCATGCCCTGCACAGTTGCCCAGCACAGAGGTCTCTACTCCATAGACTCTCCCTTGAGAAGCCCTTGTGTACACTGTGTATGGATCCCTGCTGGGGTCGGTCCCAGGAATCTTTCCTTTATTTCCCTCACTTTAAAAAGAGGGAAATGTGCACACTTTTCATTAATGAAATTGCTCTAGGGCTGTTCTTCTCCTGGTAGCAGCCAGAAGTGACACTTCTGAAGCCTTGGGCCCTCCGGCAGGGGGGGGGGGACACGTCACTCTGCCTAGAGTCACGCAGTGCTGCTTGTTGGGTTGTCTGCATGGCTGCCTTAGGCTGCTTCTTCCTTTGAGAACTTTTACTTTAAAATGCTCCTGACCACGTCTTCCATCACTTGCCCTTTTTACTCTTCTGCAGGTCTATGACTGCCTCCAGAAGTTTAAAGAGAAGAAGCTTGTTCCTGCTACAACTCATGCACAGATCTTATCCTGTGAGGTAAGGTAGTTCTATCCAGGAGTCATAGAGCCCTCGCTGATGTCCTCTGACCTGTACAGTTTGTTTAAATGAATAGAAGTTTCTGTTGGGAAAACTTGGTCAATGAGTATGCATTTTAATAAAAGTTCTCTCTCTTTTAAAAAATTATTTATTTATTTTATGTATGAGTATACTGTAGCTATCTTTGAACACACCAGGTATCTCTCCAGCCCTTAATAAGAGTTCTTAATTGAACTTAATATAAAGAAACTTGGGGCTGGAGAGATGGCTCAGTGGTTAAGAGCGCTGGCTGCTCTTCCAGAGGTCCTAAGTTCAAATCCCAGCAACAACACGGTGGCTCACAACCATCTGTAATGGGATCCAGTGTCCTCTTCTGGTGTGTCTGAAGACAGCTACAGTGTACTCATATAAATAAAAATTAATTAAAAATTAAAAAATATATAAAGAAACTTGTCTTCCAAAATTAACACACTCATGTACATACATAGGCGTGCATGAACACAGTTTTACCACATGGTTGTCTCTCCCTTTGCCCCTTTGCATTTAACTGACCTTTGGTCAACACAGTGACTCAGCAACAATGATTCTCTAGTTCCTAACATGGATCCTGTTTGGATTCCAGTCTCTGCTAGTCAACTTCCTCCTCTTACTCAAATTTGGACAGGCACCTCAAACTTAGCTTGTCCTCAACATATCCCCTGAACTCACGCCTCTCCTAGCCGTTCCTGTCTCAGTCAATGACAGGTCTGGACCTTGTTACAAAGACTGTTAGGGTTTTCATCTGCCTTGAGCCTTGGCTCTGCCTGCTGTGGTAAAGTTTAGTAGCTAAGGAAACATACCGGGCCCTGTGTCTGGAGACAGAAAAGGAAACTACATCTATCTCTTAGTCAACATCACATTGGAGCATCTACTTTTCAACCTGTGTGATGCTGGCTGTGGGATAAAGATTAAGTGTATGTTACATGTGTGCTGGTTCCCTCACACACATGTAACAGCTGAATTTACGTAGCAGGCAGCTGTGACCCACCTAAGTGGGTCCACCAGATGTGGGTCCTCTAAAAGAGTAGCAAGTTCTCATAGCCCTGCGCCATCGCTCCAGCCCCAGGCGACGAAGATTTTAAGTATTTTATTTTATTTCACTTCGGTTTTTGGAAACAGGTTCTCCCCTGCAGGCCAAGGGTGGTCTGTAACTCACTTTGTAGCCAAGCTAGCCTCAAACTTGGTAATCCCCACTTCCCAGCCTCTCGAGGGCTAGAATTACAGGCATGAGCCACGTGGCTTAAAAATACTTTATGCTGCATATTTTTCCATCATGCGTCAGGTCTTGGAGCTGTTACCCAAAGCCTCCAGCTCCCCTGAGATCCAAGAGCTAAGGCAAGTCCTCCAGGCTCCGCACTGCAAGGTAAGCACCTGCTAAAATGGACAAAGTTTTATCAGAGACAGAGTGAGGAAGAGTAAATAAAAGTGATGGAAAACATTGTCTCTGGATGTATATTCTGTTTTTGTACATGAACAGATTTCCCTTGAAGATTTGGGGCTCACAGGCCATTGACTAATCACACAGCAGGTGCTGCCACATGCACCAGGAGGCACCCAGAACCTTCTCGGTGTCTTGTGCTCCTAAAGAGATACGATCCCTCTTGAACTCTGGGTAGCATCCAGGGTAGCATCTGGTTATAGATAAATAATCTGCATGCTTTCTCTCATGCGGGGAAGGCTTTGAATGTTGAACACGGTGTCAGAGGAAGGCATCAGATCCCCGGCAACTGCTCGCTGTGGGTGCTGGGAACAGAGTCCAGGTGCACTGGATTCTGAGCAGCCGGATCTTTTTTAATCTCTGGAACTCTGAGCCGTCTCTCCAGTCCCTAAAAGAGATTACTGAGTACTTTTAAACCTCTGTGTCCCATCTATTTTTTTTTTTTTTTTTTTTTTTTTGGAGCTGGGAACCGAACCCAGGGTGCCTTCCTAGGTAAGCGCTCTACCACTGAGCTAAATCCCCAGCCCCCATCTATATTTTAACCTCTATGTTTCCTTGTCTATAAAAAAGGGACAACAACTATCCCTATCTCAGAAAGTGAGTGTGAGTGAGCCTGCTTAGAGCTGAGGCTGGCGGGTAGACGTCCACGGTTACGTCCTACACAGAATCCAGTCACCACTTGGAGATGCATGGGTGCTGCACGAGACATTTGCTCACCTCTGTCTTCTGTCCCCAGGCTTTGCTGAGTGCCCATGACACAGTGGCTCAGAAAGACTTTGAACCCCTTCTCCCTCCACTGCCAGACAATATCCCCGACAGTGAAGAAGCAATGAGGACTGTCTGTCTGGTGAAAAACCAACAGCCCCTGGTGAGGAAATCATTTCGTCTTTTGTTTATGGTTACACCAGGGTTCGTTGTGATGTAAGTGATAGCTAATAGGTGCTTGAATGGCCATTTCATCTCAGTCACACGGAGAGTGGGTGGTGGCGTGAGAGCCCGTATAACTTTGCCTGTGGTTCACACTCACTCAGGTCATAATGTTCTCACGATGCAAAGGCTTCTATTTAGTGTCTTTCTTTTATGAGAAGACAAGATATAAACTCTTTTTGGTGAAAACGAGCGAGACATCTGTACTACATGTTTTATTTGGCCTTTGTGCATTTTACTCAGTTCTAATACACTAGCCCACATTCTTCTCTTGTACTAATGGAAGGCAAGTAAGAACTAACTGACGCCCTACTGTGTTCTCTCTCCAGGGAGCTACCATCAAGCGTCACGAGATAACAGGGGATATCCTGGTGGCCAGAGTCATCCACGGTGGGCTGGTGGAGAGGAGTGGTAAGCTGGGGTTTCAGGTAGGGGTAAGCGAGGCACAGGGAACATGATGGCTGCAGCTTTTCTTCCAGGAGCAGAGAGGTTCCTTTCTCCACTTAGATCAAGGCACTCAGATGCTCCTGCTTGGCCAAAGCAGTAAAGGAACAAGGAACAATCGTTTCAAGGGATGCCAGCACCCTGGTCCAGAGCCTACGTGCTAGACCCCATGAGGATACATTCTTGTTAACATCCTTAAGGCTACCAAACAAAGCAAGCATTGTCATGACATTTTACAGATGGAAGGAAGGACCCGGCCTCTTCTGCTTCCAAAATGGCGGAGCTCTGTTCCTCGTGAGCAGCTTCTCATTTGTGCTTCCACCCTCCATGACATCAGCTGCATCCACACCTGCCCCGTCCCCTGCTTCCCACAGCCTCCTGACTCCTGCATGCGGCCCCTGACACCCGGTGGAAAATCCCAAGGAGGCCCTCACTGCAAGGCCCCAGGCCTTCGGCCTCCTTTCCTCTCTGGCTCTTCCCTGATGGGCCATCCCTCTCCCCGATGTTTCTCCAGATGCTCATCCTGCTGTTGTCTCCGCTCTCTGAAACTCCCATCTCTCTCGTATTTCTCAAGGCTTTTAAAAGCCTCAACGCACAGCAATCATACACATTAACAAATTTCAGTGTGAAAATATAGTTCATGTGCACAACATGTAGTAATAGATCAAGACATTGCTTTCTTTCTTTTTAAATTGAACATTTTTTTTCATACAGTATATTCTGACCACAGTTTCCCCCGTCTCCTCCCAGATCCTTCCCCAATCTGCGCCCATCCAACTCCATGCCTTTTTATCTCTTTCTTTAGAAAGCAAACAAGCAAATAAAGAAAATAAACCGGAATAAATAAATAAATAAATAAAAAGGAAAAGCATAAGAAGCACACAAGCAAAATTCATCAAACACAAGATTGGAATGTAGTGGAGAGTTTGCTCCCAGCGGTGTCAAACCTCCAGCCACCCATCCAGGGAACCTTTAGATCTGTGAATGAAAGACACACACACACACACACACACACACACACACACACACACACACACACACACCCCTGCCTAAGCTTAATTTTGAAATGCCTTGGCTACCTCAGAGGCTAGGCACTCCTAAACCTTCCCCATGCTACCTGAGGCCCAATTGGGAAAGTGGCCACTCACCCGGATTCTCACACGGCGTGTAGGCATTCTCTCCTGCAGCTCTAAATCTCTTCTGTCTCCCACAGCATCATGGTGATCCTCCTCCCCACTACATCCCAGCCTGCCCAACCTAAGGGTCCCGCCCTGCCTCCCTTTGCCCAGCTGTTAGCTGCTGGCATCTTTATTGATCAATCAAAAAACAATTGGGGACAAGGACCTTGAGTGTCTGGACACACAGATTCCTAATTGAATCAAAGCATTAGAACCAACTCCAACATCTCACTTTTTCTGTCTGAATTAAAAACAACAAAACAAAAAACTTCTCTCACACATAGAATACCACCACAACAATGATGTAAATCAGAGTATAACATACATTTAACATCCAGTCTGTCATATTTGTCAACTAGATAAAAGTACTGTACCATTGTTCCTAACTTAAAGAGTTTAGGATTCTATACCAGAATTATGTTTGATTTTAGCCTGTAACACCGTCTGAAAACCATGCTTTCCGCTGTATATCATGTCTTTAACGTTAAATAACTTAAGTTTACTTGCGAGACTATAACTAGTCTTCAACTTCGTCAGAGATCTGAGAAGGAATTAAATATTACCTGAGTGTATAGGACACGCCAAACACAGCTGCTAAAACTTAAACAGTGGTAGAGACAGCTGACCACCTGGACAGCCCCTATTCCTTACAGCATTGGAACATCTATCTTCCACCTGTGGCCCAAACTCTCCCTTTAGAGTTCTTCTGGCTAGTATTTTGGTTCCATTTTACAACTCCAGAGTAGCAAAACAAACAGATCACTGTTGGTGTTGGCAAAGAGGTAGAGAATACAGTGCTCACAGACAGTTATGGTGGCATAAGTTGGGGTAAACAGTTTTGTTTTTTTAATTTAAAACTTTGAAACATGCTTGGGGTCATGAGCTAGTGGACACTGGAATAGTGGCCTCTGTTTTATTTCTTTGGTCCTTCCTCTGTGTTCTTGTAACGTAGGGTTGCTCTATGCTGGAGATAAACTGGTGGAAGTTAATGGAGTTCCCGTAGAGGGCCTGGACCCTGAGCAAGTGATCCATATTCTGGTAACTGTCTTACTTGTGCTTTTTGTTAGTGATGTAGTGGTATGCCGTGCCTGTGGTGCGCACTATCATGTGACGGTGTTTAAGTCCCTCACATCAGCTTCCCATCTCAGGTCCCAGACTTGTCTACTGCTGTAACCCAAAGAGCTTCCTCATTAACCTCCAGGAGTTCTAGCCCAAGCTGGGAATCATCCCTTCCCAAGCACCTCCCCTACACGCACGCACGCACGCACGCACGCATCCCTCATCTGTGTTTAGTAGAAAACTGAGCTTGGGTAGAATGTTACTCTGTCTCCTGCACCTTGGAGCTCAGGGCTGAATACACTGAGATGTTACCTTATCTAATGCACTGTGGAGTCCATGCTTCACCACTCTTCCTCTTTGCTGTCCTCTAGGCTATGTCGTGTGGTACAATCATGTTCAAGGTGATTCCAGTCTCTGCCCCGCCTGTGAGCAGCCAGACAACAGTAAGAACACACAACAGTATGGTGTATGACAATCCTAGCCGCTAGACTGTTTTAGCCAAGGGTTCAGTATTCGGGGTGCTTCTCAATGCTGTTGATCTGAAATGCAGAATGGGTAAAGGGAGTGGGCCACCATGAAATCAAGAAGCTGTGTCAAAAACAGTGAACATTGAACAAAAATAGTTCTAAACTAAGTAATTCTGTTCCACGACACATTTTAAAGTGCTGTGATAATGGGTTTCATCATGACATTTTCATACCTACATCTGTATTTTGATCATATTAAGTCCATCTCATTACTCTCTCATGTTCTACTCCCTTTAGTCTTCCCTTTAGTCTTTCCAACTAGCCCCATTTCTGCTTATGTGTGTCTGTGCACACACATGTGAACACGTGTGGGTATGTATGTATGCTTGCGTGTGTGTGTGTGTGTGTGTGTGTATGTGTGTGTATGAATGGGATTCATCAGTGCTATTAACAAGAACACTGAAGCAAATGTCTCAACTATTGACTGTTTTTAAATCCTGAGTTGGGAGGGGGATCCCATAAGTCCTCTGACAGGGCGCTGACCTGTCCAATCGTGTAGGTAATCACAGTGGCTGTGAGCTCAAGTGTACCAGCTGCATCGGGTGTATAAGTCAGTGTACACCACGCCCTTCTGCTAGCCTACATCACTACATTATCCTGCCTCTTCCTCCACAGTGTTCTCTGAGCTTTGGAGCGGATAGGTGCAGGTGTCCTGTTTGTGCATACTCATTCAGAATCATCTGCTCTCAGCACTTCAACTACTTAAAGTCTTTGCAGTAACTCCTATGGCCAGAGCTGACAGCATCACTAATCTATGGGTATTGGGAAAGCAGTTTGTCAGGCACATCATACCCACTTAGCAAAACATCATCAGGAGCTTCCTACTAGGGCCCATGACCTCCTCAGCCACAGGCCTTTCAACTGTGTTTGTAGTACTGAACGTGAACTCTCTTTCTGGAGTGGGCATCGCATCCAAGGGGAAAGTGGTTGATTAAGGCCATAACGGACTTTCCACTGGTGCTCCAAAGAGCTCACTTTGCTTGCTTGTTTGGTATTACTACACACAGGTCCACAAGAAGGTAAGGCTGTTGATGATAATTCTTCCCCAGCAGTCTTCTTAGCACCTTCTAGTGCTGGCCAGCAGGGAGGAAGCTTCCAGCCTAGTTCCAGCATGAGTTCTCTATGCCCTGTGACTGAGATGCCAACAGCATCCCTCCTCCTCCAGCATTTGGTTTAGAAGAACAACTCTCTTTTATGCTTCGGGTAGAAAAGAAAGAGGAGAGCAGCAGGCAGGGGAGTAAGGGCAACGGTTTTAAGCCGTGCTGGTTTTGGTCAGCGTTCTTCTGATTGTACCGCCCTGCACTTGCTGCCAGGTTTATGTTCGTGCCATGATTGATTACTGGCCCCAAGAGGACCCTGACATCCCCTGCATGGATGCCGGATTGCCTTTCCTGAAAGGGGATATTCTCCAGATTGTGGACCAGAATGATGCCCTCTGGTGGCAGGCCCGGAAAATCTCAGACCTTGCAATCTGTGCTGGGCTAATCCCTTCTAACCACCTTCTGAAGAGGTAAGGAAGGCCACTTTTGGCAACAGGGGGATCACTAGGCAATGCTTGGGACATCAAGTCTCTGATACAAGCAAATGGAAGAACATAAACACCCTGGTTTATAAACCAAAGTGTCTACTTACTGATAGATTTTTCAGCTTCTTAAACACTAAGGGGACCAGAGGAGTTATATTAGTCAGGTAGAAAAGTGCTTGTGAGACTAAATTAAACTTAAGTATTCTATGGTCTGAATATGTTGACCCAATCCCCCAGAGAGAGCAATTGTATAAGAAAACAAGGCCTTTAGGGGTTGATGAGGTCATGAAGATCCATGGATCACAGCATCAGCAGGATATTGGTATTGTGAGAGGGGGGTATTGCCAGGAAACAGAGAAGTGAGAAATGAAAATCCTGGAGAGATTGCAGCAGTTGGCGTGCACGGCCCTGGGGCGTGGCGGCAGAGGAAGGGTGAATCAAAGTCCGTTGGATAAGAGATGGAGGTGTTAGAAGGGACATTTGCCTGCTTAATAAAACCATCCAATATTACAGCCAGGGTTGAGAACATGGCAACTGTCAGGAAGAATGGGGCTCAACATCCCAAGTGGGGGACTCCTAAAGGAAAGGAAGGGTGTCCTGGAAGTACTGGGGGGGACCCAGGACAGTCACTGCCCCGGGCCCAGTGGACTCGGCCACCCATGGTGTGCTGAGACAGATGACAAAGTCCCCCCTCCGTGTCTCTCCTGAAATGCACTGCCAGTGCCACAGCCCCGGGAGAGCCCACGCTGGACGAGTCAGCCAGTCTTTGCTTTCTCTCTGCCTAGGAAACAGCGGGAATTCTGGTGGTCTCAGCCGTACCAGCCTCATACCTGCCTCAAATCCACCCGATGTGAGTGTGCGTATGTGAGTGTGTGCAGAGACCTCAAACTCAGCTTGCACACCCAATGTCCCACATCCATGTCTCAGGCTAGCATCCTGCCTGAGAGAGGACCCTAAATATCCTAATTGTCCCATGATGCTCTCCTCCACAACCAGCCATCCGAAATCCTCCTACAGGCATCCATTTCCTCTTCCATTAGCATTTCTGCTGCTGTGACAAACACCATGGCCGAAAGCAAGTGAGCAAGGGAAGCAAGTGATTTTGCTTAGACGTCTGCATCACGGTCTGTCATGGAAGGAAGTCAGACAGGAACCTGGGGGCAGGTACTGAAGCATAGGAAGAATGCTGTTGGCTCCTATGGCTTATTCATTGTGCTCTCTTATACATTCCAGGACCTCAGCCTAGGGATGGTGCTACCCACAGTGAGCTGGGCCCTCCTACATCAATTCTCAGTCATAACAGTACCCCAGTACTTACCAATCCGATGGAGGCATTTTTCTCAATTAAATGTTCCTCTTTTCAGATACATTTACATTTATGTCAGGTTGACAGGAACCAGCTAGCACAGACGTTAAATACATCCTTGGGTTAAACACGGCTTAAGTCATTTCCCCCCAAACTCAAGTCCTCCAAGGCCCCCTACCCCCACAGCTCTTGCGTGCCATACCTCGACGGATATCTGTGGCTACACAGATGCATAGTCTTCCTCGTGTCCTCTCTTTTTTAATGTTAAGATTTATTTTCTTTGTGTTATTTTGTGTGTGTGAGGGGGGTGGATTTTGCCTGCTTGAATGTCTTTGCACTACATGCATGCAGTACACCAGGAGGCCAGAAGAGGGCGGAAGAACCCCTGAGACAGTAGATAAGATCGTCTAAGTGCTGCAAGAGCAGACTTAGCTAGCAGAGCCATCTCTCCAGCTCCCATTTCTTTTCCTTTTTTGTACTGGAGATTGAGCCAAGGGCTTGGTGCATGCTTAGAAAGCACTCTTTCACTGGGCTCTGTCCTCAGCTCCAGTCCTGGGCCTTTCTGACTAAATATGAGACTGTTACCATTTAAGGAATTCACCGTGATCATGATACCACTCTTCAAATGGTAGTCAGGAAGGGGTCCGTGGCCATGAGTGCTTGTGAACTACTTAAGGCTTAATGAAGCTGCCGACACTGGGAGACAGAGACCAAAGGAGAATGTCAGACAACAGAAGCGAGCAGAAGCCTGTCAGGCCCTGTAGGGGTTAAGGCAGGGCAGAGAGGGGGGGACCTACGGAGACAGAAGGGGCACAGAGGAGACCCAGTGTAGACCACAGACAGCAGCACCAGTATCACAGATGTGTAAGCAGCACATGCCCCTGAATATTATTTCCCATGTTTTCCAAGCCAAAGACTGTTTCCCTCGATGACCACAAATGGTTTTTGTTGCCGTTGTTTGTCTGTTGTCTTTGACAATGTCTCGGGTAGCCCAGGCTGGTCTAGTGGAGTGGTCCACGCAGTGCCCACTCCCTGACGCTGTGTTACCTCTCAGTTACGGATGCCTGTTTGCCTGGCTCCAGCAACAAGTGTAATACCACCTTTTCTCTCTTAGCTTTTCTTCAGAAGCATTTTCACATCATAATCTGCCTAGTAATAGTTTATTTTGAAAAAAATACATAACCAATGTAGATGAAAAGAATCCTTTAGTTCACTTTCCTGTTTCATTTATCAAAGGTTGTGGAGATGCTATTGATCTAGAGTGACAGAGGCTGATGTGACACCTACCCGTGTGCTCAAATATGTTTTATTTTAGGTATTTTGGAAAGTTCACATAGATAGTTGTTTGCTTGGCCCTGTTAGTGTTGGCACGCAGCCCTGAATCTGGGAACAGAGAGGCTGGAGCCATGACTTAGCGGACCACCTTTCTCAGGCAGTGCTGAGTGACATCATGCCCTGAAACGTTAGATCATTTCTTCTAGCTGTCATGCATGATGCGATGATAACACTACTTTATTTCTTTTTGCTCTGTTTAAATCTTATCGTGTAGAAACAGGGGACATGGACAGGCTACTAGTGAAGAGGAATAGGCCATTTAATTAATCAAGGTTTTGAAAATTCCGGTGCTAAATTAGATTATGCATGGTCAGCAAAGAGTTGTTTACTGTAGTGCACTTACTGTCATCCCTGTTCCGTGCCCTCCTCACCCTCACCTCTCCTACTCCCCTTCCCTTCCCTCCTAGATTTGAGTTCCTAAGAAATGCAGCCCTAACTCAGACTTGAGAAGACCACGACTCCTACAGAGCGTGTTAAGAAGGCAGATAGTGCATTTGCTAGAAGCAAGCAATTCCTCATTTCCAGCCACTCTGGAACATGCATTTATTTCTGAAGGGCGGTCACTAGGTGTCTCCAGGAATTCCCGGAACACTAATTACAATGTTGGTGCTTCGTGCTTTTGAAAGGCACAGAATGTGAACTACTGTTTCTTTCTCTCCCTGTGGCCAGCACTGTCTATGGAAGAAGGTAAGGAATGGGATTCAGGAAGACACCCTTATCTCCAAATACTCCTAGGAATTTCCTCAGTCCTCAAACCCCACTTCTGCTTCGCTCAGCTCTGTGAAGCTATTTCTACCTGCGGTGTGTAGCACACGAAGGGTGTTTATTCTGATCTAAGAGATCAAGGAGGTAACGCAATGTTTATTCACAGCTCTAGAGTCTGACAGGAGCACAGGCTAAGACCTCAGTGGAGTTCAGTTCAGCAGGGTTTTGAATCAAGTGTTTATACAAATTTCATGACATTGTAAGGAAATTATTATTCTTATCTTGTGTGTAGAAAAAATTGAGGTTCTGGAAAAGGGAATGGTTGCCTGAAATTGAAAACAGGCAGTCTAGAGATTCAAGCTTCCTTCTGGAGGGCCCCATGTTGGAGGTTAAATGGGACCTTCAGGGATTGCCTTCCCATTGGTTTATGTTCAGCCATGTGCATGTTAATGCTATGTGTCTGTCTGTCTGTCTCCATCTCCTGTCTCTGTCTCTCTTCTCAGCTGCAGTGAGGGAAGTGGTTTTTGCCTTTTGACCAAGGATGAGTCTCTGTATTAAGTGTTTTCCTGTGGCAAAGATGAACAGCTGCGTCACCCTTAGGGTATAAACATAAATATTTCGAAGGCAGTCTGGCCATATACCAGGAGTAAATTATGCCCTAGGACCTATGGCTTCCAAGCTATTGGTTTGTGTCAGTATCAGTTTTGCATTTTCTTCCCAAGGACCAGTCTTCAAATCCAATCAAAAAGTAAATGGCCAACCCCAAACAATTGTGCCCCAGTGGTTGCCATCTTGTCAGTACCGTAGTATTTAAGATCCACGCTGGGCAACGCCCCTGATGCGCTCCCTTTCCAGCAGGCTGCACACTTCATCTGGCACTGTGAGCTCTGGCCGGTGCTGCTAGCATAGCTTTTTATGTTCTACGGTTCACAAAGTGCATTCTTCTCCGAAGCAGCAGAATTTGTCTTATCTTTCCAAGTGAGCAATAGTTCTAAGAGTGACACTGAAAGGTAGTCTGAGTTTTGTCAACAGGGCTTTGCGTGTAATATGGGCATATTTTAAGCCCCCTGTCTATGTTCTTTTGTAGAAGATAGCATGAAGATTGACGAGAAGTGTGTGGAAGCAGGTAACAGTTCCTCCTGACTGAGTCACCACCAGAAGAAACATGAGGCACCTCAGCCCTAGATGACCAGAAGCAGAGGTGTCCCGGGGCTTGGAAACTGAGTCCAGCCCGTGTGCCTTTACTGTGACTCCACACTTGAAAGGGGAAGCGAAGCTGGGGGTGTCTCCAGCGTCCTCTGGGAAATTATCTCGGGACACAGATAAGCAGTGTCTCGCCTGAGGGACAGTGGGGACACCCATGCTCTTTGTGAGACAGATGGGAAGAGGGTGACACCAAATACTTAAAATGCAAAATGTACTTTTGCTATCACATGTAATGATTTCAGGGTAGGTAGATAGTCATGGGCTCTAAACCTCGGATAAATAAATAAGATATTTTATATTTCTGTACTTAATGGTTTTTGTGAATTCTGAAAAGATTTTTCTCAAATTTGGCAGTGGTACTAGGCCTCAGACCTTTAATTTTTTTAAGTACTTTATTAAAGGAATATTTTTTTCTTTTTAAAGATTTATTTTATGTATATGAGTACACTGTAGCTGTCTTCAGACACACCAGAAGAGGGCATCAGATCCCATTACAGATGGTTGTGAGCCACCGTGTGGTTGCTGAGAATTGAACTCAGGACCTCTGGAAGAGCAGTCAGTGCTCTTAACCACTGAGCCCTCTCTCTAGTCCATGTTCCACTTTTTAATTTATTCTCTTCTCTCCTGTTATCTATTTAATACCCTGCTTCATCCCTCTTGGTAATCACAGCCCATCTATCAAATGTTATTCATCTCTTAAAGACATACGTATGCCATGGAGCGGACGCTGACTTGCTCTTGATCTAATGTAAACATTTTAAAGGCAGTGTGTGAGCAGAAGCATGGACTAGGCATGCACTGCTAAGATATAGACTTGGTGTAGACAGTCATGTAATGATAATTTTGCTTTTCACCTCCACTGAAAACCACAGATGAAGAAACTTTTGAATCTGGTAAGTTAAAAAATGCATATTTAGTACCAACTTTTAAATGTATTTTCCATGGTTTGGTGTAATTTAAGCATATGTAGAGATATAGCAAAGTGATTATAAAATAAGAATCCTAGCCATGTGAGGTGACAGGGTCATTTCCTTCACTGCAGCAGCTTTCACTCCCTATGCATATCCCCAAATATACTTCAGATTTCACATATATATCAACACTGGATTTATTTTTGAGCTACTGTAAATTTCATTTAGCCAGTCACTTCTCTTAGGACCAGGACTGTCCAGGGGTGGGGTGGGCATTTGGATTTCTGCAGGGGCAGTGTTTGATAGTTTCATATAGTAAGAGGCGTAGCATCCTTTACATGATAGGATTAGGGATGCCGATATCCTGAAGAGTACACAACCAGCTTGCACTATGAAGGGTTGTCTCTAGACCCGTGGTTTTCAATATGAAGGGTTGTCTCTAGACCCATGGTCTTCAATATGAAGGGTTGTCTCTAGACCCGTGGTCTTCACTATGAAGGGTTGTCTCTAGACCCGTGGTCTTCAATATGAAGGGTTGTCTCTAGACCCGTGGTCTTCAATATGAGGGTTGTCTCTAGACCCGTGGTCTTCAATATGAAGGGTTGTCTCTAGACCCATGGTCTTCAATATGAAGGGTTGTCTCTAGACCCGTGGTCTTCAATATGAAGGGTTGTCTCTAGACCCGTGGTCTTCAATATGAAGGGTTGTCTCTAGACCCGTGGTCTTCACTATGAAGGGTTGTCTCTAGACCCGTGGTCTTCAATATGAAGGGTTGTCTCTAGACCCGTGGTCTTCACTATGAAGGGTTGTCTCTAGACCCGTGGTCTTCACTCTGAAGGGTTATCTCTAGACCTGTGGTTTTCACTATGAAGGGTTGTCTCTAGACCCGTGGTTTTCAATCTGTGGGTTGTGACCCCTTTGGATGTTTCATATCAGATACCCGGCATATCAGATATTTAGATTATGATTCATAACAGTAGGAAAATTACAGTTATGAAGTAGCAGTGAGATAATTTTATGGTTGAGGAACTGTCTCAGCATTGGGAAGGTGGAGAACCACAGTTCTAGAACCATCTATGTTCCTACTGGGCAACGATAATTGAAGATTAAATAGGAAGCTCTTTATTTTATTTTTTAAAGATTTATTTATTATATATAAGTACACTGTCACTGTCTTCAGACACCAGAAGAAGGCACCAGATCCCATTACAGATGGTTGCAAGCCACCATGTGGTTTCTGGGATTTGAACTCAGGACCTTTGGAAGGGCAGTCAGTGCTCTTAACCTCTGAGCCATCTTTCCAACCCAGGTAGCTCTTTAATACATGATAGTGATGTAAACTTTATAAGCCATATGTGTAGAAGGCCGGGGAGATGACTTCATGGATAAGGTAAACGCCGTATAAGTGTGGACCTAGGTTTGACTCCCTAGAGCCCATGTCAAGCCAGGTGTACACAGTGGTGTACGTCTGTAATCAACTGCCCCTATACTGAGGCATGAGGCAGAGACAAGAGAATCACTGGGAGCTTGCAGACCAGCTGGCCTGACACATAGTGGAGAACTACGAAGAGACTTTGTTTCAACCAGGGTGGAAGGTGAGGGCCTACACCTGAGGTTATACTCAGATGGTCACACATGGCTGTGGCACGAGCACACACACACACACACACACACACACACACACACACACACACACACACAGAGCCAGTTCTGCTGGAAGACACACAGAATAAAGACTTGTCTTGTAGTTTCTGAAGCCCTTATTTCCCACACTCTGTTCCATGTGGAGAGTCAATACATCCAGTGTTTATGCCGAATAAGCTTTCTCTTTTGTTAGCACATTACTTGTTATAACAATGGCACTTTTCCAGTGTCTATTCTTCAGAACATCATTGACTGTGTTGGTAGCAGAACAGAGTCTATAGCATGTTTGGTTTCTTTGTTTAAATGGGCAGGCGACGAGACCCGAGTCTCCTAGGCTGAAGTTTAGGGTCTCGGCTACTGTCTCCGCTGTAGCTCCTTCTTTTACCATGGACACAAACCAGACTAGTGTCACTCAGCGCTTGGATGTTAAAGCCCACCTGCCCCTCTGCTCTTCGCTTCTCTGTCCTTCCGTGAGGAAGAGCCATAGCTCCTCTCTTTTAAACCCAGTGCTTCATCACCCGAAGTAGATATTAATGTCTAGCAGTTTCTTCTGTCTCCTAGAAAACTCAAAGAATTTATATTTTGATATGCATGCATTTAAATTTTTTCTTGTTTAATTTTTCCTTTACAATAGTTAGGACACTGTATCACACATTGAAATATGTGACAGATTATTTCTCCAATTAATTCATTCCATACATATAGAGAGACCTGGGACTGGCTGAGAGGTTAAGAGCACTGGCTGCTCTTGCAGAGGACCTAGGTTCTATTCCCAACAACCCCATGATGACCCACAACTATCTGTAATTCTAGTCCCAGGGGATCTGAAGCCCGCTTCTGGCTTTCTCATGCACCAGGTTGTAGAAAGTTTTAATCTCAACCTGGGGTTTCTACCCTGCCTTGATCATTAAGTTTCCGGATAAAAGGCACTTTTATTATTTACTATAAGCCTTAATCAGCACAAGAGCTGGGCAGATATCTATCCTCTATGCCATGAGAATCTATTTTCCTATCGACAACCCCGAGTTATTACTAACTATTTTGTATCTGGAGGCTTCTCCTCCATTCACCTTCCCCTCTCTTGTGGTTCTCCAAACCCCCCAAGCCCCGGAACCCTAAACCCCACTTATGTCTCTTTTTCCACTGTCAGCATCTTTATTCACCAATCATAAATAAACTTGGGGGCAAGATATAACATAGGTCTCGGGGACTCTCTTTGTCTCTGGGACAACCAGTTCTTGAGGAACCAGTGCTAGCATTAGAATACCAGCCACACCAGATCAACCCCCTACAACAAGGCTGCACATGGTGCATGCACGTACATGCAGGCAAGTGGTCATATGCATAAAGGAGTAAATCATTTCAACTAGAGATGCCACATATGAACTCGTCATTAAAAGATAGCATGGAGACAGATGGTGTTGGGACCTAATCAACTTACTTACCAACTATATTTTTTTCTATATCCCCATTTTCCCTCAGATGGCTAACCCATTTGGGATAATTCTAATTTTCTGGCTCAGAGCTTGTGATTGACTTCTTCTTTAGATTATATTCGTCTTTATTTGTTCTGCTTATCTCATCACTTTTTCTGGAAAATGCTCTGCACTCCAAAGTGATACCCGAGACCCAGAGATACTCACAGTGTCTGTGAAAGGAGAAGCGGTGAGCATGTGGAGTAGGTACACTGCACACTGGAGCGATGGGGCCCAAGGGTGTCTGTGGGCTCTGTGGTCTTTCACCTTTCTGACCATCAGGTCCCATACTTCTAAGATGAGCAATACCCTGCATACATAAGGCGTTCAGAGCTGAGCATACAGTAAGCGCTGAACATATGTAAGGTGTTCAGAGCTGAGCATACAGTAAGCGCTGAACATATGTAAGGTGTTCAGAGCTGAGCTGAGCACACAGTGAACACCCTACATATGTAAGGTGTTCAGAACTGTGCATATGGTAGCACTGTACACACATAAGGTGTTCAGAGCTGAGCTGAGCATACAGTAAGCACCATATGTGTGCTGACTGGTGCTGTGCTTGTGAAATTGTTCATAGGAGGTGGCCAGCCGCTGGCTCTCTAAGACCAGTTCTACTGGGGAAAACATGCAGCTGTCCCAAAGCTTTCAAGAATGTTTCCCATTTGACTCTCATAAGAGCTCAATTAAGAACAGTTAGTGTCCAGCTGGCGTGTTTTCTGAGTAGATAAGCCTTGGCAGTCGTTCATGACACTTAACTCCTGTTACTTGGACCACTTAGTGAATGGTTACAGCTCTTCAGTTTCCTCTCTTTCTCTGAGTGAGATATAATGTGACCTTCTTGGATTTCTCCAGCGTCAGTGATACAGTCTATTTAACTAGAAAAACTGTAACAACATTAGCAGAAAACCCAGCCACTTGAATATGTCTAGATAGCAACAAGCAAAAATACCCAAACAAGCACCAACCCCCACCCAAGTACCCCAGTCTTCACAGGAGCAGCTGGAGAGAAAGCAGGTATGTTAGGCCGGCCACAGGCAAGGAGGGAAGGTGTCGGACTGCCGGATAGTGTGCCCCCCGCCTGTCACCCTTCCCAGGAATGCAGTGGCACGGCCGTGAGAGACGAGAAGGAAGCTCAGCCATTGCCTTCCTGTATATATTTCTCAAGTACAGTTCTGTAGTCTTATGGATAAATGACACTTCAGGGACACACAACTTGCAAGACAAATGAATCACCATCCCCCAGCAGTAGAGTCCGATCAAACAAGTTTCTGAGTCCCAACAGAGTGCTTTTCATCTGCCATGCCAAGTTACCAGCTTTGCTAAAATGGCGGCATGACTTCCCTGCTATGTGTGCCTTTCCCGTTCCTTAATGGTTAGCTTGATCTTTGCCAAGATTAATTCTTCGTGTCTCTTTCTTCGCATGCTCAAATGTCCAGAGGAACTCGCAGAAGGTGAGCGTTCATTTTTATCCCCTGCATATACCACCGAGTGCTGTGCTCAAGGTCTCTCACTGCCACAAGGCAACAGCACAGCTTCCTAGAAGAGACGACTTTTTAAGCCCAGTTCAGAAACGCGTTTTCATAGGATACATTTTATTTTTTTTTAAATAGAAATTGTTTCTCTTTAATTGAGTACTTCATTCAGACATTCCTCTGTTGGCTTCTGCTCTGAAAGCAGCTAGGTCCCTACCTCGATATCACAACTGAGTCAACATGGGCCCCAAACCAGGGCTCTCAGAACAGCAAAACAATAAACTGCAGAGCCAGCCTCTCCTTTCACTTAGGAGGGACTGGGAGTCACAGAGTCCAATCCCACCTGCAGCTATAGGCCCTGGAGCCTGGCCTACAAACACAGAAACATAGCTGTCAGGAACGGCAGCAGCCTCATCCTCCAGCTCCAGTACCTGACCACCAGCCTCTTCCAGTAGGGATGGACCTACTCTTGAGAGTTTTGGCATCTACTTAATTTTCCCAAGAGGTGAAAAATCTACCAAAAGGGATACATACCATGGACCAGAATACATCAGCTTTCTCACAATAAACTTTCCTGAGTAACAACTTTTGGTTGCTGAGAAGCCTCAGCACATTATTTCAAAGTGGCAAAATCCAGGGCAATCACAGAGTACATCCAGGAGTGGCCTAACGTTTAAGGACAGGTTCATGCAGGACACAGGTGCGCACACCCCCTTTTCTTCAGTGTATACGGCAAGTAGCCAAGACCCTTGATCATTAAAATAAGTTATTTTGTATATTACAGTGCACAGAGGGAAAGAACTTTCACAGAGGTGACCAAAAGGCATTGTATAGAAGGTCCCATGGTGAGTGGCAGCCAGGGCCCCAGGCCTTCAGGAGCTTGCCCCCCGTTCTTTGGCTGCAGAGGCCTTAGTGTCAGCCATTTCCTCCACTGGCTCCATTGGCTTTGCCTCCTCTTCCTCCTCCTTGTCTTGGGGATAGAGGTCTGGGTATTTCTGCATGCATTCCTGCATGGCCTGGAACTGGTCTATACAGCCTGATCCCTTGATATCCTTTGTGCTGTAGTGGAAGCAGGAAAAGGCAGACTTGAATTGCTCCCCACAGGGGCCGCTGGCCATTCCCCCAAGACATGGGCAATTCCAGTTAATGTCTCCATTAGGCAGTATCAACCCGTGCTCCTCATAGGGATCATTGGGGCCATCAGCCACCAGCTCAGCACTGCTAGGAGTTTCATGGTCTTCTTTGGTCACAAATATGATCCAATCCTTCCCTTCCTGCCGGCAGTAGGACATGGTTGTTCTCAACGTTCCCAGCTCGCAGAGGGAGCGGGCGCGGCTACAGCGGCTACACCTTCACGCCTGGCGGGTGGCACTGAGGCCCACACGGACCCGCCCCATAGGATACATTTTAAATCAAGGCAATTAAGCTTTATGTCTATATGTTAGTGAGTATTTCCTTGTGAGTGTATTTACATAACGTAGAAAGGTGTGATTAATTTCTAGAAGATGGAGTTGGTGCTGGTAATTTTTCAGATTTACTTGAATGCTTTACTTATGTGTACATGCTTGAAGGAGTGTATTCCATTTATATACTGAGTACTTGCAGAGGCCAGAGGGGGCATCAACTCCCTGGGACCTGGAGTTACAGGTGGTTGTGGGCCACCAACATGGATGCTGGAAAACAAACTCCAGTCCTCTGGAAAAGCAGCAATCTCCCCTAACCGCTGAATCATTTCTCCAGATCCTGGTGTTTTCTTTGTATTTTCAAATGCATTATTAAAGCCAGGTACAGTAGCATATGTCGTAAGCACTTGAGAGGTGGCCGCAGGAGGATCATCAGTTCATGGTCACCCTCAGCTACATAGCAAGTTTGATGCCAGCCTAGACCTCATGAGACCATGACATAACAGACAAAACAAAACCTCAAAAATAAGGTTAAAGAAATTTATATATGTGAGTTAATCCTATAAACAAATGTTTGTTATTCATTATATCAATAATCAGAACAGCTCTCTTTACAAGGATTTTATAACTTTTTCTGGCTTCTGAGTAGAAGCAGAAACAAGAGACTGGCCAGCCCCCAAGGCTGTGAGGCTGGGCATCCTCCTCCTCCTCTTCTTCTCAGGTGTTCCTGGCCTCCATAGACCAAGTGCTGATTTTTTTTTTAGTGGAAATAATCTAATTTTGGCTTTTGTGAAGACAGTGGTCTTGCAGACTCTATAGTAATGCTATAATGAACAGTTTTAATTTTATTTTTTTTTAGGAAATAAGAGTCTAGTAAAACCTTTATTCTCATTTCATTACCTGTTTCTATGAGAAAATATCTTGTCAGAAGCAACTTACAGGAGAAAGGATCCATTTAGCTTACAACTCTAGGTTGCGGTCCATCATTGTGGGAAAGTTAAGGCAGAAACGTTAAGCAGCTGATCGCATCCCTAGTCAAGGGCAGAGAGAAAATGCATGCATATGTGTCTGCTGTGCTCAGCCTACTTTTCCATTCATAGTCTGGGACCCAAACCCAAGGAGTAGTGTTGCCCCAGATGGGTGTTTCCTCACCTCAGATAATGTAGTGAAGATCATTCCCCCAATGTGCCCATAGGCCAGATGCTCCTCCCAGGTGACTAGATTGTCTCACATTGACAATGGAAACTTTACATCCCAGCATTACTACAGGGTCCGCAAGAGCAAGCCAAACTCAGCTTGTTTCTTATTTTTGTAATATCAGCTTTTAAAGGGTGTGTTTGAGAATGCATAATCATATCTTTTACTGTGACCATATTTCTTTAAAGACAAGTTCTCAATATACAGCTCAGGCTGGACACAAAATGTCCCTCGAGTGTTGGGATTACAGGTGTGTCCCATGTCTAGCTTCTTTCTTACAATTTTAAACAAGCCTGAACTAGTTTTCAACTCTCAGTCTTTCTAGACAAACCCTATGATGCAATGCTAAAGAGATGGCATAAGAGCAGTGGGGTGGGGAGTGCAGAGAGGACTAGAGGCTGCCAGGGGCACAGGGGCTGCTCTGCCATCTGTGGAGACCATCACTTGAAACCAGAAGATGATGCTATGCGTCTGGGTGCTGCTGCATTCCTGTCTTGGTTCTCACATAATCTCCCATTCTCTCTGTTCCAGCTAAAGAGGAATTTGTCGGCGATGGGCAGCAGGTTTTTATCGGTAAGAGTTACGTGTTTGTTGCTCTCGAGTGCTATTCCCACTATCTGGGTGCCTTGCTGAAAGATGCCTTTGCCGATGAATCTCTCCAACTTGTTTCTTGTTCTCACTTCCCTCTGTCCGACTTTCCTATCAGTAATCTGACCTATTGATTCCTCATTGTTACTGATCTAATTTAACTTGGATAGCTTTTAATTATTTGGTCAAACATACATTGCTCGTTTCTTCCCCAGACCATTCTATAGCCTGTCTTACTGTAAAGAAAATCAGTTTCATGGCTATTAAAACCATCTTTTCTGTCCAGATTCTATGATCTGTCACCTGAGAAAAGTTCTCTAAAGGAGCAGACCTCCCTGATAAAATCGCCCTGGAGCTCCCTTTTCACAGGGCAGGAGAGCAGCACAGAGCTGTAGTCTAAAAGCTAGAATGTTAGCGCCAAGCCTAGGTGGACTTTGGGATTGTCGGAGGAGATTAAAGACCCAAGGGGCTGCCTTTGTGCCTTGCTTCTAGGATTATTGACCCTTAAGCCATTGAACAAGGCTGAGCATGGGAAGCCGCTGCACAAAGGTGGTGAATAGGGAGTCCAAGCGGGGCAGGGGGGCAGTCTGTGGACAGTGGTGACCTGGTACCATGGTCAGCGCCAGAGGAGCGAGAACGGCAGCTGATCATCAGCCTCTGATACCCCACAACCTTCATCGAGGTGCACCCTAGCTCTGGGACTGTTGCTTGACATAAGTGAGTATTTGAGGACAGTGAGAGCAAGGCTGAGGAAGGAGCTGCACATGAGGAGGAGGGACGTTTACAGTGGATTCTGTAGAGTGGCATTATTGTAGATGCTGGTGAGGGTCCATGGTTTCTCAGTGTAGATAGATACGAATAGCACTGTGTCTCTGTGTTTATAGATACACATATGGTTTCTACTCTTTCTTCAGAGGGGACCTGAAAATGGCTATGGAAATACAAAAAACACTTTTGATGTTGTGGCAAGAAAAGGATTCTAAGAATTCAGCCAGGGACTGAATGACGAAGGGGTCCTAACTTTGCAGACAATGCTACCATCCTATGTAGTCACTTGAACTGTCTGTGATTGTGTATCCTGACAAGTGGGAGCCATAAGACTACCCAGTGTTCCCACCCTGGCCACAGAGCTTCTGCAGAGACACCACTGCTCTCCCCGAGGCCCTGCTTCCTCTCTACAGCAACCAAAGGAATCCTTCAGAAACAAGGCAGACCATAGCCTTACTGTTGGAAGGCCTCTTCACACATCGCTCACAGCCGGCCGCTCACAGCTGACTCAGCATTAGTCCCCCTGTCCCCCTTGTGATCTGGCTCTGACTCCTCCCTCAGCACCGTTTCTCACCACCTTCCCGTTGCTCACTACCTTGCAGCTTCAAACCATCTACTGTCTTGGCATTTGTTCTACTCTGTAGACCGCACCTTAGCTGGCCCCTTCTGCACTCAGGCAGTTTCTCACGGTCAGCTTTTCTGATCCTTTTACTGAACTGCCCATCCTAATAAACCACCGCCACTCTCTGACCACTCACCCTTTCCCAAGCCTTTACTTTTATTGTTCTTGTTGATTGTTTTGTGTTTCCTCCTCCATGCATTGCACTTTTCCTGAGAAGATGACCTGGATTATTTGATCTCTCCAGCATAATCCCTGACATACGGTGGATGCTAGATGCGGCTTCACATACCTTATGGGCCATCACTAGCTGCTTCTTGTTTTATTTTGTTCTTTCAAGACAAGGTCTCACAATATGGGTGTCCTGGAACTCACTCTGTCCACCAGGCTGACCTTGAACTCAAGGATAGCCTCCTGCCTCTGCCTCCTGAGTGCTGGGATTAGAGGTGTGTGCCCCGCCATGCCCTGCTCACTATCTGCTGTAAAGCAGCTATCTGTCCCATCCTTGCTTTGGAATTTCATGCATTTTCTCCCTCTTCAGCTGGCTTCCGCCGCAGCATGCGCCTGTGTCGCAGGAAGTCTCACTTCAGCCAGCTGCATGCCAACATGCGTTGCACCTGCAGCTGTTACAGTGCTGTGGGTGCCCCTTACGAGGAGGTCGTGAGGTACCAGCGTCAGCCGGCAGACAAACACCGCCTCATAGTGCTTGTGGGTATGTCATGCTCTGCTCAGCTCTGGGAGTTTTCCTGGATTTAATGTTTTGTGTTGATAGTAACAGTAAGGTGGGACTCTTGGTAGAGTTTCATCTAGAAATGGTTTAAAGGCCTGCTTGTCAGTGTTTATAAGAAAGCTTTCAAAGGCAAGTTTCCTTTGTCTTCTCTGCCTCTTTTTCTCCTTTGACCAACAGTTGAACATGGTGTGCTATGATGTGCATTAACCTGTGTATTAACAGTCTCTAATCTAATAAGGTTATACTGGATTTATACTTTTATCTGTTTAGAATTTAGTCTAGAAGCATGCATGGTCTACCCCAGCCTTCATCACTAGTTCATATTAAGAAAACAGCTTAAGAGAAATTCCATTTCTCTAAGAAACATTTAACCACATTCTTTATAAACTGTCTAAATCTTCTGGATGTGCCTTGGACTATAAAGGACTTGGGTGATCTGGTTTCCTGACCAAGATCTCTGCAAAGTTGGCTCTCTGAAGCAGTGATAGCTTGAATCACACCTCCAGCAGGGCCTGATGGTTCTTACTCAACCACCTATTAGAAATGTTACCACATCCCCAGCTCAAAAAAAGAAAAAAAAAAAAAAAAAAAAAAAAAAAGAAAAGAAATGTTACCACATCCATGGGTGACAGAGTTGCATTCCGATGGAAACTTTTAAATAGAAGGGCCATGTTTCTGATTATCTGTTGCAATCCAGGTGTCTCAGTCAGGGTTTCTGTTCCTGCACAAAATATCATGGCCAAGAAGCAAGTTGGGGAGGAAAGGGTTTATTCAGCTTATACTTCCACATTGCTGTTCATCACCAAAGGAAGTTAGGTCTGGAACTCAAGCTGGTCAGGAAGCAGGAGCTGATGCAGAGGCCAAGGTGAGCTGGCTTGCTCAGCTTGCTCTCTTATAGAACCCAGGACCACCAGCCCAGGGACAGCACCACCCACAATGGGCTGGGTCCTTCCCCTCTTGATCACGAGTTGAGAAAATGCCTTACAGCTGGGTCTCATGGAGGCATTTCCTCAACTGAGGCTCCTTTCTCTGTGATGACTCCAGCTTGTGTCAAGTTGACACACAGAACCAGCCAGTGCACTAGGGAAGTCAGAGCATCAACAGTGGTGGAATGTTCTGGAAGTGACAGATCCTGTGATTCCGCACCTATTCTCTGAAGGTTGGAGTGGTGTGGGTTACTTCATGAGTCACTGGGAGAATGATGTTTTCTGGGTTTGCTCCAGTTCATAAGCAGGGTTACTACAAAGTTTCCCTAAAAATGCCTTTGCTGTCACATTCTTGCAGCAGCATAGCTGCAGGGATGGTTGAAGCATGCAATCCTGTGCATCCACGTCTCATAATTTCTGCTGTGGCTTTCTGTCTTCAGGACCTTCTGGTGTTGGAGTCAATGAACTGAGAAGACAACTCATTGGATGTAACCCCAGCTGTTTTCAAAGTGCTGTGCCACGTATGTTAATTTGTCTTTCTTGGTGGCTCAGGTTTTGGTAAAACTTTGTCTCTGAATGTGCTGGTATCACTTTACTCTGTCACATCTTTTCTTGTAAAAGTGTAAGGACCAGTCCTTAAGCAATTCTACCTTTATTTGCTTTACTAACTATGTCAGTATAATAGCATAGTGTGCTAGGTTAGGCTTTCAAAAGATAATTCTTACATCTTTTCCTTTTGAAGTAGAAGGCCATGGGCAATATGTGGGAGTCAGTTCTCTCCTCCTACCACGTTGGCTTCTGAGACTCAAACACAGGTTGTCAGTCTTGGTGGCAAGCATCTATCCACACTTAGCCATCTCCATGGCTCTTCTTCTTTTCTTAGTTGTATTGAGGAGGGTGGTTGTGATGCTTTGATTAGGAATCTGCATGTGAACACTGAAGGTCCTGTTCCCCAGTTGGTTGTTGATCAATCAATAAAGATGGCAGCACCCAATGTCTGGACTGAAGAAGCAGGACTTCCAAGTTCCCACAGGCAGGCTAAAAGAAGCAGCAGGAGGACAGGAATTTGCCATGCTTTGTCAGGAGGGAGAGTCACCAGCCATGTGATGGAGGTGGAGGGGCCATTGGCTGCCTTCCGGGCAGGAGATTAGAACTGCAACTAATGCAGATGTAAGGGGTTGAGCAAGGAGTGAAAGGAAGGACCACACGCTACAACCTGTGACTAGTCAGGGTTTTTGTAATAATGGTTAGAATAGTATTTATCGTCTTCCTCACACTATTTCTGTCACCTTTATGTTATTTAGTTTTTCATCTAAAAATTTAATATGTCCATATATAATTTTATATAAACTTCTAAGTATTATTATCACATACTCTTGGTCTTTGAAAGCCATGTTTTCTTATTTCCTTTTACTTACTTTTTTTCTACTGAATTCCCAGTTTGTCAGCACCCTGACTTCTGAGAAACAGTTTTCCTGTTGCTCCTCCGTTGCCCATGGAGATCTATGTATGTCTTTCTAAGCTTTAAGGCCTTGGAAAACTCCAAGTCTATGTTACCATGTATTTTTAAATGGTTTATCTATTTTTATTTTATGTGCATTGATGTTTTGATTGCATACATGTCTATCTGAGGGTGTCAGATACCCTGGAACTGGAGGTACAGACAGTCGTGAGCTGCTGTGTGGGTACTGGAAATTGAGCCCAGGTTCTCTGGAGGAGCAGTCAGTGCTTTTAACTGTTGAGCCATTTCTCTAGCTCCATTATTGTGTATTTCTACTAGGGTTTAATTTTCAATAAATAATTTAAGAATCGCACAATAACACTTACTTTATTATAAAATAGAGAAGATTTGGATCAAGAGTCCTAATTTTAGGCAAATGTCTGTAGAATAAAGGAGGTTAGCATTTTGTTTGAGGCACTGAGATGAAACTCTTTAAAAGAGGAATGTGAAAAATCTGTCAACTACTGAGATGTATCAGTGAATGAAAGGCCCGGGGAAAGAACCTAATAAGCATACTCATGGAGGTTTGTTTTTAATCAGAAAAAGCCACTCTGCAGGATGGTTTCCAGTGAGTGTGCATGCTTCAAAGAAGTCGAGGATGTTTGGGAGACTATAGAACTTCTTATGTGTTCCCTGCTCACTGGGGAAGAATAAGACTGTTGTCAGAATAATAACTAAAACTCTAAAGGATAAAAGATTCCTGGGTATGGCCGATGGCTGGGGTTTGGAAAGCAACTGCCCTTTCAGAGCTTGTCACAGTGAAAGTTCTGAGATGCTTTGCAAGGATCATATCTGAGTAGGTAATGTGGGAAAAGTCGGCCTGGGGTCATCATAGCACCTGTTCAAAAGGAAGTTCCAGCAAACACCACCAGAAGTGGACTTCCAGATTCAAGAGGTCAGGAAGGAATCAGAAAGGACTGACTTGTGTAGAGATTAGGTTTGAAATGGTCACTTGTTGATCATGTGGTAGAGGTTACAGCATAACCTCATACAGCATTCAGAGAGAAAGAGCCAGTTATATTATCTGTCAAATCTAAGGAAGCAATTGTAGGCTTAGTTATTAGTTTATTGCTGTGAAGAGACACCATGACCAAGGCAACTCTTAGAAAGCCAACTATTTAATTAGGGTTGGCTTACAGTTTCCAAGGCTCAGTCTATTACCATTGTGGTGGGAAGCATGGCATTATGCAGGAAGACTTGGTGCTGGAGGATCCAAGAATGCTATATCTTGATCAGAAGGCAGCCAAGAGGAGATTGTCTTCTAAAGGCAGCCAGGAGGAGGGTCTAGATCACACTAGCCAGACCTGAGCATATATACAAGACCTTAAAGCCCTGCCTTCCCAGTGACACTTCCTTTACAAGGCTACACCTTCCCCAATAAGGCCACACCTCCTAATAGTGCCACTCCTCATGGGCCAAGATACTCAAACCACCACAGAGGCCTTGGTATCACCAAGTCAGAACACCTTCCTGCCCCACTTTCTCCTCTCCTACCCTCTAGCCTTAGAGAGATAAAAACAGATAGAGGAATGGAAGAAATGAAGGAAAGGAAAGAGAATCATGGGAATTGTCAGATTTTCATAGGCAGGAAAGTGGAAGGATCTTGTCTCAAGGAAGGAAGACCAACCTTGTTGCCTGTGATCCCTTCTGCTAGGCTATGTTTCTCAAGTATGGCTTACCTATATAAGAATGGGCATTAATTTCAGAGAAAACAATGAATGATTTCAGTAGTCTAGATAAAAGTAGAATACCTACAAAATGTGAACATTTAAGTGCACAGATAGCCATCATTAAAAACATGAAAAAACTTGCTTGTATTTTTTTTTAATCACCAACATTTTAAAAATGGATACCTTGTAGTTCACAGAGGAGCCCGCCTTAAGAAATGGCATTCCCGGGGTTGGGGATTTAGCTCAGTGGTAGAGCACTTGCCTAGGAAGCACAAGGCCCTGGGTTCAGTCCTAAGCTCCAAAAAAAAAAAGAACCAAAAAAAAAAAAAAAAGAAATGGCATTCCCACTGGGGCAATGGTGGAGTCATTCCATGCACAGTATATAACTCACTACCTCTTGGGAGCCTTAAGTTTTGCTGGCTTTCCTTGTCCTCAGTAGGAAACTGCAGGAGAAATTGCATACTTACAGATGTCTAAGGACATTGAAGAGTGATCTGAATAAAGAAAAAACAAAATGGCCCCAAGGCGATATCTACCAACCTTGGAGGTTGGTCACTGAGGGCCTGCTGCAAGCTCCTCACATGTAATTTCATTGATCTGTTTTATCCTGAAACTTTGTCAAGTGTAAGAACAGATTTTTTTTTATTATTAACAAGGGGAATTTGTTGTAAAAGAGAGTAAGATCGAGCATTACAGCATGTAGGATATAGAATTAGAGGAGCACTGTGGGAAAACTCCTGAAAGAAGGTCGGAGTCCACCAGTGACCAGCTAGTCTCTGGACTCAGAGTGTAATGGAAGACTTCCTAATTACAGGGCTTCGCTTTCTCTGAGCTTGTCTGAGGAATTCACCCCCGCCCCCGCACACATACACACCTCAACCTGGGGAATGTCACATATCCTCAGTTATATTACAGGATCAATTTCCTTTTCCTGATAACTCATTCAGCTAGCACCTGAGATTCCTGAAATGCTTCCCCACACTAATGAGGTACTTCAGTACCCTAAGCCTTCAGCCAATAATGACCTTTGCCCTCCCCGGATGTTTCTACGCACAATCCTCTGAGTCACCAGCTAGTCCTGGTGTGTGTTATTCACAGTAAGTACTCACAGGGCTTCTGACCTCCCACCCCCCTTCCCCACCCTTTCCCCTGCCCTGTCATTAGCCTCTGCTCCCTTTGCCCTCATGGACCTTATCAGCTGACAATACATGAGGGTGGGGAGAACACCATTGTATCATTCTTAAGTTCTAGAACCCAAACTAATAACTGGAAAATAGTAGATACATAGTTGTGTTCATTGTTATTAATAGACAATACGTCACTTTTAGATGTTTGCTGGAACGTGTGTTTTTTTTTTCCATACCAAAGCCATTGAAACATAACATTGAGGAGTCTAAATCTAAATTAGTGGTTCTCAACCTTTGGTCACAACCCCTTTGAGGGCTGAACAACCCTTCCACAGGGCTTATCTAAGACCATCAGAAAACACAGGCATTTGCATTGTGATTCATAACAGGAGCAAAATTACAGTTGTGAAGTAGCAATGAAAATAATTTTATGGTTGGGGGTCACCACAAAATGAGGAACTGTGTCAAAGGGCCGCAGCATGAGGAAGGTTGAAAACATCTGGTCTAAATTAAATAGTCCACATCAAAGAGTCAAATTGAACATATTAGGCAAGTTTCCCCCTTACTTTATCTCCAAAACCTCTCCTCTGGTCTTCATGCTTTGCCAACACTGCAGATGTCCTGGGTTTTCTCTCTCTCAAATCTGAGACAATCTGTTGTAATAAAAGCAGTTTAGGAGAAGCATCCATCTTGATATGTGAGCAGGTCGCTTACTCTTCAAAAGCTGCAGCTACTTCTCAGTAAAATAACATCCTATCTGGCGAGCAGTGTGAGAGAGACAGCGAGATCATCAGAAGTACATTGTCCAAACACAGACGTTGTTATTGCTACAAGGGGGCACTTTGAGCTTCTCGTTTAGTTCCGTATTTCCTAAATAACAGCAGGTGTCCTGTCTGATAGTGTGATACGTTCTTTCCCACACTGAGCAACCAGTAAAGGTTTGTAATTGGTGGAATGTGACGTGGGGGTGCTCACTTTCTTACTACAGTTCAGGGTTCCTCTCCTGGTCCCAGCGTCTTACCTGTTTAGGTGTTCATTTATTTGTTTTAGTTGGCATCTCTATCCAAGTAATCAAAAATAGAAGATTCTGAAAGTTTTCATTATCTTCCTTGGTAGATACCACCCGTTCCCCAAAGAGTTATGAAATGGACGGGCGTGAGTATCACTATGTGTCAAGGGAAACATTTGAAAGCCTCATGTATGGACACAGGTAAGATTCAGAAGTCAATTCTTACTTCTGGTTATTTGACAGTAGTCTGTTTTTTTTTGCATTAGCCAAAGCTCTCAGCAGTTAAGTCCTCATTTCTGAAGGGCTGAGAAAGCAGCATGTATTGATTTACTAGAGCCAGAGCTGCAAGCTTCAGAGAAACGATTTCGTATTGTCGAGATCGGCATATTTCTTCCTAACACCATTCACATTTATGTCCAAATTTGCTTTCTACTGCTATGAAAACCACCATGACCAAAGCAGCTCGGGGAAGAAAGGGTTTATTTGGCATACACTTCCACATCACAGGCAACCACTGAGGAAAAGTCTAGACAGGAGCTCAAGGCCTGAACTTGGAGGCAGAGGCTAAGGAGAAGCCATGGAGGAGTGCTGCTTACTGGCTTGCTCCTCCTAGCTTGCTCAGCCACCTTTCTTAGCACAACCCAGGACCACCTGCTCAGAGGTGACACCGCTCACCCTCAGACTTGCCTCCTAGGGAGTCTGATGGAGGCCATCCGTCAGCTGATAGTCCCTTTCCAGGTAACTCTAGCTTATGTCAGGTTGACAAAACTAACCAGGACAACTCATGTAATTACTGCCGATCACTGTAATTTACTTGGGAAAGTCGTTTCCTTTGTCTTGTTCTTCTAGGATGCTGGAGTTTGGTGAGTACAAAGGCCACCTGTATGGAACCAGTGTGAACGCTGTACTTGCAGTCCTTGATGAAGGGAAGATCTGTGTCATGGACTTGGAGCCTCAGGTAGGTCTACAGTAGCACATTTCCCATCATGCTAAGTCACAAATGCATGTAACACCATCCATGTTACGCACATGCCTAAGGCTAGAGTTGAGACATCCTATTCAGCTCTATGTTTAAGAATAAGACCGCCTCTCACATCTCAGGCCATTCCTTGAAATGTAAATGGGAAAATTTTATTAAAGTTGGAGAGAAAGTTTTACTTTTCACACCCAGAACCAGAGCTTGAGTGGATAGTCATAAAAGAAAATGTCCCAATCGCTCCTGCTTTGAATACCGAGCACAGACTTGTCAAGATAACTTCTTGCAGAGGCAGATACTTTATATAAAAAGGTAATGTAAGGGTTGGGATTTAGCTCACGGTAGAGCACTTGCCTAGCGCAAAAGTCCTGGGTTGGTCCCCAGCTCGAAAAAAAAAAAAAAAAAAGGTAATGTTCTGTGCTGGCAAAATTACACGTTTGAACCACGCGTGAGGAGAGCAGGGATGAGTAATACTATTTGTGCAGACCCAGTTTTTTGATTCTTGCCCTTTCTTTATTCACTTAAGAATATACTTTGTGTGGTAAAGAAAATCAGGGGAAAAGCAATTTGCTCTTCCCTGGGTTAGAGCTGGTGGTCAGCAGGATGGAAATAGTGTCGAAGGTCACATGCTAGAGAGGAAAGGGAAAGAGGGCAGACTGGACCTTTCCTGAACTTTTGTTTTTGTCATGAGGTTGTATATAGGAGTCTATGCTCAGTGAACAGCATTTTGTCATATTTGAGACCTATTTCAATATATCAATAGCTGGAAAGAGGAAGAGCCAGGCTTCTAACTTGATTTTGATTCTAGAACCATAATTAAAGTATTTGGATTTTACATTGAGGACTTGGGGGCACATGAGACTATGATCACATTGAGTATAGGAAGCTAGGACTTCTATTTTTAATTTTTTTTTTTAAAGAAAGAAGGAAAGAGAGAGAGAGAGATTTCTTTAAGATTTATTTATTATATACAAGTACACTGTAGCTGTCTTCAGATACACCAGAAGAGGGCATCAGATCTCTTTACAGATGGTTGTGAGCCACCATGTGGTTGCTGGGAATTGAACTCATGACCTCTGGAAGAGCAGTCGGGTGCTCTTAACCACTGAGCCATCTCTCCAGCCCTCTATTTTTAATTTTTAAGAATGTATAATGGGTATTTGAATGTGCTGGTGTCGAAGCCAGAGGACGATGTTCACGAGTCAGAGTCAGTTCTCCTCTACAGTGGGCTGCAGGGACTGGCCTGGGCCCATCAGGCCTGCCTGGTAACTGCTTCTGCAGCTGAGCCACCCTCCTGCCCGCTTCTGTCTTTTAATTGTGCATTTAATTCTTCTATGTAGGATATTCAGTTGACTCGGACCCGTGAACTGAAGCCCTATGTCATATTTATTAAGCCACCTAGCATGAGCTCCATGAGACACTCTAGGAGGAATGCTAAGATTATTACTGACTACTTTGTGGACATGAAGTTCAAGGTAAATCACACCAGAATCCTGGTGTTCCTTTCATTATGGGGAGGTGGAGAGCTATCGGGCCGGCTGAGCTGAAGGCCTTTCTCTGTTTTCTTTGTTTGACCCTCTTCTCAGGAGCACTTCAAGGAAATGGTTTTTAAAAAAATAAAAACCACTGCTGTTTCCACAGAATCCTTTGAAAGTTTTAACAAGTAATGACTTTTCAATTTATCCTTAATTTTTTGTTTTCCATTTTTTATTATTGGATATTTTAAATTTACATTTCAAATGTTATTCCCCTTCCTTGATAGACATTGGTGGTGCACACCTTTAATCCCGGCACTCCGGAGGCATAGGCAGATCTTTGAGTTCAAGGCCAGCCTGGTCTGTACAGGCTGTCTCAGGACAGCCAGGGCTACACAGAGAAACTTTGACCTGAAAAACAAACAAATCAAACTCCAAACCAAACAAAACCCCTCAAGATTATTATTAGATCTCATTTACGGTTATTAAAATAAGGTTTAATAAATGCTATTTTTTTCTTAGCTTAGCAAAAGAAGCCACTGCAAAGCTAAACAAATATATGTATAGCCTATTTCTATTTTTGAAGTGTTTTTACTAAAATAATTTGTAAAATGTTGTATTGAGTATACCTCATCTGTAAAATAAGATATTCACAAAAATGTTTATTAATAATGATACAAGAGGCGCAGTCAGGAGAACTAATTCTAAGTGAGGTCTTCTATTTATCAATGGATGTGTATTTAAATACATTAAATCCACTTGGAAAATTTAAGCCATAGCATATGACTTACTAAAATGTAGAAATCTTTTTTTTTTTTTTTTTATTTTTTTTAACATTTATTTATTTATTATGTATACATCATACAGCTTTCTACCTGCATGTATGCCTGCAGGCCAGAAGAGGGCACCAGACCTGATTATAGATGGTTGTGAGCCACCATGTGGTTGCTGGGAATTGAACTCAGGACCTCTGGAAGAGCAGACAGTGCTCTTAACCTCTGAGCCATCTCTCCAGCCCCAAAATGTAGAAATCTTAAGTGCATATAGCTCAGTGAATTTTTATATGTATGCCCCTAGATAATCATCCAGACATTACAGCCCCGTGTGTGTGTGTGTGTGTGTGTGTGAGAGAGAGAGAGAGAGAGAGAGAGAGAGAGAGAGAGAGAGAGAGAGAGAGAGAGAGAGAAACAGACAGAGAGACACACAGACAGACAGACAAGATTTATTGTCTTGGAGCCAGTGAGCTGGCTCACTGGTTAAAGGTGTCTGTCACCACATCTGATGACATTTGATCCCTAGGACCCACATAGTGGAGTTGTCCTTTGTTTTTTGCACATGCATGATTAAACAGATGTATACATTTTAGAAATGAACCACTATAGTAACTGTACAGCTCAGTAGTACTGACTATATTTATATTGCTGTGAAATAGAATTTTTGCCTTGAAAACTAAAAAAAAATATGACAGCTTCACAAATCTGCATGTCCTTTTCGGCCAGAGGCCACTGCTAATCTCCATACTGTTCCAGTTTTAGGATGTCTTGTCAAAGCAAGTCGAAAGTATTTTTATATTACCCTTAAGTATTTTCTCTTTATTTTTCAATTACCATGAAACTCTGGTTTTCTGGTTTGACCTTTTGACGTCTATGGACAGGACAATCTGTTTTCTAAGTCTCTGGGGCTTTTAAGTTTGTGTCCTTGTTAGGCACGGGGGTGCACACCTGAAAGCCCAGCACTTGGGTGAGGCACAAGCATCACAGATGGAAAGCCAGGTTTAGACAGCAAGACTCTGCCTCCAAAACCCACAGTGAGGGGTTGGGGATTTGGCTCAGTGGTAGAGCGCTTACCTAGGAAGCGCAAGGTCCTGGGTTCGGTCCCCAGCCCCGAAAAAAAAAAAAAAAAAAAAAAAAAAGAAAAAAAGAAAAAAAAAACCCACAGTGAGAAAGGGGTGGGGCACACAAAGAATAGAGTGGATATGTAATTGACATAATTGTTTATAAATACCCTCACGGCTTTGCCAGTAGGACGCCTGATGTCTTATTGCCCGTGCCACTCACACTCTTCAATCTCCCCGGAAGGATGAAGACCTACAAGAGATGGAGGAGCTAGCCCAGAAAATGGAGAGTCAGTTTGGCCAGTTTTTTGATCACGTGATTGTGAATGACAACTTGCAAGATGCCTGTGCCCAGCTGTTGTCCGCCATACAGAAGGCTCAGGAAGAACTGCAGTGGGTACCAGAGGCATGGGTGTCCCCTGGCGCTGAATCTTAAAAGATCCAGACTAACAGCTGCCATTGAGAGCACGACAACTGCAACTACGAAGGCTGCAGCTTATGGAACGGCTTTAACTAGCATCTAACTAGCATCGTATACTTATAGGGAGCTACTCGTTTGGCTCTCAGGCATTTCCCCGCTGTTTCCCCATATAAACTAAAGGTAGGGATGTGAACAATGGTGTCTCTGTATGTGAGAATATTACAGATTTCATATGTTGTAAGACAGCTTTCAAAAATCTCTTCTAAATAAATCAGACTAATGACAGAAGCTGTATTTTACTTTGTAAAATACTTTGTCTTATTTCTCTTTATTTTTACAAAAGTGCCTAGTTGACCAACTAAGTTAAGAACGGGTCTAATAAGGAAACCTATGACATTGTTATTTCCAAATTAGCAAAGGGCAGTGGACTAGTCCTGGAGGCCTGTATATGTGCTCCAAAATAAGGATGTTGGTACAGAGTCTTGGTCTCCCTAGATCTGAAGCTTCCCTGATTCCTTGTTCATCTTTGTATCCACACTTCCCTCCATCCTATCTATTTTTTTAACTATAACTTTTCCCACTGAGGAAACTATCAGAACTGATCACTCAAACGATATTCCTGGGCCAGCAGGGACCCTGGGCCTGCCAGTGAAAGCGACCCTCCCTATGTCAGTCACAGGGCTCTCCCTCCAGGAGGCACCATGGTAGGCCGGAACCAGGCCTGGGAACAGCGGCCTCTCCAGCTCCACAAAGCCGCCTCCTCCTGCAGGTCCCCGGAGGCCCGGCGTCGCGGGGAGCTGGCCTCGGGCTCCAGCGGTTGAGCCTAAGGAGGCCCGCAGGAAAGCATCATGAGGGACGACTCAGGGCCTCCGCTGGAAGAGGACAAGGCGGTGAGCGATGAGGGGCGCATGACCCGGAGTGTGGCACTGTGGAGGTGTCCTAACCAGCAGTGACCACCGCCGAGCCCTGAGTCGGAGAACAGCTGTGCCCGAGGGGTACGGCTGGGCGGCCCCCCAAAAGGCGATCAGTCCCAACCAACATCCCAGTGCCCGTCAGCGTTGCCATGACGACACCTCTGGGCGGCTCTCGGCTGCAGGCAAAGCGGGAGAGGAGGCTGTTTCCGGTGGGAGCTTGAATCCTGGTCTGGTCAAGCGGTGCTCATCCCCACGCAAACCGTGATGACCTCCCGGGAAACTTTGGGTGAACCCCCTCCGCTCCTGGGGACGTCGACATACGCTGAGGTTTTCCTTTGAGCTTAGTTTGAAGGGGTCAGACCAGGTTCGGCCCGGGTAGCCCCAAAACCTCTGGCGGGAGGGGTGGGGACGCTTCGGGTCCAGGAGCCAGGGAGGCGCAGCCCGATGACGCTCTGCGCCTGCGCCTGGGCGGACAGGCCGGGGCGGGGCGGGAGGCCGCTGTTCTCTGTGCTCTACCGCCGTCCCTGGAGACGTGATGGGGAAGAAGCAAGTGGTTAGCGAGCCTCAGGTACTTTTGAGCTGTTGGGAATTTAGTTTCCTTCTGTTCAGCCGTTCCGCTTTTGAGGGGCTTAGAGTTGCGGTTTTCAGATGGGTGAGATGTCTCATTTTTGCAAGACTTATGAAATATCAACAGCGCTGCGTCCCACTTTCATAGCATCTTGAGAATAGTAGTGCCACTATTCTATCCCAGTTGTCATTTTGACTGCTGGATACCATTAGGCCATCATAGTGTCCTAATTTTGTAGCATTTTCACGAATCTGTTTGAATGACTACAACCATGGATTGCTAAGTGGGATAAGCAAGAGTATCTAAAATTTAAACCTTTGGAATCAGTGCCTTCTTTAAGCAGCGTGAAATATGAGATAATAAATCAACATCTAGACACTGCTCTTAGTGTTCAATTCTTTTAAAGATGTATTTGTTTTATGAGTGTTTTGCCTTCATCTATGTATAGCACCACTTGTGTGCCTGCCTATTGCTCAAAGAAACCAGAAGAGGCTGGCCGTTTTCCTGGAACTGGAATTACTGATGACTGTGAGCTGCTTTGTGGATTCTGGGAACTAAACCCAGGTCGGCTGCCATCTCTTCAATGATTAGCATTCTATTTTGAAAATTTCCGAATGCTTTTTTAAAAAAGATTTATTCATTTATTATATATAAGCACACTGTAGCTGTCTTCAGACACTCCAGAAGAGGGCATCAGATCTCTTTACAGATGGTTGTGAGCCACCATGTGGTTGCTGGGACTTGAACTCAGGACCTCTGGAAGAGCAGTCGGTGCTCTTAACTGCTGAGCCATCTCTCCAGCCTTCCGAATGCTTTTTAAACTAATGCTCCCTGAACTCACAAGCACAACTTTTCTTACTCTGGTAGGACAGTGTAAATTACACCAACCCCAAATGCTTTCTGTTCTTAAATATGTTATCTATTTCTATTCCAGGTAACTTTTAAAATAGCATGTTACTTTGTGGCATAAAACCTTAGGTGGCTTCCTACTTAATAAAACTAAATCCATACTCCTCTTAGTCTGCAAGGCCTTAATTAATGTGGCTTCTGCCTTGCTGCTCTCCTTTACCTGGAGCACTTCGTGTCCAAGCCTTAACATTTACTCATCATTGCCTATTAATTTGGCTCCTCTGCCACAAAGGTCTCAGCTCAGATAACATCAGAGAGGCTTTCCCTAAGAAAAGTGTCACTCTTCATTCCTTACATATGGTTATTTATCGTACGTAAACACATGCACACATACACACACAGGCATGCACACATACACACACAGGCATGCACACACAGACTTATATGGCATGGTCTGGCTTTATCTGTGCATGCAACATTATCTGCCAATACTTGACCACTAACGGAAGGCCTGAAAAGGGAGGCGATATATGTTCAAATCCTTGTCTGAATGCTCATAATGGGCCAGCCTGGTTGACAATGAAGAAAAAAGAATTTTACATGGGGCGTAGAAATGGCAGAACAGATCTAAAGCCAGCAGTCCAGTTTCCATCACCACCTCCCAGGTTTCACCGATAAACAATCTTCGATTTGAAGATAATTGCTGACCCATCTTATTTGCATAACATCTGGATGGTGGGCTTTTAAAAGAGTAGCTTTGTGGCACGTGAGAGAATTGAAGGTAAGAATCACCCAGCTTTTATTGATGAGATTTTTGCCTCTCCCCTTCCCCTCTAGCGTCCTCCACGAGCACTTCCACCTGTGCCAAGGTAAAAACAGTTTACGTCATTTAATTATTGAACTTTAAAAATGTAAAGTGAGTAGGAAAAAATTGAATAGTATGGTTGAAAACCTACAATACTTCATATAAAAACCTTTTTGGAATTTTTAGAAGTCTTCCTAAAAAGTTAGAGGCAAAAGTTAAATTCGAGCAATGAGAAAAATGGTAGAAACCCCTTAATCTAGCACGATAGAGTAATGGGTTTGTTCTGAGTGTCCTAGCGTCCTGCTTACCAGGATTCTCCGAGGCCCTTGTGTTTGTGGGATATTCTGTCAGCGCTTGAGCTGATTATAACCAGAGACAAAGGAGAATTCTTAATCTGCTTAGTCCCTGTAGTTAACAGACAGTAGGGAATGTGTATTTGTGCTTTCAAAATATTTGTTAGCAGTGCTATTAAACAACATACTATTGACGAATAAGTAGTTAGTTTGTAAACTGACTAAGAGTATGCAGAAGCTAGTTTTATTTTTAAGGTTGTAATGATGTAATGATGTAAGTTGATTTTTAGCCAGACAATAAAATAGATATCTAATTAATAGTTTCTTTTCTTTCTCTCTCTTTCTCTTTTTCCCCCTTCTGATTAAACTTGGCCGGGGTCACTCGAAGTGCTATCCAAGGTGAGTTAGTTTGCTCTTTTTTTTTTTTTTTTTTCAGAGCTGGGGACCGAACCCAGGGCCTTGCGCTTGCTAAGCAAGTGCTCTACCACTGAGCTAAATCCCCAACCCCAAGTTAGTTTGCTCTTAGTGTAAACAGTCCTAAATGTGTTTGGTGTTGTAAAGTAAGTATGAGGATGAGCACACTGGCTCTTACGAGCCTGCCTGGACTACGTAGGTCTCAAGCTGGGGACAGTAGCACACACCTGTATCGCCGGCCCTTACGGCCCGAGGGAGGAGAGCTGCTTGAGCCCAGGAGTTGAAGGCCAGAATGGGTAACAGTCAGACCTTGCCTCAAAATAATAATAATAATAATAATACTTTCTTTGATTCCTTAGAGTATTCTACTTAGAATTGAATCTAAGTGTACAGTCTGTAAATCTGCAGTGCTTACTTGTTTTCCCCATCTCCAGTGACTGTCATTTGGAAGTTATGTGTGATATACCGTAATAGGTTGCTCTCTGTAGTCCTCTTGGCTTGCTAATAACTCTGTAATAGACTGCACTTTTCTCATTTAGTCAGGATAAGCAAGGTTATGCTGCACTAACAACTCAAAGCGTTTTATTCACTTATCGTCTTCCAAGTGTGTTGGACATAACTGAAGGTTGGACCAGCAGGATGGCTTAGTGGGTGAAGAAGGTACCTGCTGCCAAGCTGAAACCCCGAGTTAGAGTCCCAGAACCCATAAGGCAGAAGGAAAGAACTGACTCCTGCAGTTGTCCTCTGACATCTACATACAAGATGTGGCGTGCACATTTCCAGGCATACACACCTACACCCACCTCTCCCCCCACCCTCTCTCTCTGTCACACACACACACACACACACACACACACACACACACACACACACACACATATACATAACATAAATAAATGTTAAGTTTATTTCTCCAAAGGAAAAATCCAAGTAGGTTAATTGCAAAGTCCTCGTCCTCTAGGCACCAATCCAAGCACTGACTGCACTTTACCCTGCTTAACTTCTTATGTGCTGCAGACAGACACGTGCCACATCTATTCAGCCACCTGGCCAGAACCAGTCTAGACTATAGTACCTCAGTGCCAGGGACTGGAGACTGTATGGGACCATGTGGACATTTCTTGAGCCAACTTTCTTTCTTTCTTCTTTTTTTCCCCACAGTTCACAGAGGCTTTTTATTTACACTTTACAGTTAAGAATCCCAGGATTTTCTCTCCTGTATGTTTTTGTCTTGCCTCTTCATGGTCCATGATGCCTTGAGCCAGCTTTCTAAGTGACAGTTGTAAACACCGCTGGGCAGCAGGTGTATACTGACACCGTGTGTGGCTGCCTTTGGCTTGTTAGCCTCTTACCTTTCTTCCCCTTATACGTAAACATTGGTCGACTCCAGAGAAGAGAGGGGAAAGCCTTCCTTACCAGAAATCCTGTTCTAGCTGATTGTCTGCCTTTCTTGTTGTTGCTCTTTGTTTTATAGATGAGATTCCACTTAGTCACCCTAAGAAAAAGAAATCCAGAACAAAGAGCACCCCAGGTAAGATATCAGTATTATGGGAGATGACAAGTTTTCCCAGCACTAAGCATGATCAGCATTACAAATTACAGAGAGACAGGTTCCAGGGCAGCACATCACCCATGTGTTGTGATCAGTGGGGCAAGACCATGGTAACCTGAGACTAACTACACGTGTTTATAGAACAAAGTTCTGTGCATAGGTGCTTAACGTTTACAGTGTTGCTGGGTTCTTCGGGTCTTTGTCCCTAGAAGCTCTACTTGGTTCTAGACCTTTGCATACATTAATAGATTTAGAGACCTGGGATTCTTAACTCTCCCATTCTGTGTTAGAGCAAGACCCTGAAGGCAGGGTCACATCATCCATGTCTTCAAGCTTTAATAGCAAGCAAGCCCATGAAGCCCTTCTGCCATCCCCATAATCTTGGGTGGCCTATTAGTAACTCAGACCCAACACATCTGGAGTACATAACCTTCAATGGTCAGTTTGGGGTTTTCTTTATTTTCCTAGCGGGCTTGAGACCTCAGAGTAACATTTAGTTGATTTCTTTTTTTCCCCTCAGAGCTGAGGATTGAACCCAGAGCCTTGTGCTTGCTAGGCAAGCATTCTACCACTGAGCTAAATCCCCAACCCCACTTAGTTGATTTCTTCCTTCCTTCCTTCCTTCCTTCCTTCCTTCCTTCCTTCCTTCCTTTCTTTCTTTTTATTGGATATTTTGCTTTATTTACATTTCAAATGTTATTCCCTTTCCCGGTTTCCTGGACATAAGCCCCCTATCGCATCACCCTTCCCTTCTTCTATAAGGATGTTCTCCTCCCCATCCATCCCCTCTTCCCTCCTCTCCTCTGACATTCTCCTACACTGGGGGTCCAACCTTGGCAGGACCAAGGACTTCTTCCATTAGTGCCCAACAAGACCTTCCTCTGCTACATATGCAGCTGGAGCTGGTCAGTCCATGTACAGTCTTTGAGTAGTGGTTTAGTCCCTGGGAGCTCTGGTTGTTTAGCATTGTTGTTCATATGGGGTTGCAAGCCCCTTCAGTTCTTTCAGTCCTTTCCCGTTTACAGTTCAGTGGTTTGCTGCTAGCATTCGCCTTTGTATTTGACATGCTCTGGCTGTGTCTCTCAGGAGACATCTATATCCGGTTCCTGTCAGAATGCCCTTCTTAGCTTCATCAATCTTATCTAGTCTTGGTGACCGCATATATATGGGGCACATGTGGGGCAGGCTCTGAATGGCCATTCCTTCAGTTGTTGCTCCAAACTCTTGTCTCCATATCCCCTCCTATGAATATTTTTGTTCCCCCTTTTAAGAAGGACTGAAGCATCTGCACTTTGGTCTTCCTTCTTCTTGAGCTTCATGTGGTCTGTGGATTGTATCTTGGGTGATTCAAGTTTTTGGGCTAATATCCCCTTATCAGTGAGTGTATACCATGTGTGTTTTTCTGTGGTTGGGTTACCTTACTCAGGATGATATTTTCTAGTTCCATCCATTTGCCTATGAATTTTATAAAATCATTGTTTTTTTTTTTTTTTTTTTTTTTTTTTTCCAGGGCTGGGGATCGAACCCAGGGCCTTGCGCTTCCTAGGCAAGCGCTCTACCACTGAGCCAAATCCCCAACCCCAAAATCATTGTTTTTGATAGTTGAGTAGTACTCCATTGTGTAAATTTACCACATTTTCTGTATCCATTCCTCCGTTGAAGGGCATCTGGGTTCTTTCCAGCTTCTGGCTATTATAAATAAGGCTGCTGTGAACATAGTGGAGCATGTGTCTTTGTTGTATATTGGAGCATCTTTTGGGTATATGCCCAGGAATGTTATATAGCTGGGTCCTCAGGTAGTACTATGTCCAATTTTCTGAGGAACTGATTTCCAGAGTAGTTGTACCAGCTTGCAATCCCACCAACAATGGAGGAGTGTTCTTCTTTCTCCACATCCTCACCAGCATCTGTTGTCACCTGATTTTTTTATCTTAGCCATTCTGATTGGTGTGAGGTGGGATCTCAGGGTTGTTTTGATTTGCATTTCCCTGATGACTAAGGATGTTGAACATTTCTTTAGGTGTTTCTCAGCCGTTCGGCATTCCTCAGCTGTGAATTCTTTGTTTAGCTCTGTACCACATTTTTAAAATAGGGTTATTTGGCTCTCTGCAGTCTAACTTCTTGAGTTCTTTGTATATTTTGGGTATTAGCCTTCTATCAGATGTAGGATTGGTAAAGATCTTTTGGTTGCTGTTTTGTCCTAGTGACAGTGTCCTTTGCCTTACAAAAGCTTTGCAGTTTTATGAGGTTCCATTTGTCAATTCTTGATCTTAGAATATAAGCCATTGGTGTTTTGTTCAGGAAATTTTTCCCAGTGCCCATGTGATCAAGACTCTTCCCCACTTTTTCTTCTATTAGTTTGAGTGTATCTGGTTTGATGTGGAGGTCCATGATCCACTTGGACTTAAGCTTAGTACAGTGTGATAAGAATGGATCAATTTGCATTCTTCTACATGCTGACCTCCAGTTGAAGCACCATTTGTTGAAAATGCTATCTTTTTTCCATTGGATGGTTTTAGCTCCTTTGTCAAAGATCAAGTAACCATAGGTGTATCGGTTCATTTCTGGGTCTTCAATTCTATTCCATTGATCTACCTGCCTGTCTCTGTACCAATACCAGTTTTTAATCACTATTGCTATGTAATACTGCTTGAGGTCAGGGATGGTGACTCCCCCAGAAGTTCTTTTATTGTTGAATATAGTTTTCACAATCCTGGGTTTTTTTTTTGTTATTCCAAATGAATTTGCAAATTGCTCTTTCTAACTGTATAAAGAATTGAATTGGAATTTTGATGGGGATTGCATTGAATCTGTAGATTGCTTTTGGCAAAATGGCCATTTTTACTATATTAATCCTGCCCATCCATGAGCATGGGAGGTCTTTCCATCTTCTGAGATCTTTAGTTTCTTTCTTCAGAGACTTGAAGTTCTTGTCATACAGCTCTTTCACTTGCTTGGCTAAAGTCACACCGAGGTATTTTATATTATTTGGGAATATTGTGAAGGGTGTCATTCCCCTAATTTCTTTCTCATCTTGTTTATCCTTTGAGTAGAGGAAGGCTACTGATTTGTTTGAGTTAATTTTATACCCAGCCATTTGCTGAATTTGTTTATCAGGCTTAGTAGTTCTCTGGTGGAACTTTTGGGTATACTATTTCATCTGCAAATAGTGATATTTTGACTTCTTCCCTTCCAATTTGTATCCCTTTGATCTCCTTTTATTATTCGATTGCTCTGGCTAGGATTTGAGTACTATATTGAATAAATAGGGAGAGAGTGGGCAGCCTTGTCTAGTTCCTGATTTTAATGGGATTGCTTCAAATTTCCCTCCATTTAGTTTAATGTTAGCTACTGGTTTGCTGTATATTTCTTTTGCTGTGTTTAGGTATGGGCCTTGAATTCCTGATCTTTTCAGGGCTTTTATCATGAAGGGGTGTTGAATTTGTCAAATGCTTTCTCAACATCTAATGAAATGATCATGTGGTTTTTTTCTTTGAGTTTGTTTATATAGTGGATTACATTGATGGATTTCCGTATATTGAACCATCCCTGCATACCTGGGATAAAGTCTACTTGATTATGATGGATGATCATTTTGATGTGTTCTTGGATCCAGTTTGCAAGAATTTTCTTGAGTATTTTTGCATTGATATTCATAAGGGAAATTGGTCTGAAGTTCTCTTTCTTTGTTGGGTCTTTGTGGTTTAGGTATAAGAGTAATTGTGGCTTCATAGAAGGAATTCAGTAGTGCTCCATCTGTTTCTATTTTGTGGAATAGTTTGGACAGTATTGGTATGAGGTCTATGAAGGACTGATAGAATTCTATACTGAACCCACTGGTCCTGGGCTCTTAACTTCACTCTTTACTTAACATTTCTCCCAAGCCTAAAAGGTCTGTCGTGGTGATGTTTGATTTTTGTTGCTGATGTTGTTTGGTTTTCTCTTATGTAAAGGAACCATATGCTATAGGCACAGTCTTGGCTCTTTATAGAGCACTGTAGGGATCCCTAATACCTAAGTGGTGATTTTGTGATGTTACAGTATTGTTTAATCTTTAACTTAATATTATTTAATTTACGTAAAGATTTCATTCTAAAGAGTGTTACAGTTCAACATAAAATTGTGGGTGGTATGGCGAGGGTACAGTGTAGATTGCTAGCAGTGGAAGGATTTATCTTGTTGATCATATGGATTCTGCTAACTCACCTTCAAGGAAAAATTTCTCCTATTTTCTGTCACCATGACCCATGGGAGTGTCACCTTCTCTAAGTCCCTGACAAAATGGGACAATGTCAGTCACTGATTCAGTGAATGAAAGGTAGTTTATCTTCCGTTTGCATTTCTCAGCCATTTTTCCCCAGTTCTAGGATAACCCTGGCCACCATATACTATGCCGATGTCTTCCACTAACCCTCATCTGCAGCCCAGAGTTGGCCTTTGGAATAGCAGTGAGGCTAAGGACATTCTCCCTTTGTTTTCAGCATATTTTTCCTTTTCAAGGAATAGCAGTAGGCAAGGGAAAGTAGTCAAGAATGTTTCCAATTTCCCAAATAATGTTGATATTTGGTTATTAGGGGAAAAGTTGAAACTCCTAAATGACCTGTCACCTCCATGTGTTAACTTACATGTGAAAGAATGAGCTATAGTTCTTAGGGTCGGAGATGACAGTGTTGTCTATGAGGTCAGTTTTAATTTCTCTGTACCCTTTTGAAAGCTCTGAATATTCTGAAGTAATTTCTTGTCCTCGGCATTAAACAGGTCTTCTTTTCAGCCCTCCCCCTTCTCAGCTTGCCTCTTCCCATGTTTATTTCATTTTCAGCATAGAGCCTGTAGTGAGAGGAGAGGAGGCACGAAGTCAGTATAGAAGCACAATCCAGAAGAGGGGTGTTGATGTACAGAAAACATTGTAGGGACCCTTGACCCATTTTTCTAACTCAATGGTCTCTGCTCGAGTTGACACGTTTTTCTCCTGTCCATCGGTAGCTCCTGCTTCTTCAGAAGGCCTTGCTGAGCCCGTTGTTAACAGGAGGGCTGAGGGCAGCGAGCCACCAGCTGCAGAACTCAAGGAGTACCCAGAGGCTCCTGTTCAAAGGAAACAGAAGAAGATAAGACCACCTCCTGGTACGTGAGGAAACTGTTAGACTGTGACAGAAGTTGTGATTTTGAACCTTGTTCCCATAGGTGGGTTCTTGCTTTCTTCCTTAAAATACCTACCATTTCAAGTCCAATGACTCAGACCCTTTTTCAGGTCTCTTTGGTCATTAATATGTAGTCTAAGAGAGAAGAACTGAGAGATAGAGAGAGGGATAGAGATGGATGGATGGATGGATAGATAGATAGATAGATAGATAGATAGATAGATAGATATCAGGTCTAAACCAGAAAGCTCAGTTCCTAGTTCATGCAAGAATTTAATTAGTGAAATGAAAATTTCAGATTAGTAGAGATAGGGTGAATTCTGTACTAGCAAGGATCTAATAAAGCAATAGTCACCATTTATTGTGTAATTGTGACCTACATTAGTGCTCTCAATGTAAACAGAGAGAGAGAGAGTATCAAGTTGGCAGTGCTATTTGCTTTTTAAATTTGAAAATCTAGTGTTGAGCTGAGCATAGTATATACCTGTAATCAGCACTCACAACGCTGAGTAAGGCAGGAGGATTGCAAGGTGTAGGATAGCTACATAATGAATTCCAGCCTGAGCTACAAAGCAAGATCTTGTCTCAAAAAAGACCATAGTACAAAAATAAAATCTACTGATAATGGGCACAGAAACACAGAAATACAGAAATAGGAGCATAAATGGCCTTGGCCTGTCCCGATGTCTAAGAATGGAAGCAGCTATAATAATTTCAAACAAAGGATATTAGCTAAAAACGGGTAACCACCAGAACACTGTGATCCTGGTTAAATAATGACAATTTATCTAAATAAGCATAAAGCAAGTATAGGTTAGAAGGATTGTTCCAGTGAACTAGTATCCTGGGAAGACATCTACAAAGTATTGTTGAGTGAACGACAAAGGTTATGAAACAGTGTGCATGGAGAGGACCTCACTCTCACAAAATATACTTTATTGTTTTCCTGTGATTGCTGTAACAAGTTACTATAAACTCGGAGACCTCAAACAATCAACATTTATTCTTTTCATGGGTCTAAAGGATAGAAGTTGGGGTTGGGGATTTAGCTCAGTGGTAGAGCGCTTGCCTAGCAAGCGCAAGGCCCTGGGTTCGGTCCTCAGCTCCGAAAAAAAAAAAAAAAAGACAAAATAAAGGATAGAAGTTCAAAATCAAGGTGTTCAGAGGCTGGACTGCTTCCAGAGGCTCTGAGGAAGGCGCCTTCCTTGCCCCTTGCAGCCTCTGGCAGGATGGCCAATCTTCAGCATCTTTGATTGTGGACACATAATGCCAATCTCTGCCCATCTCACATGTTTCATTTTGCCTTTTCCCTGATTCTCTTCATTGAAGACACCAGTCATTGGATTTAGGGTCCATCCTTGCCCAGCATGACCTTATCTTAACTTGTTTATGTCTGCAAATGCTCTGTTTACACATAAAGTTATGCTGGCAGGTCCTGGATGTCTGACTTGCATGTGTGTCAGGAGCATGATTCAGTCTAGACCATAGGTATAGGCACACATGAGCACAGTGAAGACAGTGGAGAACAGCGGTGCTAACTGACTAGATTGTCTTTTAACAAGGAAGAACAAAATATGATTTTAATTTTCTTCATTTAAGAACGTATATTAGTTTTATGGTAATTAGAAAGGGACAGTGGACTGACTTTATTAATATTAAACAAAGGAGAGGAAGGAGTAACTGTGAGGTTAGCTGGTCACTGTTATCACAGATTAGCCCTTGAGGAGAATTTAACAGTGTTTCTCCCGACTAATTAATGACTGTGCTCTTAGAGAGCAGCAGGTACTGACTGATTAAAGTTACAGGAGCAGAGTGGCAGGACTTAGGACTGAGGAGAACACAGGCCAGTTTTGGGAAGCATTGAAGTGGGTGTCACAGTACCTGGGCGCTGGAAGAGCAGAAGCAGTTGGAAGGAGACCCAGGTGACTCCCAGGGGAGAGCCCACCCTCCGTTCGACCTAGGAATCACCAGCATGAATGTAGGTTGATGACAATAAAGTTTTGATCATTTGGTCAGGATAAGAATTTGAAAATTGAGATGATACCAATTCCTAGACTGTAAAGAATAGCTGCATAAAACTGGCCTAGCCATTTTCAGAACATTCTTGACCCAGCTGAGCGGTGGTGCGTGCCTTTAGGCTCACCACTTTGGAGGCTGAGGCAGAAGGTCCATGAGTTCCAGGTCAGTGTGGACAAAGTGTCTCAAAAAGACAAAACACAAAAGAAAAGAAAAACCAAACCAACAAAAACCCAAACTGCAAAACAAGCCGGAGAAGAATCAGACCAAAGGAGATCTGCGCTCCGGGGAGCCTGCTCTAGCCATTCTAAACGCACCAGCTTTGCCGGTCTGGTGGTGTAGTATTTTTCTCTTCTCTTCTGAAGCAAGGTCTTGTGTAACCCACACTTGCCGTGATGTGTAGCTGCGGATTGAACTTGTGAGCCTCCTCCTTCCTCACCGCTTCCCAGCTGCTAGGATTATGGTGACCACGCCTGTTTTTCTTTTTTTCTCCAGTGCTGGGGACTGAACCTTGTGCCCTAGGCGAGCACTGTACCATCTGAGCTATGTCTGTTGCTCTGACTTCTAGGAGTTTAAAGCTCTGGTTCTGGTTTTGCTTTACCCAGAATGACCGTTGTGTACTGTTCTGCCTATATTGTGTTTCAGGCCTGGGCTGCATTTTAGTCAAACGTTTGAAGGGTTGAGGCTGTCTCGGGATCTAGTGTTTTCAGGTGGGAAAACTAGCTAATGGGTAGGTGGCCCTGTCGACTTGTTTGGACTTAATGGCTCCACTGGGTGCAGGAGAGCAGAGGTCATATGACTGAGATCCCTGCACTCTCGGAAAGCCTGTTGTCTGTGGCTTTGGGCAACTTGGATGACGAACGGTTCCCCCCACTCACGAAAACCTTTACTAACCTGTAAGGGCGGCTCACTGTGCCTTCGCACTTGATGACGAACACCCGCTTCCCTTCTGGGACTCTGGGATTTTGGTAAGTGTAGGTCTGTGTGACTGATGTTGAGTGATGAGCTTCCTTGTCGGATCTGCCTGCCCTGTGTTGGCATAACCTGCTGCTGGAATTCGTGGCACGGTTTGCTCTGGCGAAGGACTGTTGTCATTCACCTGGGTCCGCTCCACTTTTCCTTTTGCTGATTTTGCTTTTGTTCTTTTGCTAATAAACTAACCGCGAGTGTAATGACATCTGAGTTCCATGACTCCTGCCAACAAGTTGCCAAACCTGGAGGTACTCCAAACTTGGAGGCTAGTGTTTGGTTTCGTTTGTTTGAGGCAGGGTGTTACTATGTGGTCCTTGCCAGCCTAGACTTTAACTGTGTAGTCCAGGCTAGTCTCAAATTGACAGAGATCTGCCTGTCTCCACTCTCTGAGTACTAGGATTAAAAACATGCACCACCACACCAGCCAAATTTTTCAGATAAAAAAATTTACACTTCTTTATTTTAAATATAGAATTTCAAGTTTTACTGTCAACCAGTATAGAAAAAAAATTAAGAAATCTAATCCCAGTGGGCATGTTGGCACACGCCTTTAGCCGGCAGTTCTCTGAGTTTAGGGTTAACCTGGTCTACAGAACAAATTCCAGGGAAGCTGAGACGACATAGTCAGACTCCGTCTCAAACAACACTGCCCTTGGCGAAAGAATTGGTCCAACCAAAAGTCTGACAGTTCTCTTATCTCGCAAAGGTGTGTACTGTTTCATTTCTACCTTGTAGTCACGTGACACATCTTACTTTCAGAGTCGGAGACTTCCTTCACTGAAAAGCCATCCAGTCCGTCTTTACTACGGAATGAAAACGGCATGGACGTGGAGCCTCGTGAGGAAGCGGTTATTCCAAAACCTCGAAGGAAGGCGAAGTAATAGTTTATTCATCCATGGAGCTCCTCCTCGGAGCTGGTGCTGTGTTTAGTTAAGTCCTCGCTGGGTCTCACCACACCGTGTGTTGTGTCAGGATAAGCAGTAGTACAGAAATGAACCGATGCTATGAGGAATTTGAAAAGACTAGAACACTAAAGAAAAGAGAAGAGTAATGTATGGAACTAGCCCAAGGGGTCATCTCGAAGAAAGCACAATCAGAGAGAATATTTTCATATAAGTTACAAAACCCGTCATTAAGGATAAGTACTGTGATTCATTTCTCCATGTTAATGGATTTGAAGTAGGAAATAAGCCTAACCATTGTGTTTTAATATAGGAAATTAACTATCATATAGTTATTCCTTTATTTATTATAAATAACATATCATTATAATCATATAAAATACAACAGCATACTTAAAATATGCTGGAAGTTACATAACATTAATGTTTGTACATAAAAATTACTGCAAACAATAACCAGTCATGTTTAGAATTTTATAATTTGAAGTCAGGAGAAATCTCGTCCAGTGAGTGTCCATTTTCCAAATGAGAAGTCCGAGGTTCACAGGAACGTGTGCAGTTAATAACAGATTTATAATTAGATTTATTAATTAGATTTATTAACAGCATATTTCTTTCACTCCAAGTTCAGGATTCTGTCTATTATATTCATGGGTAATTTCTTACGTGGGTCTTTAAAAATTCAAGAATTATTTATTGTTTCAAAGATTTCCCCTGATTTCAGGAAAACGCAGCCAGCGGAACCACAGTATGCCAGCGAGCTAGGGGTAGAAGATGAAGACGTAATTACGGATGAGCAGAGCACTCTAGAACACCACTCTAGGTTCACCGCACCCACCGGAGTTAGCCAGCCTGTTGGCAAAATATTTGTGGAAAAAAGCCGTAAGTAACTCCTTGTTTTGGAATACAATTGCTCTGAATATTGTCAAGGGATATCTTTAACTTGGTAATTATAGTTCTGATGACCTGAATGAAGGAAATAATAAAGAAATATGAATGAAAATTGACAGACAAATCTAGTCATTATACTATTGTTTTTTTTTCCCAACTAGATTTTGTTTTTAATTGAAAATAGATTATTTTTTCCTATACAGTATATTCTGATTTCAGTTTCCCTACCCCCAACTCAGGTGTTACTCTGAAGTAATTACCATCTGCTTCTTTTGAGACAGGACCACTCACTGGGCTAAAAATGCACAGCAATTTTAGGTAGGCTGTCAGGACCCAAGTCAGGTCTCTGTGCTTGTAAGACAAGCATTGTACTACCTGGGCCATCCCCCCGACTCCCTCTTTTTTTAGAGCGATGTGAACAGTTATTTTATTCTTGTTTCCTTTGGTATAAAAACTTTTCTGTTTGACTGACCAATAAAGAAAACCACAAATGCTTTTTTTTGGCTCTCCAGGAAAGTTTTTTTTTTTTTTTTGAGAAAATTAATTATTCTTTCATCCTTTAAAAATATCTGAGCAGGGGTTGGGGATTTAGCTCAGTGGTAGAGTGCTTGCCTAGCAAGCGCAAGGCCCTGGGTTCGGTCCCCAGCTCCGAAAAAAAAAAAAAAAAAAAAAAAAAGAAAAAAATATCTGAGCAATGGGTTTTGTGAAGGTAATTGAGATGGCGTCAGCCTGCTTCCTGACCCATTTCTGGATTGCAACACCTAAAGAAGAAAGTGACCACAGTGCATATGTGCGGTGCCCCAGGCCGACTCCGGAGTCTCAAGAGAGCCTTTTGAAGTTCTCTTCCCTGTCAGCACAGGAGTCTGTGCGGCACACTTGGGCATCTCTTCTCAAGAACTGTAAAGAATTTTTCAAATAATAGCTTTTCTTCATAGTGTAAACATTTAAAATAATTTTTAAAAAATATATTTTAAAAACTTATTTATTTTTATTTTATGTGTATGAGTGTTTTGCCTCTGTGTTCTAAATGTGTGTCTTGTGCCTACAAAGGTCAGAAGAAGGCACCTAATCTTTGGAATTAGAACTACAGTGGCTGTAAGCCACCATGTGGGTGCTGGGAACTGAACCCAGGTCCTCTACAGGAACAGCAAGTACTCTGAACTTCTCAGCCATTTCTCTAGTCCCCAACCTTTTCATCTTAATATTCCTAAAGTCTTTAAATTACTTCTATAGACTGTCTTGCTTTTAAATTTAATTCTGAGTTGAAAGTTTATTGTTGATTTAAATATAGTTGATCTTAAAATCGTTATTATTTTAATGTTGGCCTTGGGTTAAGAGGAAAGCTTATCGGCATTGCATTATTATTTTAGAAGATGAAAAACAACTAAAGAAATGTTCAACATCCTTAGTCATCAGGGAAATGCAAATCAAAACAACCCTGAGATTCCACCTCACACCAGTTAGAATGGCTAAGATAAAAAACTCAGGGGACAGCAGATGCTGGCGAAGATGTGGAGAAAGGAACACTCCTCCATTGTTGGTGGGATTGCAAACTGGTTCAACCACTCTGGAAATCAGTCTGGAGGTTCCTCAGAAAATTGAACTACCTGAGGACCCAGCTATATAACATTCCTGGGCATATACCCAAAAGATGCTCCAACATACAATAAGGACACATGTTCCACTATGTTCATAGCAACCTTATTTATAATAGCCAGAAGCTAGAAAGAACCCAGATGCCCTTCAACAGAGGAATGGATACAGAAAATGTTGTACTTCTACATAATGGAGTACTACTCAGCTATCAAAAACAATGACTTCATGAAACTCATAGGTAAATGGATGGAAATAGAAAAGTATCATCCTGAGTGAGGTAACCCAGTCACAAAAAAGCACACATGGTATGTACTCACTGATAAGTGGCTATTAGCCCCAAAACTCAGATTACCGAAGATACAATTTACAAACCACATGACGCTCAAGAAGGATGAACAAAATGTGGATGCTTCAGTCCTTCTTAGAAGGTGGAACAAAAATATTCATAGGAGGAGATATGGAGACTGAAGAAAGGCCATTCAGAGCCTGCCCAACCTGGGGATCCATCCCATATACATACAGCTACTAAACCCAGACGAAATTGTTGATGCCAAGAAATGCATGCTGACAGAAACCTGATAGAGTTGTCTCCTGAGAGGCTCTGCCAACCATTGAACTGAGAATGCGGTCCCCATTGGAGGAGTTAGAGAAAGGATTGAAGGAGCTGAAGGGGCTTGCAACCCCATAAGAATAATAATACCAACCAACCAGAGCTCCTAGGGACTAAACCGCTACCCAAAGAGTACACATGGACAGAGGATAGCCTTGTCAGGCACCAATGGGAGGAGAAGCCCTTGGTCCTGCCAAGACCGGACACCCCCTACCCCCATCGTGTAGGGGAATGTCAGGTCGGGGAGGAGGGAAGGGGTGGGTGGATGGGTGAGGGAACACCCTCATAGTAGAAGGGGGAAGAGGAATGGGATAGGGGATTTATGGATGGGAAACCAGGAAAGGGGTTACATTTGAAATGTAAATAAAAAATAGCATATATATATATATATTTTTTTTTTTTTTTAAAAGATGAATACATTGGGGCTAGAGAGATGGCTCAGCAGTTAAGAGTACCAACTGCTTCTGGAGGTCCTGAGTTCAATTCCCAGCAACCAAATGGTGGTTCACAACCATCTGATGGAATCTGATGCCCTCTTCTGTGTGTCTGAAGAAAGAGACTGTATACTCACATACATAAAATAAATAAATAAATCTTAAAAATAAAGATGAAGAAATTACATATCTAAGTAGTCAAAGGTGAAAGAAAAGGAAAGTTACAGTCCAGTGTAATTTTTAGAATACAAAAAAAAATAGCAAATTCCAACCCCTTCTATTTATTTATTTATTTATTTATTTAGGTTTTGAGCACATGTGCTTGTAGGTGTGAGGTAGACGAGTGACATTAGTGTGAGGTCAGGACAACTTTGTGGGGCCAGTTCCGTCCTGCTGCCTCTGTGGGTCTAGGGCCAAGCTTAGGTCAGCAGACTTGATCTGAGGCAGCACCTTTACTCCACTCTGCAGGCTCCTGGTCTGTTTTCTAAGATTTTATTTTATTCCAATCACTTACATGTGCGTGCTCGTGGAGGCCAAGGCGCCAGGTCCTTCTGGACCTGCAGCTTCAGGCGCTTGCTTGCTAGCCTTCAGTGATTGTGTTCTGTCTGCTCCACACTCCCAGGGAGATTTCAGGCGGCGGACCGTTCGGAGTTGATAAAGACCACAGAAAACATAGATGTGTCAATGGACATGAAGCCAACTTGGACTACCCGCGATGTGGCACTTTCCGTGCACCGAGCTTTCAGGTGGTTGCCTTTTGTTGGTGTTCATTAAGCAAATGTTAATTGGATAGCATCGTTTAAAAGAAAAATGTTTGGCTGTTCCATACTTTGTAAACAATTTAAAATGGAATGTAGATTTATTCTTGTAGACATTCCATTTGTGCTTTTCAACTTTATTATATTTGAGGAGGTTTTAAAAATACCTTAGCTTTTTATTTTAGTGGCTAATACATAACTAAAATCTTCTGTGCAGGATGATCGGCCTCTTCTCTCACGGCTTCTTGGCTGGCTGTGCTGTGTGGAATATTGTTGTGATCTGTGTTCTCGCGGGAGACCAGTTCTCTAATGTCTCCAACCTTCTGCAGCAGTACAAGCCCTTGGCATATCCCTTCCAGAGCCTTCTTTACTTGCTTTTGGCTCTAAGTACAGTTTCAGCATTTGACAGGTAAGGCTGTTGTGAATGCGGGCTCTTCTAACCTTCCTTCAGGAAGAAATAGTAAGCAATATATGTCACTATGGCTTTTCAAGGTTGAATGACCCTTTTTTAAACCAGTCTTTGGATTAGTATGGCCTTGTCTTCATTTCACTGTATTCATAGAGATCTTGTTTCCAAATAAAGTCACTTTCATAAGGACTAAGGTTAGACCTTCACCACTTATTTTGGAGAACACAGGTCAACCCATTTTTAAAAATATCAGCAGGGCTGGAGAGATGGCTCGGTGGGTAAAGATGCTGCTGTTAAACCTGCTGTCCTAAGTTTGCTACCCAAGAGCCACGCTATGGAAGGAGACAACCAACTCCTACCTCACATAGCTCCTGTGTGTGTGAGTGCATGGGCGTGTACCCACCTGCCCATACAAACTACATAAAATCACACCCCCCTCATAAAAACCCAAACAAACCCTGCCTATTGTCATGACTAGCCTGTTTTTGTGATAAAACACTATGCAAAAACAGTTTTGGGAGAAACAGATTTGTTTTACCACATATTGTATGGTCCCCTGTCAGGGGAACACACAGCTAGAACTCACCAAGGCCAGAACCTGGAGTTGTGAACAGAGACCTTGGAAGGTGCTGCGTACTGGTTTGTTCTCCATGGCTTGCTCAGCCTTCTTTTTATACAACCCAGTACACCTGCCCAGCGACGGGCCTGCCCCAGCGATGGTGTCACCCAGAGTGAGCCGGGCCCTCCCACAGTCTTGATTTGTTCCTTGGTTGTTTTTTTGTTTTATTTTGTTTTTGAGACAGAATTTCTCTGAGTAGCCTTGGCTTCCTGGACTCCCTCTGTACACTAGGCTGGCCCCAAACTGACAGACCCACCCGCCTCTGCTTTCTGAGGACTGGGATTAAAGGTGTGCACCACCCCGTCCCTGAGCACATCAAGAAAATGCCCCCATAGACTTGCTTACAGCCCAGTCCTATGGAGTCATTTTCTTAGTGGAGGTTCCCTCAGCTTCCCAGATGACTCTAGGTAAAGACCAGTTGATAAAAACTAGGCAGCACTGTAGTCCAATAGTTTACCGGGAAGAGGAGGAAGCTAATGATTTTTGCCAATTAAGGTTAAACTGTTTCCTCATGTGTCTTAATACTCATCTTCGTGTTAGATATTCTTCGTAGGCTTTGTAAATCAGGTAGATACTTTCTTTGTTGAAGTTCAGACGTTAACTAGAGACTGGTAAGGGACAGACGAACTGGTGGCGGTAGAATAGAGAAGGGGACCCAGCAAGGGAAGATATTGTTGTGTTTCAGCTGCACAGTGACACAGAGTCTTCATCTCGTTCTAGGATCGACTTTGCTAAAACCTCAGTAGCAACCCGGAACTTTTTGGCCCTGGAGCCAACAGCTTTAGCCTCTTTCTGTAAGTAATAGTTACCTTAATAACTATGTTATAATTGAGGAGAAGAAAAATATTGTACAATTTATAGTTTAAAATGTGGTAGGAGTAATTTTTTTTTTTTTCGGAGCTGAGGACCGAACCCAGGGCCTTGCACTTGCTAGGCAAGCGCTCTACCACTGAGCTAAATCCCCAACCCAGGAGTAATTTTTAAGAACTGTTTTTTGTTTTTGTTTTTGAGGCAGGATCTGTTACATAGCTCAGGTTGGCCTTGAACTTTCTGTGTGGTTGAGGATAGCTTTGAACTTCTCATTCTGTTTGCTTTCCCTTAAGTGCTGGGATTTGCAAGCATCCATCCTCTGCTGTGCCTGGCTTACAAGTGTTTCTCATTTGAAGATCATCTAAGAGGTCCTGGGTTTAATGCCCCGCACCAAAAATAATAAGTAAAGTTAAACTTTCTAGCCTTCATTACTTACTTAGCTTCTGTGTTTCCCCTTGGCAGACTCAGATGGCCTGGCATGACATACCATTTTATGTATTTTTGGCAATCTACAATACATTTTGTTGTAGGTTACAAGATTCTATTAAAGCTAGTTTGAAGACCTGAACATTTAAATTTTTAAAAGACCTAGGCTCCTCCTTGCCAGTTCTGATGATAAAATTGTGCTCATCTATTACACTCTACATTGTATCCAGGCCCACATTTTAATAAAACTGCGTATTGGAGTTAAGTGAATTTATTTGTATAATCAATCACCAAAGTGTGGATTGTTTTGGTCTTAAATTTAAATATAAACAACAGTTAAATTTATTAGTAATTTCACTTCTTCCCCCTCAGTGTATTTTACTGCTTTAACACTATCTCTGAGTCAGCAAATGACAAGTGACAGAATCTACCTTTACGAACCTTCTGTCAATGGAAGCCTCTGGTAAGACTCCACAGTAATGTTAGCAGTTATGCTAACAGCAGCAATGGGGGAGCAGGAGGGTAATGATGCCTTTCCACATTTTCACTCATAGATCATACCAAGGATACATTTCTGTTTATAATAAACCATGAGAAGAAAATAACTGTTCCGTTGGTTATTGGAGAATGACCTTTTTATATTTTATATTTTTGTTTTTCTTGACATGTAGTTTCAAGTAGCCCAAACTTCTTATGTAGGTGAGACTGGCCTTGAACTCCTGATCATACTGCCTGTCCCTCCTAAGTGCTGTGATTATAGGAATGAGCTCCTATACCCCACTTATACCTAGGTTTTTAAATGAGCTATCTTCTTATAAAAAGTATGACAATGGATTGGAGGTGCTCTATGGCTCTACCCCATGCAGAGAGCCTAATATCACAGAATGGTGGTGAGAGGGTGGCTGGAATACAGCCCAAGAACTGAGCAAGAAGTACTAGGAAGACAGTGTGGGAGAAGCAGCATTCACAGACAAGAAGCCAGCTAATGGGTTGACCAGATGGCTGAAAGTCCAGCTTAAATGAATGACAGTCTCTTTTGAGAGAGTGAATAGGTATGGTCTAAGAGAGAAAGGAGATTATCAGTTGAAGAATATTGCCGTGATATTGTGAGGGAAATTGTTTGGACTCTTGAGGGGAACATTTAACTTTCATTACACTGCTCTACAAAGATCTGTGTAGAACTCACACGTCTGCAGACGTGTGCTGGGTTTCTTCTGTTGCTTGTTTTAGGAAGATCATGCTTTGTCACACCTGGTATTCCTCTAGGAGAGGACTGCTTTTTAAAAGTATATAAAATAGTTGTATTGGACTTGGGGGCAAAAACGAAGGCATTTCTAATGAGCACTTCTCATCTCCAGGCCAGCAGAAGTGGAGGAACCGGTTCTCATGCCATGGGTCATAGTGAATCTGGTGGTGGCGCTTCTGGTTGGATTAGCCTGGCTCTTTTTGTCTTACAGGCCAGGCATGGATCTTAGTGAAGGTATTGAACTAAAAAAGATAGGGGTATTGTGCAATTTCTCTCATGATCAGTCTTGCCATAATACTTCAATAATAAGCACACTTAAAATAAACAATTAGAAGGACCTTATTTTAAGAAGGTCTCAGGATGACAGAAGGAATATGGAGGACTGTCGAGTGCCCAACGTCTCGCCAGCAAGAACAACTCGCGGCAACAGGATTCTTCTGCAAACAAGCCTTTATTGTACAGCTCTCTTGAACAGGGACAGGGGACCCCGAGGGAGGAAAAGGCACTGCTTATATATGCTTAGGAGACTCGTGTCGCTACCCGATTAGTGCAAGCCCCAATGCCCAATTTGCATGCCCCGAGAGCGGGCTGTGACATGCTTGGCTCATGCGCACTACGTCCTTTGGGGTGGAAAACAGCTGTGCCCTGTTGACTCACTCACAGGAAATCGGCCCCACGTTGGGCGCGGTACGGGCTGCAACCAACAGAGGACTTAGAGTCAGAGCCTGAAAACATTTCCTGGGGATCCTTAGGCTCCCGGAAGGTGCGCCTTCTGGGAGTGTTGAGGGTTTGCTAAGGCTCTGCTCTCATCAAGTTATGTCTTCACGATATATATGATATATATATTTTCTATCATATATTTATATATATATGATATATAAAAATAGGTGTATATCATATATATGACAGTAAACAATTTAACCAAACTATGTAAAATTAATCTTGACATATATACTACAAAACAAATAATTCACTTTAATAATAAATGTTCTCAACACATTGCTTGGTAATAAAGAGCTAGGGAATTTCCCTGCATCCTAAACCACTAAAAAGGAAAAAGACCTGAGGCTATGGAGAATTGCCACTTAATAATATTCACTTCCCTATTTTAAGCCTTAGATATTTTTTGCTTATTTTCCACTTAACAACCTAGTTATTTAACCATTTTGCTGAATATGACCTCAAGTGCTGGGCTTAATTTGCTCCATTACTTCGTACAACATTAAATAACTACTATCTACTACATTTTAAGATGCAGTGTGAGAGCACTCTGCGTACTGACCTTATTCATCTCTGCTCTGCATGCAGATGATGGAGAGACACCCAGGTATATGCCACGTCCCCTGAATGTTTGTGTCACAGCTGAAGAAGGTCAAAAATAGGAAACATTAGTCTTCAAAATGGAGCTGATTTCACAGAAGTGTAGCCTTTGCTTTGGAGACTGAAGTTTTATGAACGTGGACAACAAAATAAAAATGTAATCTTGGCTAGTCAAAAGATACACTTTCAAGTCAGTTCATATTCCCTACATCTTTGAAGCTCGTTTTGATCAGATCTTTTCCTCTCTGTGCTAATAAGACACATAGAGACCTGAAGTTCTGGAGTGGCTTCAGAGAGGTAGCTAGGTTTAGATGAGCATCAGAAAGGCAATTGAATAGAAGACACTAGCATCCAATTATTTAAGTCGTCATCAGCACAGCCTCTGTCATACTCAGAGAAGCGAGCCATTCTTGTCACATTGACCCAGACTCTCACTTCATTGTCTAACAGCGCTTTCTTTTTTTACCTTTAATGTGCCAGTGCCCAGTGAAGTCACTAATCTCTAGACCCATGAGTCTTTTAGAACACTCGCGTTAGCAGACTAGCTAGCTCATCAGCAAATGCTCTAGGAACACTTGGTTTTCACTGTGCACTGTACTTCCTTACAGGGCTTCCTTGCTGTCGTCTGTTCACTCGTGAGCACTGTGGTTGCATTGTCTCCACGATCCCTCTCCCCTTCTAACTGCTCTCATGTCCCTTCCTCCAATCCCAGGATCTTTTCTCCTATAGTTTTTGTTCCATTTATAGATGTAAATGTATATATGTAGGTATATACAGAGACATACAGCCTATTGAGCCCAGGTGGCATTCTCCGTATGCACATATGTGTGTACCACATTATACCAAACCAAAGTGCCATTCCCTGTGCATTTCATTCAGGATTGTACTTGTTACATTGCAGTTCTCATGTTCTCCCACTAAATGCCCTGTGCTTCATTCAGTTTGCGGTATCGTGGACTTTGGGCCTGGATAGTTGGTCAGCTGGCAAAATGCTTGTTATAAAAACATGAGGAGCTCAATTTATATCTCCAGTGCCTGTGTGAAAACCAGGCACAGTGTTGTGCACCTGCAGTCTGAGCACAGGGAGGGAAGAGAAGGGGGAATCCCTGAGCTCATGGCCGGTCGCCTGGCCAAATTGATGAGCTCCACATTCAGTGAGAAACCCCATCTCAAGAATAATGTGGAGGGTGATAGAGAAACTGCCTGACATCAGCACCTATGTGTATGTGCACACACTCATATGAACATGTATATACGACATACCTGCTCACACACAAAGATGTTGCACATTGTGTGTTTTGCTAGTTTTTTTTCTCGTGAGGTATGGTTTTTTAATCTAATGGTTTTTATCAGAGGACTTTTATTGTTTGTAATCTCAAGGTCTAATTTTTATATTTCCTTGCATTTAATAATAAATTGAATTTCTATGTTAAATAATAGTTTAATTATGAAAATCATTGTATTGTTGCTGGGACTGACACTGTCCCTTGCTGACTTGTGCAGGGTTCATCTCAACTGCAGTGTGCATGATACATAGTAAGAATTCCAGAAACCCGCTGTCTTTTAAGGATGGTGATTTTAAACGTGAAGACAAATGAGGATAATGCCTAGCTTATTGGGACTTTTGGAGACGAAGTGGGATAGTGTAGTGGAGGTGCTCTTGTAGACACTTAGTGTTGGTTCTGAATCCTTCCCTCTCCCCTGCATCTTAACTCATCTGATCACTGTAGAATTAGATCTCTTAGCTCTTTTAATGACCCTAGGTGACTTAATTTTCTTGGTACAATGTATTAATATTGTCTTCATTATGTGTATTTTATTTTTAAGGGGTCTATAATAAATTTAATGCCTGAACTTTTAAAAATGATGAAACATGGGCTGGGGATTTGGCTCAGGGGTTAGAGCGCTTACCTAGGAAGCGCAAGGCCCTGGGTTCGGTCCCCAGCTCCGAAAAAAAGAACCAAAAAAAAAAAAAAATGATGAAACATGCCCACTTGCTACTAGCTTAGCTTTTAGATTAAAAACTCCCTGAATAATTCATACTTGTATGAGTACTATGCATAAATCTGTATTCCAGCAGACTGCGACTAAGCTGCAAAACCATTCTGAGAATCTGAAATGTTTTAATTATGATGTGTTCGTTCTCTTCTCCAGAGCTGATGTTCTTCTCTGATGTGGACGACTACCCCGAGAGAGGAATCAAAGCGTCTCCGTAGCGCCGGCCGGCTCCGTCCCTGCAGTGACGGCCTGCGTTCCCCACTCCCGTTTTTAAGTGTATTTTTATAAGATACATGTATTTATAATCGAGCTTTTGTTACATAATGCTGAAATGCTACTGTAGATTGTGAAAAATGTTTAAATTATATCTGGTCTTTATACCAAACATTAGGGTCTTTATTATTTTCACCTTAGTAACACAGGAGATGATGAGCTAAAACAAACAAACAAACAAACAAACAAAAAAACACGTTTGTTTCCTGTCCTTTCAAATTTGCAAAATTCATGATTATTATTAGCTAAAGAGCACCAATTTAGAAAAGCCTTAACCTCAGTGTTATAAAATATACACCAAGTTTAAATGTAAATTTAGTGGATGGGGAAGATGGGAAAATGTCTTCATTTTATATTTTTGATGTCTTCTATGGAACACGCTGCAGAATGTGATTCGTTGTCTCTGAATCTGGCTAGTGTTATAGCTCATGTAATAATTATTTGCCATTTGAATTGAAAGATGCTTTATAGCTAATAAAACAGAAATACCTATCTTTGAGAAGCTTTATAAACTGAAGATTTTTCCTTTTTAAAATCGGCACCAGTTATTCTCCTGCTTGCCCCTCAGAATCATGTAGGGAGCTTTGGGAGAATGGGTCACACCTCCTGTAACCTAGGGCGTGGGAGGCAGAAGCAGGGGATCACGAGGTCATTGCCACCCTCAGCTACTCAGCAAGTTTGAGTCCAGCCTGAGAGACTTGAGAGCCCATTTCCGAAACCAAAAGCAGCAACAACAAAGTCAGACAGCAAGGAGAAGCTGGACCAATAGCCAGCTCAGGCGTGTGATCGGGGGCTGACCTCTGAGTCTCTGCTCTGACTTCGTACAGTTGATGGGTTTCAAACCTGGGGTTTTATTCTGGAAGGCAGGGACTCTACCACTGAGCCCCCTCCCCAGTCCTTCTGTTTCTGCTAGTTTGCTGAGAAAGGGTCTTGTGCTGTCTCTCGGACTGACCTTAAACTCTTGATCCTCCTTCCCCAGCCTCTTGAATGCTGCGATCAAGGGGTTCTTCTTGTGAGTCACAGGAAACATGAATGGAAGGTCACCGTCCTCATTTTCACTCTCTATCGGATATCTCAGGTTTTTGGAAAATTCCACTCTTGGGGTGGGTTCTGCATAGAAAAAAAAAACGCTGCCCTAACACATTTCAAATGGTTCTTCAGCTGGTGTCTGTGAGCTTAAGTCCGACAGCTTAAGTCAGTGAGAAGACCTGCTAGAAGAGAAGGTGACTCAAAGGCTGTTGGACACATCCCCGAAACTACTGGGCCTCCCACATTAGCACACAACTGAATGTTGTATAGAAGATGATGGACGGATTGTTAAGTGAGGTGTTCTTGTCTCTGCAGCACCATAGTGAAACTGTCCTTTACTATCTGTAAGGCCAGAGTTGCTGAACGGGTATTTACCCGTGTTATAGAATATTAAATACATGCAGTTCTGACATTCCTGCCAGTTTTAGTCTTCACTGATTAGCGGTGGTTCTCATGTCGGCAGCAGCTGGAAGTGTAGGAGTTCATAGTCTGTTTTGCAGCTTCTGCAGGGATGCGCTGAAGTTGACCATATCTGAATTGTGTCATCAAGGAGAAATGGGGAAAGGCGCTCTCAGTGTGGGGTTGTTTCTGACTGAGTCATGGCCCTCTAATTCCTGGAGTCCACGATAATATGACTTTTCACATCAAAAGTGGTTTTGCAGATGTGAGTAGGGATAAGAGCCCTGAAATGGGGAGAGTATCCTCCATTGTGAGGTGGCTGATGTTTTCTAAAGGATTAAAGAAACCCTTTTATATTTCATCAAAGAGCTGTTGGTCAATTGTGATATTTCTGCTTATAAAGGAGGAGGGTCCTTTAGTGACCCGAAAGGCTGGAAACAGACTCTTACCCAGTAGCCAACAGAGATGGAATTCATGAATTCTATCAAGGACGAGCAAGGAATCAGTCCTCCAGGAAGTGGTACCGTCCCTGTGGTACTTTGGTTTGGATTCAGTTATATCTGTACCAGACTTGAAATACAGACAGGTACAGCTTCGTATTAGCCAAGTGGCTAGGTTTGCTCCAAATGGCATGGAGAATGCAGCCTTGCACTGCGGCTGGAGGAAGCTGACTGTGTTAATAACGTCTTAACTGACAGTGGGAGAGTGATCTTTGAATTCTGTCAGGTCTGAGAGGATGACGGAATCTACAAGTCCTTCACCACCACAACTCAACAGTGCACGTCAAAGATTCTTTTGACCGTGATTAGGAAAGTTCTTTACAAGAGCCCCATTGGTTAATTCATGGCCAATTGCTACGATGAGAATATCAGACCTGTCAAATTGGAATTTTTGAGGATGAAGCCTAGGTTTATGGGAGCAGCGGGAAGAGAGGACGAGGCTCTTAATCTACTTAGATCTGGGAATGGAAGGACCTAGAAAAGGTTTGTAGGTGAAGTTAGATGTAAGCAGAGGCTTTATAAAATGGATCATTTCCTTGTAGAGATGAGTACCAAAAAGCCAGAAAGGTGAATGAGCTTAGAACTTGAAAAAACCTTTCATTTTCATAGTCATCATCATCAGTGTGTATAAATGATAGGGAAGGGTTTTGTGCCACAGACTCAATATGGAGGTCAAAGGACAACTCTGTGCGGTTGGTTCTCTCCTTCATCATTTATATGGGTTCTGGGTATCAAACTTGGGTCGTCAGACTCGTGCAAGGATGTTTGTCTGCTGAACCAGCTCACCAGTTCAGCTCGATTTAAAAAAATTTAAAAAAATAAAAAAAGCTTTATTTTTATTTACGTGAATGTGTGTCCACGCCACATGCATGTGGGTGCCTCTGCAGGCTAGAAGTGTTAGACTCCCAGAACTACAAGACGTGGTCAGCTGTCCAGGGTGGGTACTGAGTGCTGAACTTGTCCTCTGAGACAGCTGCAGGGGCTCTCGACCAAGTCCCAGCCTCCTCACTGGAGCTTTGGAGATTTTTTAAAAACACAGGGTTGTGAGATATCAGGTTAGGCTTAATGTTAAACTTTTGAATGCCCCCAACTCTTTTTCTTTCAAAATCTTTTCAAGGGAAATTTATTCTAAGTCTTGGGGGGCATATCTCTAGGAATGCACAGTAAGTATCATTAAAGCAACTAGAAAAAATAATTCCACAATATTTAAGATCCAGTTCATTTTTAGAATTTTTCTAGTTGTCCCTCAGATGAAATTTGAGAGACCAAATCTACTTCATCTTGGGACTGGCCTCCATCTTAAAAAAAAAAAAATCAAAAACAAAACAAAAACAGTCTGAGAACTTGACCTACAGCTGAATCCAAGGTGCACCCAAGTACTAGGAAGGACCCTGGGGTTTGTCCTTGCCCATAGCCCAGAGTTACTCCCTAGATCCTCCCTAGCAACAGTTAGTTAAGATCAGTCTGATTGTTTCAGATGTACCTTCAGACTGTTTGTGATTGTATATGGTTTTGCTTCAGAGCCTGTCGGCTTACAGTCATTCTATTACTTGCTTGCCAGACTGGACAACCCCTCACTTGCTCCTACTTTCCTATAAAAACTTATCCTGTTGAGGGTTCAGGGCTGCTCTGCCTTCCCTTCCCATCCTGCTGTGTCAGGGTTGGGTTGTAGGAGAGCCCAAGCCTGAGCTTGTAATAAAGAGACCCTAATGCTATTACATCAGGGATGGCTCTGTGGTGGTCTTTTGGGGTTCACAAATGCTTCCTGGCACAATAAAATCATATTTCATTTGGTTCTTACATATTTGAGTTTTAAATTTAAGTTTCTTTAATATCCATTTCTTTTTTGTGTACATGTGTGGATGGGCATAGCAAGATCAGAAGAAATTGTGGGGGTCAATTCTCCTCACACCATGGGGGTTTAGGGGGCACTCTGCCCCATTCGGAACATCATGTCCTGACCAAATCAAGACCCAGGCAGGTGAAATTCCTGTAGGACTCCGCAGGACTTGGTCAGTTCTATACTTCTGCCCTCTATCACGTGAGCACAGAGTTCAGAAGGACTCTGCAAGGCACTATTTAGAAAGCACAGGTTAGACCCTCAGCAGACAGCAGTCCTCCCAGCACTTGGATACTGAACTTGCCAGCCTCCGGAACTGTGAGAAACACATTTCTGTTCTTTTCAGATTGAGTATCACTAATGAACTAAAATACCTACAGATATGAAATTGTTCACAGGACTATATTTCTGTCCCACCCAAAGACCATTGCTAGCTGCCACCGTCAATTAAGTTCAAATGAATTTTTAGACTTGGTAACAATTCAGAAATAGGCTTTGGTGGACCCTGAAGTACTGTACCTTTCCTTTATACTTCATACATTTCTCTGTAAAACAATAATGCCAATGTTTTCTAGCAGATGCCTCCAGAGACAAATGCACAGAGCTAGACTTAACCAAGGATCTCAAATAATGATAAACTTGTCCCTTACTGCTCAGGCTCTGGCCAGAAAACATTAAGCATTCTGGAAAATGCATAGAGCTAACCACTAACCTGTCCTGCAGAACCACCTCTCCTTACGGAGCCAGTAAGTGGAGCATGGGGATAGGGGGTTTTTGTTTGTTTGTTTGTTTATTTTGCTTTGTTTTCTTTGTTTTTTGAGAAACGGTTTATCTGTGTAGACCAGGCTGGCCTCAAACTCACAGAGATCTGCCTGCCTCTGCCTCCCAAGCACTGTGTTCGAAGGCTTGCCACCACCATGACCACCGAGTGGGAATAGTTTTACAATACAAATAAAATCATCTCTCATTGTGTAACAAAACAAAAACAAGACTGATCTGTTATGCTAGGTATACTTTACGCTGCATTACATGGACCTGTAGAAAGTCAGAATGTTCTGGTATGAGAAGTCTCATTGGACATGCAGCATAGACCCACACTGAGAACACGTGGGAAATCAAGGGTCTGGGATTTTATGACATGTAGCCAGAAAGGTAAAGGCCAGAACCAAGGTCTGGTCTCTGAAGAATTCTGTAGAGCAGCGACTACTCTGTACTCTACTCTACCCCAGTATAAGAGGCATGCCAAGCAGTAGGGTGGAGGCAGCACTTAACTGTGTCTGTGGGGCATGTGAGAGAGCACTTGGTTAACTGCTTTCCGGAGGCTCTTAATCTATTAGAGAGGGATGGGAGTGGAGAGTCTAGGAAAGGTGTGGAGATGAGGTTGGAGGTGAGCGGGAAACTGGAATTTCTAATGCTAGAGATTAACTAAATTGACTCTTGAGCAGACTCTTGCCTAAAAGAAGATGACATTTCAAATATTATAGCAGTGAATAATAGCTCTGAGGTATGAAAATATATCTAAAATATTTTATGTTTTTAAAAGTCTAATGTGCTATCCACCTTGCCTTAGAGCCACCTTTAAAAATATTTTTAAATGTTCAATGGTCAATAATGTTCTGGAAGTTCCTGGGTTTGCTTTGAGTATAATGGTAAAATTGTTCTAATACTGGGAGGGCAGAAGGGGTTGGTGAGGCAAACTGGAAAAACCATAAAATAAATCATTATATTTTTCTACATGACAGATATCCCAGAACAGGATGGTAATGAGAAAGGATTCTTTGTATCAACATACATTTTTTTAAAGTGTCATAATTTTGCAAATGTGGCATTACTACATCAAATAAATTTGGAACATATTAAAGGCTCAGGAAATAAGATAAATAGAATGTGTCTTGTGTCTGTGGAACAGTCAAATAAAGATGTTCAAGTAGGTTGCTGGAAATATCCATTTGGCACACTGGTGATAATGCATAGGAAGTCATGTCTGGTACTCTAAATCTAGAAAGATCTGGTGTGCAGAGAAGATGGCTCCTGAGAATTAGGTAGTCTCGCCTCCTGTGGAGGTGGTGCCTTCCAGCGAGCTCTGGCTTCTGGGGGGAAATGGAAACTGCCTGACAAGGAACCACAGCAGAAGGTCCTGCTTGCTAAAGCCTCCACACTCAGACGACTGAAACACAGCTCAGGCGTTCAGCACGTGGTCCAGGAAAGCGCGGGAAAGGCAGCACAGCTGCGCGTGCGCAGGAAGCAGCGGTTAGGTTAGTGGCAGAAAGGGCCCTGAAGAGAATGCAGCAATGGAGTTGCCTCCTCCGGGACACCGGAGGGTTTCCATCAGTAACCCTCAAGAGACATCGGGCAGGGTTCCCACCACCCCAGCCGCATTTCCCAACCATCCATCTAATATCTCTTCTGTCTCCTCGAAGCGCTCCGTCCAATCTTCCGTCTATAGACCTTCCATCATGAGCAACCGCAGCTTGGGGCCCCAGTCCCTGCTGCCGAACCCCATTATCCAGAAAAGCTCCCTCAACCCCCCGGGTTTCCTGCAGAGCAAATCATCCAACGTCTCTTCAGTCCGATATGCTGATGAAGAAGGAAAACCACTCACAGAGAAGGACAAGGACAAAGAGAAGGGCAAGGGCACAGGAACTCGGCTGCTGAACGTAAGCGGCCATGGTGGAGGGTGGGCCAAGCATGGGAGGTCGGGAGGGACTAAAAGCGCTGGCAATCCTGAGAGCTCCCTCATCTGAAAGGTGGTGACACTAGAGACCTTAGGCAGTTACTTTAACTTCCTGCAGCCTCATTTTTTCAACTAGCATATGGAAGACTGATTGAGAAGGAGATGATAATGTAGTTGCTGCTTTAACAGGGCAAAGAACAGTCCCTACCTGCTCCCCGAAGTCAATACCTTCACTGAGATGTAGTTTATCTGGATTATGTGCTAAACCCCAGACACTTAATTTTTTTTTTTTTTTTTTTTTTTGGTTCTTTTTTTTTCGGAGCTGGGGACCGAACCCAGGGCCTTGTGCTTCCTAGGTAAGCGCTCTACCACTGAGCTAAATCCCCAGCCCCCAGACACTTAATTTTTATTACTTGTTTCTTTTGCTATGGAGAGAACTTAGTTTGCTTTATTTTGCCTTAACACATAAACCCAGGCCGACCTGATACTTGCTGTGTAGCCCAGGTTGGTCTCAAACTCTTGGCATTCTCCTGCCTCTTCATCAAGTCTCCAGCGTTTAGTGTGGTACCAAGGGGATGGAGATGTGGATAATGGGAGAACCAAATTGTAATTCCTTTTACTATAGAGGTTATTAGAAGATTACTAGGAAATTTCACATCCTCTGCTGACCTTACATCACTAAGAAATAGTGCAGTTAAATTATCCAGAAGCAGAGGCAGTGGTGGCACGTTCTTTTATTACTCAAGAAGGCCAGCCTGGACTACAGGGTAAGTTTCAAGATAGGCAGGGCTACACTGAGAAACTTTGTCTCAAAGTAATTAATAATAAAAAACAAAAACTCAGAAACAAATAGCACATATAAAACACTGAGCACCATCTCTGTAAAATTAATTACTTGATGTCTAAGATTCTCCTAATTCCAAAAATTTAGCATGCTTTTAAAGCATGGTTATGATAAATTGAGAGTCTATTAAAGCACACTAAAGGATAGGTTTTTAATAATATTAAATTAAAAACCACAAAGATTTGTAAGAGAGACGTGCTTTGAAATCCAGACCAAGGGCTAAGTTTATTGTACATGATCGTAAGAAATTTGGGCTTTATTTCTCAGAATAATGACTTTTAATATTGTTTTGAACATAGCGATTCCTTTTCAATGTAAAGTTTTCTTTAGCATAAAAATAACCGACCTTTATTATTCTCTCTAGGTTGGGTTGTTTGTTTTAGTTTTTGTTCATCTGTATCCAAAGTTTGGTCTTCTGAGTTGCTTCTTAAAAGGTTGATCGTGAGATACTGGAGAGATGGCTGAGTCAGGAACATACGCTGTTCTTGCAGAGGAACCTGAGTTCAGTTCTGTATGCAGTTCAGCTCACAACCACCTGTAATGCCAGCTCCAGGAGATCCAGCCTCCAAGGACATTTTCACACACACACACACACACACACACACACACACACACACACACACACACACATAAATCTCTAAACTAGATCTTTTTGAGCTTCCGCTATAGTTCTCCTGAGTGAGAAGGGTAAATGGAGGAATGTGCTCAAATTTAAAACTATTTTAACTGGTTCCTAGATGTGAGCTTGGGGATCACTTCAGAGGAAAAAGAAGCATTGAAATGGCGACTGCAGGTTGAAGGTGCAGCTAGAGGAATGTAGGTGGAACCACCTGTCACCTTGTAATTGTCACCTCACTCCAGCACCTAAAATGACAACTCTGAGACTTAATTAGGTCTACAGATACCTAGGCCATGTACTAGGCATGGTCTCTGGCTAGCTCACGTCCTAATTTTCACATTCATTCTATTCTATGAGTGCCACGTGGTTGGTTACCCAGTCCTCAGTTTCATATCTCCTCTGTCTCTGGGGCAAATATCTCCATGCCTCTTTATTCTCAGACTCGGCTGTCCCTTCTGGAACTCCAACCTCCTATTTTTTGCCTTTTGCTAATAGGCCATAAACTTTTTATTTTCAGGCAAAGCTTCCCAACAGTGCATAAGAGATTCCTTCTTCTTTTTAATTTAAAATTTTATTTATTATAGTGATTTTTTCCCTTTTTGTCAACTTGACACAAACTAGAGGAACTGGATAAACGGTGGTGGGGATGTGGCTTAGTTTGTAGAGGATTTGCCTAACGTGTACCCTGAGTTCAATCCCCAACACTTCAGAAACAGTGGCAGTGACACGAGATTGTAATCTGAGTGTCAGGAGCTGGAGGCAAAAGGATCAGAAATTTAAGGCCATCTTTGTGTACATAGTAAGTTTTTAAAAATGGATAGATTGAGTAAAAGCAGGTGGAGGAATAAGTGACTAGAAGGCTCAAATACTTTTTTTAATTTAAAATTTTATTTATTATAGTATTTTCCCCCCTTTTGTCAACTTGACACAAGCTAGAGTCACCTAAGAAGAGACCTTAGTTGAGTAATTCCTTCTATCGGATTGGCCTGTGCCTATAGGTCTTGGTTGGTTGATGTGACTGTGGACCATGCCACTCCCAGGCTAGTGGTCCTTGTTATATAAGAAATCAGGTGGAGCAAGCCATGGGAAGCAAGACCGTTATCAGCATTCTTTCATGGTCTCTGCTTCAGTTCTTGCCCTGTAATATGAAATAAATCTTTTCCTTCCCAAGTTGCCTGTGGTTATATTGTCTTAATTACTTCTCTATTTCTGTCTAGAGACACTATGACCAAGTCAGCTTATGAAAGAAAGCATTTACTCTGGGGCTCACGGTTTCAGGAGATTAGTCTATGACCATCATGACAGGAAGCATAACAGCAGGCAGGCAGGCAGGCAGGCAGGCAGGCAGGCAGGCAGGCAGGCAGGCAGGCAGGCAGGCAGGCAGGCAGGCAGGAGAGCATGCTTCTAGAGCAGTAGCTGAGAGCTTACATTTGATCCACAGCACAAGAGAGGGGGAGAGAGAGAGACCACACCCACCAGAAAACCTTCAAGCTACCCCCAGTGATACACCTCCTCCATCAAAGCCTCACCTCCTCTCTTTTCTAAACAGTTCTACTTGCTGGGAACGAAGTAATCGAATATATGAGCATATGTAGGCCAGGCTCTTTCAAATGTCCACCATAGTATTTTTGGCGGCAATAGAAAGCAAATGAGGACAATTATTACAGAGAGTTGTTGCAATGTTCATGTGGAGACCGGAGGCTAACTGTGTGGTGTTATTGTTGTGTGTTCTGGGGATCAACTCAGCTCATGAGGCCAAGGCAGCGACACTCTTACTGGTTGAACTGCTTGCCACACCTTTTTTTTCTTTTCTTTTTTTTTTTTTTTTTTTCCGGAGCTGGGAACCGAACCCAGGGCCTTTTGCTTGCTAGGCAAGCGCTCTACCGCTGAGCTCGATCCCCAACCCCTGCTTGCCACCCCTTAAAGAGACTTTTTTCCAAAAACTTTTAAGGTGTAGATTATTGAGAGAAGGTGGAAAGATTGGTAATTAATATCACTCAGATTAAGATATATCATAGCTTATAACTTCAATAAGATGTGAGAGGAGGCTAGAGTACATCTCTTTGTTTATTTAAGTCTCTGCTAAAATCTTTTGAGAAAGAATTGAAGGATCAAATTATTTTTTTCCTGTCAGATTTTTGTCTTTCTCTTTGTAGTTTTCTCAAAGTTCTTTAATTATTTCCCAAACTTCTTTCATATATACTATATATTGCTCCCTTAATAGAGACTCCTCTGTGATAAATATAAAAATTAAAATAGTAGAGCTGAAGAGATGGTTCTGCAATAAAGAGTACTGGCTGCATTTCCAGAGGACCTGGATTTGATTCCTAGCGCCTATGTGGTAGCTCACAGCCACCTGTGACTCCAGTTTCAGGCAATCTAACACCCTTTCTGGCCTCTTTGGGCACCAGGCATACATGCAATGCAAAGACATACATGCGTACGAAACACCCATATATATAGGACAAATAAATAAACATTTTAAATAAAAATAGTCTTCTGATGATTCCTTGCTTTGTTAATTAGTACAATTCCTTTCCTGAGCTCTAGTCATTAACTTTACTCTTTCTTTTCTCCCTTTCTTTCTTTCTTTCTTTCTTTCTTTCTTTCTTTCTTTCTTTCTTTTCTTCCTTTCTTTGTTATTTGAGCTTTCTTTTTTTCTTTTCCTTCCTTCGCCAAGTTGTAAAGTTAGCTTAAATGAGAGCTTTCTTTTTTGGGATAGACCTCTGCTGTGGTCAGCTTTCCCCTTAGAACTTCATTTGCAGCATTTTGTAAGTTTTGGATGTTGTAGAACCATTTTTGTTTGCCTAGAGCATTTTTAAATTTGTCCTTTCATTTCTTTCACCTATTGGTTCTCCAGGTTTCTGCTGTTTTTGTGTAATTTCCATATGCTTGTGAATTTTCCCAGTTTCTCCTTTTTACTGATTTCTAATTTCATATTGTTGTGGTCAGAAAAGATACTTGATACAGTGTAACACAATTGTGGAAGTAATCTATTCTGAAGAATGTGCCACGTGACCTAGAGAAGATCCCGTGCTCTGCTGCTGTTGGATGAAATATTCTGTGTGTTATCAGGATCTCTCAGTATAAAGTATAGTTTTGAATCTAATGTTTCCTTATTGAGTTTATGCCTGAAAACCTGTTCATTGTTAACAGTGGGTACTTGTGGGGATAGCAGTGGTAGTGTACTTGTATGTTGTACTGTCTAGTTTTAAGTCAACCTGACATAAGCTAGCGTCATGAGAGAAGAGGAACCTCATTTGGAAAAATGCCTATAAGATTTGGCTGTAGGCAAATTATTGATTGATGGGGAGGGGTCCAGCCCATTGTGGGTAGTGCCATCCCTGGGCTGGTGGTCCTGGTCCTATAAGAAAGCAGGTTGAGCAAGCCATGAGAAGCAAGTCAGTAAGTAACATCCGTCCATGGCCTCTGCATTAGCTCTTGAGTTCCTGCCCTGTTTGAGTTTCTATTGTGACTTCCTTCAATGATGTGGAAGTGTAAGCCAAATAAGTATTTTCCTTCCCAACTTACTTTTGTTCATGGTGTTTCCTCACAGCAATACTAGCACTAGTGGCTATCATGAGCAAGGTCCTGTATTAAAAAATTTAAAAAGAGTAGAGTATTGAATCCCAGTTGTATTGTACTGCTATCTCTCTCTTCAGGTATATTAATGTTTTTATGTACTCTGATATTAGATGAATATATAATTACAATTATCATAATCTTCTTGATGCCTGGCCCATTAATTATTATATAATAATCTCATTTATCTTTCTCATGTGTAACAGGGTCTCACTCTATTACACAGACCAGTATTCCTGTCTTAGCCTCCCAAGTATTCAGATTACAGGGCTCTGCAATTTTGACCATCTTGTTTTGTTTTAATCATTTGAGTATTCTCCATCTTTTGACTGGAGAATTAACCTACTTACACATAAATTATTTAAAGTACCTATTATTGCCATCTTGTTCATCATTCTTTAGATATGTTAGTTCTTTATCCCTGTCTTTTATGATTTGACAGTTTTCTAGGAATGTCTTCATTCCTTTCTCCTTCTTTTTCTTAGAGTATTTACTGTAGTTCTTGTCTTTGTGTTTCCTATAAAGCTTACATAGAACACCTATAGCTATAGTCTTAAGTTTATAACAATTTAACTTTGATCATATACAAAAACTTCTTTTCTACACCTTCCACCATTTTGACTTGGTGATATCACTTACATATATAACTATCTTGTGTTAAATGTCAAGTATTCATAACAATATTTTGATAATTTTGTCTTTCATGTCAGGTAAGTGATTTATATGCCACTGTGACAATGTTAGGATATTATGACTTTCCTGTAAATTTACCTTCACTCTTAAAGAAATTGTGTAACTAGATAGTTAAGTTTCTGGATTTTCTTGAAACTCACATATTTTTTCTTCTGCTTGATCAAGTCCACTGTTGATACTCTTTGTCTTAGTTAGGGTTTTATGGCTGTGAAGAGACAACATGACCATGGCAACTCTTATAAAGAAAAACATAATTGGGGCTAGTTTAAGTTTAGTCCATTATCATCATAGCAGGCAGCATGGCAGCACGCAGGCAGACATGGTGCTGGAGGTGTAGAGAGTTCCACATCTTGATCAGGCGGCAAGAGACTGAGTCACAGTCAGCATAGCTCGAGCATAGGAGACCTCAAAACCTGCCCCCACAGTGACACACTTCACATCTACTCTAACAAGGCACACCTCCTAATAGTGCTGCTCTCTATGGGCCAAGCATTTAAAAACACAAGTCTATGGTGGCTATACCTATTCAAGCAACCACAGTTTCTGTTACATTTTTTGATTGATCTTGTCAATCAGCTGTAGAATGTTTAGCTGTGTTAATCTGTGTTTAACTCCGAACCTTTGTGTCTTGCTGTTGTGATTTTTGTTGAATTGCTATCTGTGTTCTTTGGTTCCCTGGGTATCCTTAAAACAGTCATTGAGAATGCCCTCTACAGAAATGTGTAGATCTCCATGTCTTGGGGTTGCTTATTAGGAAATTGTTCTTTGGTGATATCATGTTTCCTTGATTTGTGTGTGCTCGTTAGAGATCTATGCTGATGGCTGTGCATGTGAGGGAACAGACCCTTTGCAGACTTGGAGACTAACTTTGGTAGACTGCATTGGTGTGGGTGTAGTGGCTAGGTAGGCTCTGGTGATTCTTGCATGACCTCCATGCAGTTACATCAGCAGAGGCCATTTGTGTCTTTTGAAGGATTCTTCCAGTTCATCAGAAGTGTTTCTGTTGGAAGAATGCTTGCGTAGCTGTAGAAATTACCTTATGCAGCAAAATAAAGTTTGCAGATGTGATGGAATTTAGAAGCTCAAAGTGGGGAGATTATACTGACAATAAGAGTGGCCCTATAAACCACAAATGTCTTCATAGGAGAGACTTAGAAAAAGATCTGGGCATGCTCAGAAGAGGAAAAGCTGGTGTGAATGCAGAAACAGAGATAGGAGGGATTCAGCAAGGAGTCTAAAGGGACAAGGACAGGCTTTCCCTTAGAGCCTCTTGAGTGAGGATAGACCCAATAACTCCTTGACTTTAGCATAATGTATATTGATTCAGATATATGACCCATGCATGGGATATGGGACCATTATGTCTCCAGAGAGGTCAGTTTAGGAAAGCAAAATAATAATAGTAGTAATTACAAGTGTCTAATGTGACACAATAGGGTAATTCTAAATTTCTCTGATTGCACCCTTATCAGTAGAAAATATATTAGCACCTACAACCAATGTTTGTCATGCATGTGTGTGGCAACTTCTAAATTTTAAAACCCTCAATTTTTAAAGTGAGAAATAGACTTGGTGGCCTAGGCCTATCATCGCAGCTTCTCTGGAAGCAGAGGGAGGACGTCCACAGATTCCAGACATGCCTGTCACACTGGGCAACCTGGGGAACCCAGGGGTTTCCAAATAAAAAGTGAAACTGTGGCAGGGTTCAGTGTCTGAGTACTCTCCTAGTAGCTCTTAGGCTGTAGGTAAAGAAAGAAGGGAGTGAATGAACAAACAAAAGAACCAAGGCAGGGAGGAGGGTTTCTGATTGATTTTAGTTATATTTTATTTATTAATCCGAAACAAACCATTACCATATTTGAAAAGCATGTTTTGAAAATCCAGTTGTAATGTCAATGTATTTCATTTCATATTTTGTGTATATGTTTATGTGTGTATGATGTAAGCACACATATATGTGCATATACATGCAGAGGTCAGAGAAGGACACTGAGTTTACTGCTTTATCTATTCGATTACCCTCCCCCTTAGAAAGCCTCTCACTTGGAGTTAGGCTGACAGCCAGCAAGGACCGGGAATCTTCCTGTCTCTCCACCCTTCCATTTGCTTAAAAAAAAAAACACAATTTATTATAGTTCTTCACATATGCCACTTTAAATTTTTCCAAGAAAAAAAATTTTAAATTAAAAAAAAATTTGTATGTATATAATATGTTCTCCCTGCATGTATGCCTACATGCCAGAGGAGGGCACAAGATCCCATTACAGATGGTTGTGAGCCACCATGTGGTTGCTGGGAATTGAACTCAGGACCTCTGGAAGAGCAGTCAGTGCTCTTAACCACTGAGCCATCTCTCCAGCCTGAATTTTTCTCATCGTTCCTTATCCATCTGTAAAGTTAGACTAGGAACTCTTCTAGATAAAGCCATCCAAGTGATTGACCCATTCAGCAGGCAAGTGCCATACTCTGGGGTTAAGTGCAGCATGGAGTGTTGCTGTGTCTGCTGTCACCTAGCACTTCCTAGGGAAGCCCTCTACCCCGAGTCAGTCATTCATGTTCACAGAGTTAGGTAAGACCTTATACTTTATTCTGCAACTCTAGGGATAATACCTGGGTTTTGTTTTTTTGTGATGGTCATTGTTTCGTAGAGACAAAGAACCCAAGAAGGTAAAGGGAAGCCATTGTTGTTAAACTTGGCAAGGAAAATAATGCTAAAAAGAATACACATTGAGTGACCGATTCCTTACATAATGAGGACTTGGCTAATGAAATTGTGAGTCTTCCTCTAATGTAGAAGAGTGGGCTGGGCAAGTGGAGACAAAGGCTTTCCTTTGGATAACTGTTTTGTATAGCGATGAAAACGTAGTTGTTATTACTATGTTTTTACCTATCTGCTTTCAACACCAGCATTGACCATTTGAGGGCAAGAATATTTGAAGCTGGAGTCAGGCAGGTGCCAGACATGCAGCTGTGCCACCATGTGGGTAATTGCTAACTAATTACGGATAACAGGCTCAGTGAGGACTAGGAAGTGAGAGCATTTTAGCAAAAGGTGACTGTAGGTTCGTGGGCTTTCGGAAAGATCTGTGGAATGGAAGCATGTGGGTAAGAAGAGTGTCGACTGGAGATGGAGTGTAGATGGTGTGAAGGGCAGCACAGGCTTTCCAGCAAAAGTGTCACTGGGGGGGGGGAGCTTCTCAAAGTGGGGCTGAATTCTTGAGATGGAAAGCTCGGTGGGATTATCTGAAGTCAGTCTCTTCCCTGGCTCAGCAGAAATTCTAGGTCGAATCAGAGTCTTTAGGTGATGTTTTTAGAACCTTTGCCAAGATTTTAATAGGAATTCGGCAGATACTTGCTTTGTGGGTGTCACTGCTGTTCAAGAGAGCTGTACTCAGCTGAGGAAGGAAAACCCACAGGTACGAGTGTGAGGGAGGCAGCACCATTGTCAGGGCCAAAGGAGCTGAGCATGAGTGGCCTGGGAAAAAGGTTTCTTAAAGGATCCCACCATCTTATATCTATTGATGCACACACTCAAAATTGACTTCCCACCCGGGAGAGGAGCTCCTGCCAGTACCTGCAGCGTTTGGAAGACCAGGGCAGGAGCATGCCTGTGGTTTTGACAACGCTTAGGCTGTCTACTGAACTCCACGTTAGCCTGCCTACAGAATGAGACCTTAACAAAGCAGACTTCCAAGATAAAGAATATAAACATAATAAACATGACGTTTCACTTAAATAAATGCAGACTATATAGTAGTTTGGGATATTTATGATATGGTAATTAGAAGTAGTTACTTTAAACTACAACTAAGCCACAGATGTGGTGTGTTTGCATGTGTGTTACAATAACAAAATGATTGCAGATATATTGAATAATTGACTTATTGAATAATTGAATCAATTGTTTATTGATAACTATTATTTTTTATGAAAAATGTTAGTATTAGATTTCTGGGTCCCATGCATTCCAGGCACTTTGAAATATACAATACATTATTATTAACTATATTCACCGTTCTATTCAATAGATCACTGAAACTACACACACTGTAGCCACCATCTCTCCATCTGTCTGCCTGCTCTCCCTGCAGCCTCTACACTCTAGTCTTTATTTGCAAGAGCTTTCACTCTCCATATATAAATGAGATTGTGGCAGTCTTGTCTTTCTGTGTCTGTTTAGTTAACCTAGAATAAAAGAGCAGAACCATCTCTGTCTGTCTCTGTCTCTGTCTGTCTGTCTCTCTCTCTCTCTCTCTCTCTCTCTCTCTCACACACACACACACACACACACACACACACACACGACACATACACATTCTTTCCCTCTCTCCCCTCTCTCTCCCTCCCTGCCCTTCCCTCCTCTTTTCTCCCCTATCTCCCCCTTCCTCCCCTTCCCTCCCCCTCCCTCTCTCTCCCTCTCCTTCCCTTTTCCTCCCCCTCCCTCTTCCTTTCTCCCTCTCCCCCCACCCCCAAGGCTAAAGTTATGAGTGTGACTGGATTTTCTCCCATCAGCTATGCACAGACACTGAAGTCACTTGTTTTTCAGTGACTGAGGACAGTACCACTATGAATGTGAAATCACAGTAGGTCTTCGGCATGTGGTATCTGAAAAGCCGCAGTGGACGTTACACGCAGATGGGAAAAGCAGGAAGCTTTCCCTCTGACTTCAAGGCCATGTCTAAGAGGCCTGCTCTTGTATTTGTATTTAAGGCACCATATTAAACAAGAAAACAGGAATAAAAATCCAAATATGAAGGAAAGGAATGAAATTTTCTGTTTGCTTTACACATTAAAAAAATCTTAACTACAATAACAGAAACTTGTTAGAACCGATAACATTGTAGAATATGAAAATCATGTAGAAAAATCACTGTAATTGTTAAGTGATTTCCGTGTATGGCAGGGCATCATAGTCTAGGCTGGCTTTGACCTTGCTCTGTAGCTGAGGCTATCCTTATACTCTTGATCCTTTTGCCTCTCTCTGCAAATGCATCATTAAATGTGTGTGCCACCATACCCAGCTTTTAAGCGTTTAATAAAAAACTGTCAACTAAGAATTTGTTGTATATTTTAAGGACTAAACAAGTAATTCTTGAAAAATATTTAACACTAAATTGGGAAGTTATTGCTGGACTGATCGCAGTCCAGCAATAGTGGGTGTAAAGACAGCTGTTTCTTTAGGCTAGGTTTCTAGTTCTCTCTGCTCTCCTGTGGCATTTCTTCTTCAGAGGTATTTTACCTTCTGGCACGAGCTATTTAGAAGTATGTCGTTTAGTGCCCACGTGTTTACAGATTTTTGTTACTACTTCTACTTTCAGTTTATTGCAGTAGGAAAACCCAGCCTGCATTAGAGGGTGCCTTGTACCTGCTGGGTGATAGGGAAAGTTCTTATATTTCAATGGGCCTCCTTGGATATCATCCCAGCAGGAAGGAGACTTGTACCTTAGTACTACTGAGTGTGAATGGAAATCTTGGCTCTCCTGTGGTTGGTGTACACTGATGCTGTGAAGGTACAAGACGGTGGTTCTGTCTTGTTATACCAATGGGGATGAAAGCTCTGGCTTCTCACATGGCTCTTTTACTGCATCCTGAGAGAGAGAGTATGGGAGCATACATATATATATATGTATATATGTATGTATGTGTGTGTATGTATATATGTATGTATATGTGTGTATGTATGTATATATATATTATATACTTAGAATTCACCATTCATGATATATGTAATCTAATATATTAAATACATATTATATATCTAATATGTTAATATCTAATATATATAATGTGATATGCATATATATCCCTACTATTCATCTATGATTAAAAAATCTCTCAAGAAACTCAGCACACAAGGAACATATGTGAAGACAGTAAAGGCCATATATGACAAACACACAGCAAACATACTGAATAAGGACAAAATAGAAAGCTTTTCTTAGATATAGAATGAGGTAAAGATGCCCTTCTGTCCAACATAGTATTGAAAGTCCTAGCCTAAACTATCATGTAAGGAGAAAGGCATCTTGGTTGAAAAGGGAGAAGTCAAACTGTCACTGTTTATGGATAAATGACACTATAGGAGAAAACTTTGCCACAAAACTGTCAGAATTAACTGAAAGTTCTGCAAATTTGGGAGTTACAAAAGGAACATGAAAAAATTGTTAGTGCTTCTGTATACTTACAGAAAATGACTTGAAAAAATCAAGAAAACATTTGCATTTGTTGATAGTTATAAAAATAAAGCTCTTAGGAATAAATTTAACCAAAGAAGCAAACTACTTCTACACTGAAAACTATGAAACATTGATTAATTGAAGAGAATACAAATAAATGAAAAGAATCAATATTGTTAAAATGTTCGTACTTCTAAAAGTGATCTATAGATATGCTATTTTACAGACAGAACATGACACACTTGACAGTTAAATGCACGAAGCATACCCTGGGATAACCTCTCTCCCCTTCATGCGGTTCTCTTAGTCTATCACCCCCCTATTACTGACACTTTGGCTTTTATGGTACTCTTTATGATAAAATAGTAAAGCTAGTCTTATAAGCAATTTGGTAACTTTAACCTGCATAGAGTGTCTTCATAGAGTCTAGGTATATCTTGGGAGTAGGTATGTCATTGTGACTCAATTTTTCCTCTTTTTGCCTAAAAAAGTTTCTCAGAGATTTTGATTTTAATATTAGTTCTTTTCTCAGTGTTTTGTTTTTGCATTTTTCTTCAATTGTGTCTTCTTTACTTCTCTTCCAGGTCAGGGAGGCTGATTTAACCTTGGTACTGTGTCTTTGTCTCATTTTGTTCTCATCATATGACTCCTGCCTCCTTCACTGCCCTTATTAAATTTCACTTGAATTCATGCTATCTTGGGCACTTAATTCTAACCCGTTTCTGACATTATCTTGAATTGATAAACACTTCTTTTTTTTCATTTTGAATTATTGTTGAATTTACCATTGTAAATTCACCCCACTGAGTTCATTTTGTGTTGCTCCTATATCCATGTGTCAGGCCCAACCATTGGGATTGGACAGTCTTTGTTGGCCATCCCTTGAGAAAATGGACTCTTTGAAGTAACCATTGGCTGGCAGTGGCTCTCCAGCTAGAGGCGGACCTTGTGCAATCTCCCCATTCACACTGGCATGTCAGCTGGTGTTCTTAGCATGCAGGTCTTGTTCAGGCAACCATACTGTTAAGACGTCATGGGTGCAATTCCCCTGTCATGTCTACATCATGGTAGACCCTTCATGGCTGGGGTCCCGGAACCCTGAAAATCTGACTAGGGGCAGTGAAGAAATGAAGAACTGACAGATACATATACAGAAAAGATGGGATCATGCGAGCTATTTATGCTGTGATGGAGCTGCACCCACAACACAGCAAGCCAGAACCCCAGTGTGTTTGTTACATACAGCACAGGGGACAAGAGTTAGCCTGGGTAGGAGGTCTCTCTGGAGGTGAGCAGTCTCAGGCTGTAACATGGAGGAGGAGGAAGCTACAGTTGCTAATGTTTACACACACTGCCCACATTCACACGCAGACACCCCTCTCAGCCTGACCTAGGTGTGGCTTTGCCAAGCTCCTAGAGGTCTGAGGCACTGGTCCTTGACATGGCCATGACTCTGTCAGCAATACAAATTCACTCAGATTCACCCATCTGTTCTTTATTCACTCAAGGCTTCCTCGGCAAGTCGTGAGGTGTCTGCTCCTCTGCCTCCTCCCTGGTCTCTGCCCCTTGTGTGATTTTCCCTCGGGTGTCTGGGTGGCATCGCAGATGTATCAGTTGGGTTTGGGAACCCTATTTTGACCAGTTGCGAATCTCTACAATAGTCTCTATTGCAAAAAGAAATTTCTTTGATGGAGTGAGAGGTACATTTATCCATGAGTGTAAGGACAAGTAATTAGAATATAGTTAGAAATGATATTAGTTTAGGAAAATGTTAATTGTAGGTTCTCCTTTAGTGTCTGTGACTTCTCAGGTCACAGGTAGTTGGCCAGATTTACAGTGCTGGCCTTGAATTCCCTCCCATAAGCTAGTATTGGGTTCATCTAGACAGTTGTTTACCTGCAAGATAAAGGTGTCACTGTTGTTCCATTGGAGCTGGCTGGCTGGGCTAGTGACTGTTGTGGTTCACAGCTAGGTAGGACTCAGGATTGCTTTTCTTCCTTGGTAGCTTGCATAACACCTGCACATATTATGAGAGCCAGGTCTCAGGGAGGAGGCTTCCAATAGGAGGAGAATAGCCGTCAATAAAAATACCTCCCAGTTCTCTTCCTATAATAAGTTTTAATGCAGTTGATTTGTTTTTTTCTTACTCCTAGTCACTTTTTGTGCATGATCAAGTGCACCATGCTTTAAAAAAGTTTGTGAAAGTGCATTTTATAGGAATGAGCTAGGTGACAGGTGAAAGGGTGACATTAATGTGATCAGTGGTTCTTATTTGTTATTTAGCCTTAATTTTCCCACAACACCTTTCTTTCTCTTTACAGTCATGTGTTCAGGGAACCCACTTTTTCCTCTTCTTCCCAGAGAACATTACTCTTCTAAGGAGGCCGCAGCTGGATCTGCTCCTTTCCTTTAGGGCTCTTGGCTTGGCCAGTGTGGCACCACCTGGAGTCAGAATTTTTGCAGTTGGACTTTCTCTTTGATTTTCTCTATTCTTTTGCCGCTCCTCCTCTCTAGCTGCCACATTTGCTTATGGATTTTCTTGCCTTGATCTCTGCCCTCACAGGTTTGTACTGGAATTTTTATCTTAAGTCTCTCCTTATAGAAAATCTGGAGGTTGTGATGCCCTTTCTAACGTGCCCTGTGTTTCATTTGTGTTTCTCTTTTTGGCATAATTACATTTGAATAATAGAGGTCCTGGTTCAGGGGATCGCCATACTGGTAGCAACTGGATGACGTGATCTTACAAATGTTTCAACATTCCTTGATCTGTGTGCACCTCGTTAACAAGCCCAATGCCCATTGTTCATGCACATATGCCATTTTCTGATTTCCTTGATAATTCCATATTTAGTTATGTATATTTTCTTTGCTCACCTACTTTTAAACTTACTGAAGATAGAAACAAGTCTCCATCTGTTGCATCCATTCATAGTCACATCCACTGCCTAGAGCTCAGATAATTAATAGATCCTGGAAATACTAAATTGCAGTAATATTTTATCCATTTATGGTCTATGCTCTCTTCTAAATTGTTAAATTTGTTTATTTTCATTATAGATGCTAAGGAAAACTCTTCAAGGGTCTCAGAGTGACGAAATGGTTGTAGCAAATCAAACACAGAATTTGATACCATTTGGAGATGTGGTATGTATGAGTTGAGCTTAAATAAGCCTGAACAAATTATTTCTAATGTGACATGAAACACAATTGATATTCATTATCTGATAATTAAAGCGTATGTGAAAAAATAGTCCTCTATGATAAACATGACCAAGAATGTTTTGAGTCATAAACCATTAAATATTCGCCAAAATTGTAATAAACATTCTTTTTCACAGAAATAATGTTTTCTATAATGAAGATTCCCAGTTGTCCCACATAACAAGATATGCTAATGTCCTGTAAGGCACCAATTTGGAGCCCCACCTAAGAACTGCTAACATCCTGTGAACCAATATTCTTGTTGAGCTCATTAAGTGATTACACTTATTTCCAGATTGACCTACGGTTTGAAAATTGACCCTTCATCATTCCTCCATCCTCCACCCCCTACCAAACCTCAGAAGTAATAGATTTCCGTGTGACTTTTTCTGCATGCTTAGAAGATACATTGCTTGGGCTGGTGAGATGATCCAGTGGATAAACACTTGTCTCTTCCAAGCCTGAGGACCTGTCCCACCCCAGGACCTGCATGGTAGAAGGAAGGAACTAACTTCTGCAAGCTGTCCTCTGACCACCACACATATGCTATTACACGCATGCACGCACGCGTGCGCGCACGCGCAGTTAATCACTGAGTCATCTTTCCATCCCCTAGAAATCATACTTCTAATGAGAACAAATAACAAAGTGTTTGCAGTGGGGAAAAAAAACCAACACAACTATGTTTTTAAATTTTAAATACAGTCTCTGTGAGCCCCATGGACACAGGTTTGAATGGGGGAGGGATGTAAGGACTGGACTGGGGAGAGAGAAGGGGGACTTTGCTCATGTAAATGAGTAAATAAATAATGAAAAGAACTAAATACAGTTCACTGTAAAGTGTAAGAAAGTTAATAGCTTACTCCTGTGCCTGACTTTTATGTTTTTGCTTTGGTTGTTATAGGTGGGCTGTCTGGCGATTCATATAAAGAGCTGTAGACAGTTTACTCAGCGGTGTATCCTTTTGGTCTGTAGATGCCAGTATCACCCCATCTTTTGGTTTTGGGTTACTCATTGCTGACTTACCACTTGAAAACACAGCAGCTCGAAACACTATGCATTCTTATCATCTAATCCTCTGCTTGCCTACTAAATGGTCCTTGTGCTTCAGAGCCTCTTAGCTTTGGTTGCAGTTTGGCCTTTGAAGGGGACTAGCAGGTCTGGTGTTTCAGAGTGGAGCCAGCCAGGGTGGGTGGGACTTGGGGGGGGGGGAGCCAAGGTGGGCGGGGTTGGGGGAGCCAGCCAGGGTGGGAGGGACTGGGAGGGGGGCAACCAGGGCGGGCGGGGCGGGGCTGGGGCAGGGTGGGCGGGGCTGGGGCCGGGTGGCAAGAATGCTTGTCCTATCACCTGACCTCTTATATGCAGCACTCAAGTCAGTTTAAAAACATTATACACATTAAAAAGATCTTGGGGTTGGGATTTAGCTCAGTGGTAGAGCGCTTGCCTAGGGAAGCGCAAGGCCCTGGGTTCGGTCCCCAGCTCCGAAAAAAGAACCAAAAAAAAAAAAAAAAAAAAAATCTTGATCACCATAGTTTTTCATGTTCTCTTAAATGCTACACTTTGATGAGCGATGTTTGCCTCATCCATCCTAACTCCATTTTTATTCATTGAATTTATGTTAAAGTGTTCATAAATGCTGATCACAAATTCCTTCTCAGGTTCAAGGACAGCAAAAGTAAGTAAATCCCACTCTTTAGTGTCGAAGTAAAAGAGAAGAAAAAATTGGCCAGCTGTGATTTACCTTGATCTCCATGTAAAGTAAAAATATGTTTTATCCTTAGATATAATGCTGATTTTTTTTATAAGCAACAAGTCTACTTCTCTTAAATATTTAAAAAAGAATTTACTTTAAATTAGTGCATTGTCTTTTGATTCTCTGAGACTAAGTCTTGCTATATAGTCCAGGCTGGCCTTTCCGTCCTCTTGTCCCAGCCTCCCAAGTGTTGGGATTAGAGTTTGAACTACCAGATTCCTCCATTCTTTTTTTTTTGTTTTTTGAGCTGAGGACCGAACCCAGGGCCTTGCGCTTGCTAGGCAAGCGCTCTACCACTGAGCTAAAGCCCCAACCCCCTCATTCTTATTTTTAAACTACTCTCATGATGGTCTGATGGTTTGTCTGTCTTCCTTCCTTTTTTTGTATAATATGAGTTTTTAAAAAATTTTTCTATAAAGATGTTTTAAGATACTTAAATTTTGAAAACAGTTTTTAAATTCATGCAGTACTTAAAGCAATACAGTACATTGAAAATGAAGCCTATAATGAATTAGAGTAGAACACTTTGCTGTAAATTCTATCCTAAGAATCAATTGTTCTCAATTACATGCTTATTTAAAAACCTTTATACATAATTATATCTGGAAAACGACGTCAGCTATGTATCATAGATACTTAGTCACCTTAAAATTAATATATAGAAAGTTTACAGAGGGATTATGGTGACGAGGTGAGAAGACAGATGTAGTAGGTCTGGAGAGAAGAGCAAACGTCACTGCTGACATGGTACCGAGCAATGAGAGGCAAAAAATACCGTTCTGAATTTTTTTCTGTTGCTTAACTTACTCTGATATTACTTTCTCTATCTACTTGGTTGATTTTTATATTTTGGCCTTGATTGTTTAATAAATTTTTAGTGTGTTATTTGATCAATCACAATACGACTTGTTTCCTAAATATTCTATGTGTAGTCATCGCCCAACAGCATTTTAATCTGTTCATGCGTATCTCCGTAAACCACATTGTGAAATGTACAAAAATTCGTCACTTGAAAGCTGTTAATAACGAGAAGAACCTTGTACTTAAGTTCGATGAGGTGAAGTATTTTTCTGTACAGGTAATGTGAAAACTCTCTTCTCAATATGGCGGTGTGTCTTTACAGTTTCAAATATTCCAGCTGCTTATATCTTCGGGGGAAATTCAGACAGGAGGCAGAGCAGTGCTTTCTCCTTTGGGGTTCCCAGCGCTTTGCTGCTCTGGCGAGGCCTGTGCTGTGTGTGAAGTGCTGTGCAGGGCCGTCCTCAGCACACTCCTCCCTGCCATGAGGCTGTGTGAGGGAGGCTCCAATCGTGTGTCATAAATAAGGTTCACTCCCCTTGCTCTTCCTGTTTCCCCGACACCTCTCTACCCTTTCTTCATCCACTCTCCCATTATTTTCTCTCCGCTTATATGTTCCTCTCATATACGCACCTCTAATTGTTTTCAACAACCCCAAATCTCTCTCTTCTTCCCCCACCTCTGTCCCACAGACAGACACACAGACACACACTTTTAAAAATTTTATCTTTACAGTGAAGAAACTGAGGTACCATGGGACTTTGTCGGGGTCATAGTGCTGGGATGTGAGTGAGCTGGGGGTGTATGCACTCTGGCCTGAAGCCATACTCCATTAAATTGCTTCTGCTTACAGTTAAGCTTCTTAAAAGCTTAAGTATATTTCAAAGCTTTCTTTAAAATAGTGACTGATAGTCCAGTGGTCAAGACTACTTGCTGTCCTTGAAAATAGCTTGTGTTTGGCTCCCAAAACCCACGTCAGGATGTCACTCCAGTTTTCGGGGATCTGACGTCGTCCCCCTTCTGGCCTCCATGAGTATCTGCATGTATACATGCAGTGTGCATACATATACTCAAGCACACACACATTTACACACAAAATAAATGAACACATTCTTTATAAATTAGTATTAATCTGTTGAGTTACAAGATTCATTAGTAGTTAAAATGATTCAGTTATTTCTTAAAAGCTTTATTATATTGAGTTTTATTGAAATTCTAGAGCATTTCATCTGTGCTCTATATGTCTTTGTGAAGTTTATTTTAATTAAGTGTTGAGTAGGAAAGATAATTTTTAGTCTTGAATCTAGGGAAGATGGCTGAGTGAATAAAGGCACTTGCACCAAGTCTAATGATTTGAATTTGATTTCTGGATCTCCCAGGACAGGAAAGAACTTGACTCCTCTGTCCTCTGCCCTCTACATGTGCACTGTGGCACATGTGCTCTCCTTATGAGATATGAATGAATGAATGAATGAATGAATGAATGAATACAAAATAACAACAAGCAAGGCATCTCCTCCACTTTTCCTTCTTCTAAATCACTAATAGCTTCCCCTTTACTTTTATAATCCCTTTTTTCTAAATTCCAGTTACAAGAGAGCATTGGTCTTTGTAAATCTGGCTTATTGTGTCTAACACAATGATCTCCAGCCCCATATTTTTCCTGGAAATGGTATAGTTTTATTCTTCTGTGACTGGATAAAACTTCACTGTGTGCATATGCTACACTTTGGATGCCCATTCCGCCCATCCTGGGTGTCTATGCTGTGTGCTGCAGTCTCCATGAGTATGAGGAAGCTGATTCTAGTGTGTGCTGACTGAATTCTTCCGTATTGGAAGCGATGGAACTAGATCAGGCGGCAACTCTATTTTCAGGTTCTTTTTTAAAGAACTTTCTTCTCCAATAATTCATATTTTATTTACTTTACAGCCCAATCACAGCCCCCCTCCTCTCTTGTCAGTCCCATCCTTACAAATTCACCTCCCCCATTGCTCCTCTGAGAAGGGGAGCACCCCTTAGGTACCATCCATCCTGGGTCATCTGGTCCCACAGGACCATCTTCTCCCACTGAGCTCCAACCAGACAGTCCAGGTAGGGGAGGGGAGCCAATGGCAGGGACCCGACCCAGAGGCAGCCCCTGCTTCACTTACGGGACCTACATGGAGATCAAGCAGCATCTTTGCTACAAATGTGGAGGGAGCTAGGTCCAGCGCCTGCAGGCTCTCTGATTGGTGGCTCTGTGAGCCCCCATAGCCCCAGGTTAGTTGACTCTGTAGGTTTTCTTGTTGTGTCCTTGACCCCTCTACCTTGTTCCCTTCTTCCTCCAATTCTTCACAAGACTCCAAGCTCCACCTAATGTCTGGCCGTGAGTCTCTCTATCTGCCTTCATCTGCTGCTAGATGAAGCCTCTCAGGAGACAGTCATGCTAGGTTCTTGTATACAGTCATAGCAGAGTGCCAGTAACAGCATCAAAGGTTGGTTCTCTCACATGGGTTGGGTCTCAAGTTGGGGCAGTCATTGGTTGGCTGTTCCCTCAATCACCTCTCCATCTTTATCCTTTCACATCTTGTAGACAAGACAAATTTTGGGTTGAAGGTTTTGTGGGTGGATTGATGTCCCCCTCCCTCCTCAGGAAGTTCGGTCTGGCTACAGGAGGTAGCCATTTCAGGGTCTATATCACCCTCTGGTAGGAATAGATGTCTCATATCTTCCCGTGCTCACACCGTCCTGACTGGCTCACCTGTACCACCACTATCAGAGTCATTTCTATTGTGCTGCCCAGGTGAGGTGCAGGACCTACCCTCCCTGAGTGCTGCAGCACGTGGGGGCAGGGCCAGCTCGCCTGCTCTCATGACCCCATCTGGGCCAACTCTTCTCTCAGCCTCTGATAGTTGTAGCAAGGGCAAAAGGATAGGGAGGGGATTTCTCCTTTGCTGGTGCCACCACACAGGAGACACAGGCTGGCTCTCTCACACTCATGCCCTCTGGACTAGCTCACTCACAACCATCACGGCTAGCTCTATTTTACTGCCCAGGTGAGGCGCAGGACCTTGGCTTCTAAGAGTTGCAGCTGGCGAGGGACAGGGCTCTTCTTTCATGACCCTCTGGCCAGGTCTGCTGCCTGCCAAAGGTGGTGAGGGACAAGAGGGGAGGAGGCTCTCTCTTTCTTGTCCACACCACAGGGAGACGAATGGTAGGGCCGGCTCTCCCATGCCTGCTTGCATCCTTGTGGCTGGCTAACCTGCAATTCCCGGATTGTGTGGGGTCAGCTCTCCTGCTCTCAGGCCCTAGCCAGACACAGTCATAGCACAGGCCAGGACCCACCATGTTCCCAGGTGGCGTCCCCAGCTACTCCCGTCAGGCTGTTCCTCACTACCCTCGAGTCTCCAGTCCTGCCTCTCTCTGTTGGGCCACATCCTCTGTTTCTCTTCCATCTCTTCCACTTCTCCACCACTTACTTCTCTGCTCCTTTCAGTGGTGCCCGGGGTCTGAGGGCCTGGGTTATCTCAGGAGTGCTCTTGGGAGTGTTGTGCCTGGCTCCTGCATTATGGAGCAGGCAGGAGTCACCTCAAGCATGGTCTGCTCTCACCTCTCAGGTGTGGGAAGTGCCAGACAGGCGAGCTCCCTACCCAGGAGTCTGGGGGTCATTTCAGGATCTCTTCTGCCTGCCTACCCAAATGGCTGTCTATCTTGGGCTCACCCCTGATTGGGGTCTGTAGTCCCAGGTAGAATTCTAGTCTTCAGTTTGTTTCCTGTCCTGGGAGGCTGTCCAGGCCTGCCTGGCACCAGAGCGGTGGCCATCTCTGGCTTGCTTTTTTCAGGGAGTGTTAGTCTACTAATCATTCAGATGCCCATAGGCATCAGAACACTGGGTGTAGAAATAGCCTCTTTCCCCTCTGCCACTTACTGACACACATGTGACACAGCAGTCACATCTGCAAGGCCTCCTCTAGGGTCTTAAGGAACTTTCTCCTGGTTCCCTATTCCTACCAGCAGTGTAAAGCCTTGCCCTGCATCCTCTGGAGCCTCTGCCTCTGTTTTCTGGATATTCCGCCTGATCAGGGCCAGGCTGAATCTATGTCGTCTTGATTTGTAGTTCTCCCATGCCGAAAACGGTTGAGCATTTCTTCATGCACTTATTGGCCATTTGTACTTACTCATTTGAAATGGACCTATTCAGCTCATCTGACACCTATTGATTGGTTTATTGACTTGTTCAGTGTTTAGTCTTCTGAGGCGTTTACATACTCTGAATATTAATATCCTGACAGCTGGAGAAGAAACTTTCCCCCCCTTGCCATGCAGAAGCTTTTTGAATCGAATCATTCCTGCTTGTTGCTGTTCCCTGAGTTGTTAAGAGCTCTGTTCAGAAGGTCATTGCCCATGAACATGTCCAGAGTGTTTTCTCTCTCCCTTTTAAAGATTCAGTTCTTACGCTGACCTCTTCCATTCAATCTGGATTTGTATTTATACAAAGTGAGCATTAGGAATCTTGATCATTCTTCTACATATGGGTATTGGGGTTTTTCTAGCCCTGCTTGGTGAACTGTCTTTTCTCCAATGTACATTTTTGGGGCCTGTAGAAAATCAAGTGGGTGTACTTATGTGGGCTTATGTCTGACCCTGTATTTGGTTCCATTGATCTGTGCCTGCTTTGTTCCAGTGCCATGCTGGTTTAGTTACTATGGCTCTGTTAGGATAATTTGAAATCAATATTATAATACCTCCAGAATTGTTCTTTCTTCTTAGGATTCCTGAATCACTTCGTCTTGGCATGTAATTTCAGTAGTGTGTTAAGGGCAACTCTTTATGAATAGTTAAAAAGACAGTGTATGTAATATGATAGATGATTCAAAAGATCATAATTAGCATGAGACAGAAGCAGGTCCTCATTTTGTTGATATGAGAGTATGTGGAATGATGAACTTGAAACATCACAAAGATAACATGAAAACTAATAATTGAGATGCCCATGATGTATTATAACTTATGGATGTATTTATTTGGACATTATGTCCGAAATTCAGACTTAAAATTTAATACTTCGCATATATTTTGCTATTGAGGTTCCCAGACGTCAAGATGATGAGCGGAATTATATTTACTTGGAACTAATGCAAGATGGAGGAGATTCAGAAAAGCTTCCTTATCCATTAGGCAATGCGGAATCACATCTTTATGAAGTAATACAGGTATATATAAAAATGTCAGCTACATAGGGACCCATGTCTTTTATCCCAGTACTTGGGGGTACAGACAAGACAGGGTTCAAGCTCACCCTTGGCTAGATAGTTCTTTCCTGGTTCCATGAGACAGTCTCAAAAAGACAAAAAGTTAAACAGAAACCATTTTTTCTTGGTACCACAGTGTCTAATCGCTGTTTGTCATCATGGCTCCTAATATCTGATGGGTTTATCACATGCATAGGAAACAAAGTTTATTCTAAACATGAAAAATATTAGAATTATCAGATGGCTTGAGGCTTCCATTCAAGATCATGTAATTTGGAGCAGTCAAGGGCAGTGTGGCAGAGTGTGCACTGCTTTCTGAACAAGACTGGTGTGTGGGCCCTGGAGAAGCCCCTTTGCCTCTGGGTTCCACAAGAGACACACTGCTTGGTGGTGGTGCGAACTGAAAAGAAAGCTCAGTGAAGCACTCAGCATGCAGTGTTAAGGTTCCTAACTGTGACGTTGGGAGTAGGATAAATGCTCAGGGAAAAGAACCAACCGCGGATGTTGGACTGGGTGAGATAACTCATAGGACAGCAGAAATGACCACAGATGCAGACCAAAGATGGAAGGTTTCAGAGCCTGTCCATGCCCTCGAGATGTGAGAAGTCTTCCACCTACCCAGGAGCTTGACATGGAGATTCATATAGAACCCTCAGACCCAGAATGGAGGTCGATTTCCAGGAAGGGAAGTCAATCCAGCAGAGACATTTCTGCCTCTGTAAATGCTAGCATCTATATTCATTTCTGTCATTTGCAATGGAATTTTTCTTCTACTGAACATTGATTTTAATTTACTTAAAATTATATTGTACTTGTATTTTAGCTATTGAATTGATGTATATTTTGAAAATTACTGCCCGATTTTGAGTTACAGCATGCTTTAGATGAATTACAGATACATACATGAATAATTCTACATTTAAGATTTTTTTTTCTAGAAAGGCTGTTTTACTGAAGTAATGCAGATGATGCGTAGAAACACCGTAAGAGCTTTACAAACCTCCCTAAGATTTATGCATGTGTGATGTTTTAACACCGTATAGAACTTACTCTCATAGTTCATAGCCTAAACTTTTAAATTTTTCATTACCCTAACCTTAGCTGTCTGAATTAGTAAAAGTATTTGTTTGCTCATAAATTCTTTATTTTATGTAAAATTTGGTATAATTTTCCAGACTCTATTTAACTTTCTATGTATTTGTTCTTTATAATATTTTTAAATTAATTATAATATTATCCCCTCCTTCTATGTTCCCCCTTGTTCTCTCTCAAATGCATGGCCTCCTTTTCTTACTGTTATGTATATACATATATACATGTTTGTAACACTTTGACCTTCTTAGTAAATTGTGACAGGATTAGACATCACTGGATGAGACAGTGTAACATTTCCACTGCTTTCAGTGCTTTCTCCAGCCTTACTGGAAAGTCTCTGAATTCTGAATGTGCCTAAAATTAGCAATTTGATTAATTGAGCAATCAAAGACACTCCTACTGTCTCCTGGCCAGACGGGATTGAGGAACAGATAAGTCCCTGAGTATGGGGACTTTCCCTTCGCGTATGGTCAGCCTGGGGTTGAGAGGTGACATTGCTTGTCTCAAAAATTTGATCTGGGGTGGAGATGAAAGACATGTGAGTGAATAACTTGAAACATTTGCATATATAAAATACGTTCTATATAATCCTACTAATGATTCTAAGTTAAAATCTGTACATCTGACCATTAGCATTGTTTAATTTTAATGGGGGAGGCTTTAACCTTCTGAGAACTGAACAGAATCTTCTTTTGGGGTTCTTTGTGTAAACAAAGCTTTGGTTTATTCTTTTAGTTTTTTTTAACTAGAAGATTAATTCTGGGCTTTTCTAAAAATACGGATTTATGACATTATTGGTTTCTGTCACTTCTCTAAGAACATCATGCTAATCAAACAATGAAATTATTTCCCTGTGTCTAGCCTATCTGCAGGGTGGAAGTGGAATTTATGTTCTCCTATGGAAACTTCGGTTATGGATTTTCACATCAGGTTAGTTCACTCCTTTAAATAACGGTATTCTGTTTTAGCTCCTCAATCAAATCATTTGAGCTTCTAACTTTTTTCCAGTTGGGCAACATTTAAAAGTAAAAACTTCTAGGACTGGCATATGGCCCTGTGGGTAAAGGCTCTTTCTACTGAACCTGATGACCTGGTTCATTTCCAGGAGTCCGTGTAGTGGAAGGATCTTCCAAAAGTTGCCTGCTGAGCTCTGCCTGTTTGCCAGGGCTCATGCAACCCCCCCCCCAAAAAATACATAAGTGTTTAAAAAAGGACCACTTAAAAACAAGTGATGCTTTGTATTCTGATCTTGAGATATAAGGGCTTTTCTTCAGAAAAAAATATTACTTTATCATCTCTTGCTTATATATTTTAAATGATTGTATTTTATTTAAAATGCCTTTATTTTAAGACTTCCTTCTTAATTGTTTCTATATGTTTGTGTTATTAAAGCAATGTTATCTTAGGTGTTTCACTGAGTATGGAATTTTAAATCTAGAAATATTCATAAAATGGAGTCATTGATCACAGACATGTGCCTGTGATTTTAGCATTCAGACTGAAGAAAGAACTAGCCTAGAAAAATCACACCACTATAAACACTGTTGTCAGAACCCTGACTCCATTAATGCTGCTGCTGCATGGGGAAGAACCTTCCAGTTCAGACTTTCCCTTAGTAGTCTTTGGGTGAGTTCTGATTAGTTATTGAGAATAAGATCAATCTTACTAAGTAAGTCTACTCCTATGTTAATTAAAATCCCTATAATATATTTACATTTTCTGAAGCATATCATAATTGTTAATACATTTTGAAATGGAAATGTACAGCCTCAAAGAGCAAGCCTTTCTTCCTTGCCTGTTTTCACTAATTTATTTATTGTAATGCTGGGGATGCTGACACAGAATCTTGAGCACAGTGGGCTGATGCTCTACTCATGCCCAGTACATGGCTTTTAGACATAGAGACTTTCTATAGCTCAGGCTGCTCCTGAGCTATCTGTGGTCCATGAGTTAAACTCATGATCCCCTGCCTTAGCCTAGTGAGTGCTGAGGCTACTGTGTGCCTAGTTGTTTTATTCTCTCTGTGTGTATATGTATAGACGTTAGAGTGCACATGTGTATACATTAGCACGTGTGTGTGGAGGCTGGGAGGCCAACTTTGAGTGCCGTTCCTCAGGACCCATTCACACTGATTCTTGAAACAGGGTCTCTCACAGGGACCTGGGCTCACCAATTAGAATAATCCAGAGACTGTCCTGTCTCTTTCTCCCCAGCACTGGGATTAAAAGTGAATGCCACCGTGCCTGGCTTTTTTTTTTTTAGAAGGTGAACCCAGGGCCTTCTACCACTGAGCTAAATCCCCAACCCCGGTGCCTGGCTTTTTCATGTGGCTGCTTGGTATTGAACTCATGGGAAGCACTTTGCTGACTGAGCTACTATCTAACCCTTTTATTCTCTTCTTGTGATGAATTATTAGAGTTCCCACTGTCATTATTTCTGCAAGTTACATTTAGCAGTCATAGCTCATGAGCATCAACTTTAGAGCTAGGTCTGTGTTCAAATATAAGCATAACATATCAGAGTAACTATTCTTTTTTAAAAAGATTTATTTATTATATATAAGCACACTGTAGCTGTCTTCAGACACACCAGAAGAGGGCATCAGATCCCATTACAGATGGTTGTGAGCCACCATGTGGGTGCTGGGATTTGAACTCAGGACCTGTGGAAGAGCAGTCAGTGCTCCAAACTGCTGAGCCATCTCTCCAGCCCCAGAGCAACTATTCTTAATGGGAGAGGTTATTTTCAGAGTTTCAATCCCAGCACCGGGGAAGTAGAAACAGGAAGCTCCCTGGGGCTTGCTGGCCAGCCAGTCTAGCCTACTGGATGAGTTCCAGGCCAGTGAGAAAGCTTGAGTAATGAAATCTGAACTTGTCCTCTGGACTACACATGCAGCAATAACATGTGAACACACATGCACATATATCTTCGGATACAAATGAACACATTCATGTGCACACATGGAGAATGTGACAGCTTATTTTCTGATAAAATGGGGCAAGTGATGTTTTATGTAGGTGGACCTTCCTGTAAGCACAGAGCAAAGGGACTGTGTGGAAAGAACTGGCTGTGCAATGAAAGGGCAGCGCAGCCCCGCAGTGATAGGCCTCCTCCCTGCACTGTGATGGCGTGAGAAGACGGCCATCCAGGAGCCAGAAAAGCGGCACTCAAGACGCTCCACGGCGTCAGCCAGGCACACCCCTGTGGAACTCTGAGTGAATCACGGATCTTCAGTGTAATCTGTAAAATGTGCACACTTAGTTCATAGTTTGATCAAAAGCACTTGAGAAAGTTAAAGGTATATGATGCCTGGCAGATATTTAGTACCCAAAAATCTAAGTCTCTGTCTTCACTCCTCTCCTTGTGTTTGTCACCTAAGAACTGTACAGGCCTTCGGGAGCAGGTGTTGTTGTTAGTTCTATTACAGTGAATTATAACTAACTGAACTTACATTTTTTTAAATTCAGTTAAAACCTCTTCAGAAAGTCATTGAACCATCTATGTTTATGAAAATTACACCTCCTCCAGAGAGAACAGACCCTGTCACGTAAGTTTCATGACCGTATCAAGATCACGTAGCATTTTAAAGGTAGGATGGAGCATATTAGTTATTTAAGAGACAGACCCTGAGAACATGGCTGAGATGGGCCAGCCCCTAAGCTAAAGGGAGCACTGAATTCCTTTGCTTAATAATTGAGAAAGAGCCCAGTGTCTGTAACCCCAGCACTTGGGAGATAGAGACAGCTAGATGGGGAGTTTAGGGGGCATGGTTATATGAAATCCTGTGAAAAACAAACAAACAAAAAGATGGGAGAGGGGGTTGGGGATTTAGCTCAGTGGTAGAGCGCTTGCCTAGGAAGCCCAAGGCCCTGGGTTCGGTCCCCAGCTCCGAAAAAAAAAAAAAAAAAGATGGGAGAGATACTGAGGAGAGGGGAACCTTCTTGGCGAGTGAGAGGTGACTTAATGAGGAAACTGGCCAGCAGGATCCTTCTTATTGGATAAAAAGGAGGGTCTCTAAGATCCACATGTGTAGTGGTTGCCAGTTTCTGCTCTGTAGGACATCCGCATTAGCCTACCTAACACCACTCACTCCAACTCCTAGCTCCAAATTGACTGTAAAAACAGAGCAAAACTCTGCTTATAAATGCTACTAGTGGGGCTGGGGAGATGCTCTGCAAGTTGCATTCAGATCTCCGCATCCATACACAAAGCCATTCATGGCTGCAGGTGTCTATATCCCCAGTTTTGAGGGACAGAGATTGGCATATCCCAGAAGTTTGTGCAAGACTGTGTTCCAAGGGACTAAAGCAGAGAATTACAGAATAAGATGCCTTCAGTCTTTTGATTTCCTCATGCATGTACCTGGTACATTCACTGTTCATTTATGTACACACATCCCCGTACACTCCATATCTCCCAACACAAAAATATTTTAAGTTATTAACAAATGAACTGTAGTTTAAAATATAGTATTCTATGTTCCCTGCTATCCTGAAACAACTGGCTCAACGAAACTGTTCTATGGCCTTTCCCATACGTCAGTCACTCACCATCAACACCTGCAGGCTTGGCACTTGGCTCTCCAGGTGGCGTTCTGTACTCTGAATCGCCAGTATCTGTCGCCAATGCCTGTGCCTGGTCTCCTGTAGCCAACATGAAGTGGTCCATGAATCACGCGTGGAAGTGAAACTGCCAGTCCCCATTGCTCCTGACAATTCATGAGCAAAGCATTCTCTCCTGGTCTTGTAACCTTATCTTCTGTAGGCCTCGAGCTATTTCCAAAAAAAAAAAGGAAATGCTTCCACTGAGAGATTGCACTGAACTAGAAGTTAAGGCTGCTGCACAGCTTCTGGGCTCCATATGAGCCAGAATCAACAGGTAAAGGAGGAGTCACTGCACTGGTAAACAGCGGTTCCCAACTGCAGAAGAAAGCGTGAAGGCCTGTCTCACAATGGGCAAGGGAAGGGTGTGCCCGAAATACACCAGACTCTTTAGAGCTTCTGTTCATATCCCCACACTCTGTGATTTAGGGGGTTTTTGCATTACGAAATTATTTGTGGGCATAGAAAAATACTCAGTGTTGAACAGCACTGACTGCTCTTCAAGTGGACCAGTGTTCAGTTCCTAGCACCCACATGATGGTTCACAACCACCTGCAACTCCAGTTCCAGAGGCTCTTCTGGCTTCCATGGGCACTGCATGCACATGGTAGCCTGACACGCATGCATGCAAAAGACAAGTACAAGCGAAACATTTTTAAACATTTAAAGAAAAAAAATTACTTAGAGTAGGAGCATACAGTGTGTCCTGTGGAGGCCAGATGACAGCTTGTGGAAACTGGTCCTGCCTTCCTCCTTTGATGCTGGGATGGAACTTGGGTTCAGTTTTGACAGCAATACCCTTACCTGCTGAGTCACTTCACTGGTCCTGAATAAAAATTTAATAGAAAAGTACACCTTAATCTGCACAGGACTATTAATGGCCCAGAAGGATGGAAGTTTTGATCATACCACCAGGTAAGGCACCAGCTACAGAGATTACTAAAGCAGAGGAAGGGCAGAATAGACAGTGGAAGGATAAGAGGCATAGACTGTGACGTGTGAGTTACAGAAGCAAGGGTATGCTAGCTGCGCGCATTCCCGCCCAAGTTGCCTTGTGAGTGTGTTTGTATGTATCTATACATAGATGTAAGTAGCTTTGCTTCCTTCCTCTTATCCATATATCATAATCACAATATTAAAGTTCTGAGGTGCTGAGAAGAGGAGAAAACGTCACTCAAACTTTACTTCCTCTCCTGGTCTGTTGGCAAAGGACAGTTGTATCAGGTCAGGTGGAACTGTGATCATGTGATCATCCTCATTTGGAGGTTCAGGATGATTGAAGGGATGGAGATAGATGCTAGGTTGACAGTAAGCACATTAATAGTAATTCATGTGTCAACTTGGCTGGCCACCAAGTGACAAGATTTTGGTCATCATTCAAGAAGAAGTTTTTGATGAGATTCATATTTAAATAAGTATAAGTAAAGCAGATATTAGTGTGGGCAACCTCATCTAATCTGCTAATACAGCAGGAAGACTAACCTCTCCCCAGTAAGGAAATCGCTCCTGTCTAAGCACCTTCAATCTGAAATACCAGCTTATACCAATCTGCTCCCTGGTTCTTGAGCCTGTCTACTTTGAACAGGAATTGTGCTGTTGCCTCAGTTATACCATTGGCAGACCCGGGTCACCAGCAAAGACTCACCCTGCAGATCTCAAACTTCTACAAGTTCATGGGAACCTATATAATATGACAATCTATTTATATATATTTTAATCTATTTCATTAGACATCCCTGACTAATTCAGTAGTACAGATGACTACATTAATTTGTGAAATATTTAGGATGTTTAATCATAGCTGTTGAGATTTTGGAATCTCAACACTAGATCAGAGATGGTCAGTGACAGAGAAAAGGGAAGTGACAATGGTAGCTGACATATATGACCACTGGGTGCCTATGTGGTGCTTCTAATCCCTGAGCCAGGGAATATGAATATTCCATGTTCAGGGAATGGAGAAGTTTGTGTCCTATTTTGGAAATACTTTGAACTTAAGGTGTTCATTATTGTATATAGCGAAGACTGGTCGAAAGGCACTTGCTAGCTGTTAGATGTGTAAGGGATCTCTTTACTACTGGCTTTCTTGCATGTCAAGTGGATTCAATAAATCCCCCCTCCTTCTTTTAAGATTTATTCTTTCTTTACATAGTTTCCCTGTCCCCTCCCTTCCCAGTCCCTCATCTACTCCTTCTCTTGTCCCCTTCAGAAAAGGATTCCATAATTTTTCTCTTGTGGGTTTACTGTTACAGTGGGATAAAACAATCTATGTAGACAGACATATTAATACCGTATGGCACACGATCTAGTCCACAGGATTAGTTAAGAAAATGAGGGACTGCGAAGGCGATTTGGCTGTAAATGGTTACTAAAGGCCTGGGCTCAAACGTTTTTCTCCTTGCTTTGGGTCGCCCCTCTTCTGTCCCTACTGCCCACAATTTTGACAGGATGAGCGCTTCCGCCAGGATTCTGATGCTTCTTTAGCCAGTCTTCTCGATGGCCCATGGTGGCGGGTGAGCTGGCGTGAGAGGAAGAAGGATCCAAACTACTGTTACCACACTGATTACAGGGATGTGCTTCTACATCGTGTCGGCATCTAACTCTGTTACCCTTTTTTCAGAAATATTATTACCCCGCAACGAGTGGAATATCCAGCATTCTTATCCCCAGAATTTAATGTTAACATTGGGGGTCCTGAAACCAACCAGGCAACTGTGGTGCAACTTGAAAAACTCCGTGAGAAGCCCCGGGAAAGGTAAAGTGCACACATTTCATTTACTCACACATGGTCTGCCGTATTCCAAATCCCGTCTGTTGAACCATGGGCTTTCTGGTGGCCTGGGAATATCACTGTGACACTGCTTCATGTGTTCTCAGCAGCTGGGTACTTTATGATGGCAAGGAGAGAGGTGACGACCAAAGAGGTGAAGAAGACCCATTCATAAGACAGCTGCTCCTCCCCTCGTTTGTTCTGTGGTCTTGTGTGCTGTCTTTCCTGTCATGTTTTCTGTCAGTCTGGGTATTTCCTTCCAACTCACACACCACCTCACTGGATCTTTCTTTCTTTTTAATCTGCTGTTGAACTAATTCCAATGAGTTTTAGTTACTTTCTTTCTTGGTTATGGAATTTCCATTTATTTGTATAGTTCCTTCTGCTCTGCAACACTCAGTTGTGGCTTTTAATACCTTAATCACATTAATCTTACTGCTACGTGGTCCAGACCTCTGTAAAACAGCATAGGCAATGGGCCTTAATCCTTAGACGTTTAGTTCTAATTCTGGAGGCTATGATGTCCAGCATCATGACACTGGCTGAAGGCATTTCATGATTTATGGCTTGATATGTATTTCTTTACACCTTTTAGTCTTCAACTTAGATTCTTGCGTTCTTTGAGAAAACTTTGTGTATTTGGTACTTAGAGAGCACCTGACATGTTGTAGATATTCATGAGTCTTTGATAAATAGACAGACTGTCAGATTAGAGGACAGAGGTGTATTCTTTGGTCATCCAGCTCATGTTCATGAACTTAGGATGGTGGAAAACCAATATATGCACACACTCATGTGTGCACACACTCTCTCCTACATAAGTCCTCCCAAGTTACTTCAGACCACCTCATTGTACAACAGCAACAAAGTCTGAAGGAAGTATGTTTTGGAATTTTGTTCGAAAGCAATGTTATAAAAGCAGTGGATAGTTACTGATCCTAGATTCCATGAGCAAGAGAGACCCAGGGCTGTTGAGCCCATTGTTCTGTGCCATAATTTCAAAGGACTTGGTGGTAGCCAAGATGGTAAGAAGCTGAGCAGGGCTAAGATAGATATGCAGTCCTGAGGAAACAGAAGCCAGAGTTCAGTGTACTTCATAAATACCCAGACCAACAAGTTACGACAGAATAACTCTGTCTTTAAATGCTATGCCCCAGCTGCCTACTGCCTACCACTGGACCTCATTCTGGCATTAGAAGTAAGAGCTGGCTGCCAGAGGTAATGTGTACCTTTCCTAGAGGAAAATATACACAGGAGCCTCAAATTCTACCAAATTTTAAATAGTGTCTTCCACCAAGTAAAAACTATATACAGGAGGATGTAATACTAAACACACACACACACACACACACACACACACACACACACACAGAGAAACATTTATTACAGAACACACACACACAAGCAAAAAGTGAAAAAAATACACTAGACACAGACTTCCAGGAGAGCCAGCTTGCAGTTATCAGATCTGGACTCTGAGTAGCAACGGTGGCTGCAGATAACGATGCGTGAGCTTCCCACATCCACATCTTATGTTGAAGACATCACGATGACACTGGGGGCAGGACCTTGCATTTTGTTGACTCCAACTTTAAGGACTGGCAGATAGATGAGCAAACTCTTAGAGTGACTATGTTTTACCATAGGCATGCACCCAAACTGGACACAGTGCAAGACTGTTTCCATCAGGCATGGTTTCTTCAGTGAGACTGAAACTGGGTTCTCTTATTATAGGGCACATGATGTTTGCCTGGGCAGTTTTTCAATTTGTTGGTTTTTGTTAGCATCCATACTGTATTTCTGGGAATATAATATCAAAATGTTATGCGAATTCTACCATTTTTTATTTATTAAATGGAGTGAATTTGTAAATCTCCTTGGTTGCCCAGTGTTACATTCCTTGTAGGGAGAGAGGAATAGATGATCATTTCTCTCCTTCAGTTACTTGGTTTTCAAGGTTGGGTTCTGATTATCCTTCAAATGCAATACTACTAGTTATCTATTACTGTATTAAAACCACAGTAAATGTAGGCATATTGCATATTTTGTAGGCTAAGTTCTTTACTTTTATTGGCTGGGGTCGGTTGTACAGTCAGATGAGAGGAGGAATAGACGAACCATGAGAAGTCTTTGTTCATCCGTCTGTCACTTGCTGCCAGCAGTGAGCTGGGCCCTGAGGTTTCCACGTGGCTTTTGGTAGGCTGCCCTGGCTTCATTACAGAGCAGCATTCTGAAGGCAGCATTGAAGGAGGGCACACACCACTGTGCACAGTGCTCCTCATACTTGCCTTAATGTCACAATAATGGTGTCCCATTGGCTAAGGCAAGCCTCATGGCCATCTTTGGGAATTAATACATGAGGAATTCTAGACTCATTTTTTTTTTATTTCATCTGGCTTTTTAAATTTATTTAACTCTTTAATCTGCTTTTACAGTCCAGTCATTATCCCCCTCCCGGTCTGCCCCCTGACTGTTTCTCATCCCATAACTCCTCCCCCATCTCCTAGAGGATGTCCCCACTCCCTCGGACTTCCCCACTCCCTGGGGCCCCAAGTCTCTCGAGGGTTAGATGTGTCTTCTCTCACTGGGGCCAGACCCAGGAGTCCTCTGCTGTGTATGTGTTGGGGGCCTCACATCAGCTGGTGTGTGCTGCCTGGTTGGTGACTCAGTGTCTGAGAGATCTCTGGGGTCCAGGTTAGTTGAGACTGCTGGTCCTCCCATGAGGTGGCTCTCTCCTCATCTTTTAGACTCAGATTTTTGAGGAGAAAATTAGCTAAGAAAATTTTCAGTCAAATACAGTGTTCCTTCCATTCTTATATTTGGCACCCTCAATGCTGGTTTTGGTTTTAAAGGATGGTTTAAATACTTTACTATAAGGTTTGTTACAAAGGCCATCCATGGCTTTTCGTTGCTACTTGTATTCTATTAGTTTCTGTAGGGATTTGAAAAGATTTTGAAATTTTGCTGCCCCTGCAGGCACTGTCACTCCCAGACTTCCCACCTTCTCAGTGAGCTTAAGCAAGCATGGCAGTTTGTCATTATAATGTATATTATGACAGTAAAGAAGCAAGAAATGTTTTTAAAGAGAAAAGTGTCTTTTGTTGATATTATCTGTACACGCAGTGACAAAAAGTTTGAATATAAAATGCTACACCAGATGTTTTCACCCCACCCCTATTCTTCCTGTTATTTGTGTTGCTGGGGGGTGAACATAGGCTCTCAAGCGTGCTAGGCAAATGTTCTACCATTGAGCTACAGCACCAGCTTTCTCAGTTAATAGCTTAATGTCTTAACCTCTGATGTAACAATATATTTTAAAGGTAGAGCTTTTGGGAAATAACTGGGGTAGATCAAGTTTGAGGATAAAGCCCTCCTAATGCTAATGCATTGATAACTTTAAAAAGGTTACAAAATGAGGAGAAGACATGGTGTCCATCTTTCCTCTGTGAGGATATGAGGACCACCTGAAGCCAGGAAGACCCTTGCCAGGATCTGACTGGACTGGCACCTTAGACAACACAGCCTTGAGAATTATGAGAAATAAGTGTCTGTTGTTTAATCCGCCCAATATATAGCACTCTGTTATTGCAGCCCAGACTAATTGAAATAAGCACTTTATTTTTTATTGGTTACTTTATTTATTTACACTCTAAATGTTACTCCCCTTTCCAGTTTCCCCTTCACAAGTACTCTATCCCCTCCCCCCTCCTCCTGACTATGAGGGTGCTTCTCCACCCAACCACTCACTCTAGCATTCCTCTACCCTGGGTCATTGAGCCGCCACTGGAACGAGGAGCTCCCCTCCCAGTGATGCCCGACAAGGCCATCCTCTGCTACATATGCAGCTGGAGCCATGGATCCCTCCATGTGTACTCTTTGGATGGTGGTTCAGTCCCTGGGAGCTTTGGGGGTTCTGGTTAGTTAATATTGTTGTTCTTCCCGTGGGGTTGCAAACTCCTTCAGCTTTTTCAGTCCTCGTCCTACCTTCTCCATTGGGGTTCCTGCACTCAGTCTGATGGTTGGCTGCACGCATCCACATCTGTATTGGTCAGGTTCTGTCAGAGCCTCTCAGGGGACAGCTATACCAGGCTCCTGACAGCAAGCACTTCTCATCTGCAATAGTGTCTGGGTTTAATGTTGCAGATAGGATGGATCCCTAGGTGAGGCAGTCTCTGGATGGCCTTTCCTTCAGTCCCTGCTCCACCACAGAATACTACTCAACTATTAAAAACTATAACTTCATGAAATTCACAGCCAAATGGATGGAACTTGAAAATATTGTGAGTGAGATAACCCAGTCACAAAAGAACACACATGGAAGGTACTCACTGATAAGTGGATATTAGCCAAAAAGAATCTCAGAATACCCACAATACAACTCCCAGACCATATGAAACCCAAGAAGAAAGATCACACCAAAGTGTGGATACTACAGTCCTACTCAGAAGGGGGGAGAGAATAATCTTGGGAAGTAGAGGGAGAGGGATCTGGGAGGGAAAAGGGGGTGCAGTTCGGATACTGAAGGAATAAGCACAAAGAATAATAATTGACTAATTTCTGAATGTGTTTATAAAGCTTAACTAATGATAATAGTTACTACCTAATAAGAAATACGTCCTCATCACCAATGTTAGAAATACATTTGTGTGCCTTTATGAGATGTACCTCTGTCCCTGATTGCATCCCATAACCATGACCCTTATTTTTGTTGTAATTCTTTATTTTAACTGTATCCTTAGATAATATGTTTTTGGTGTGTCCCTTTTGGAACTTTATGTAAACAGATCATACTGTGTCATTTTTCTGTGACTTTTATCGCACATTCTTCTGTCACTGACTTCGTTTCATCTCTAACTGCTTTCTTTGTTTAGATTGGAAAGAATGAAAGAGGAATATAAAAGTATGAATACATGGATAGAAAAAGCCGATTATTTAAGAAATCTTATTAATCCAAAACTGTTAAAAAAAGACTCTAAGGTAATTGACAAAATGCATTCTTTTATATGTAGCATGCAATACATATGCTTAGTAGAGCTATGCATTGATAATTAAGTGTTTGATCAGATTATTGCTTATAATACCATTATATAAAATGCTACATGCTTCATAACTTTACTATATTAACAGTGTATCATTCCATAAGTTTATTCATGGTTTATAAGGTTCAGTTAACTGGCCAATTTAAAGCCTGCCTTTCAGGGGCATTCAGCCTGTCCACCAAGTTGCGGATCCATCAGCACAATCAATTTTAGAAAATGTTCATGATGGAGTCAGAAGAAGCCGGACAGCATGAGTGAGAACTCGCTCAGTTCTCTAAGTGCCTTGCAGCCCTCGGCAGCAGCCAGTCTGTGTTATTCTTCTGTATACGTTTGCCTGTCCCCAACATTTCCTAAACGTGGGACCACATATAAACACACGGTCCTTTGTGCCTTACTGTGGCTCTCTTGCCTTAATGTTTTCCAGTTGTAGCACGTGGCAGCATGTCATTTGTCTCTAGATGTGTCCCCGCTGCAAGGATACACTACATTTGTCTGTGTCCATCTGCTGACACACATTGTGGTTATTTATTCTATTGAGCTACAGTCAAGGGCGATGCAGTGAGCTTTCATGAGCAGACATCTATTGTTCTTCTTGAGATGGGGGTCTCACTATGTAGGCTAGTCTTAAACTTGCTGACAACCTCAAAATCCTCCTGCCTCAGCCTTCCCAGTGCTGAGATTACAGATGTGGGCCAACGTGCTTGGCTTTCTTGTATACTTTTGTGTGTGAACATATGTTTTTAATTTTCCTGCATGAATGCCCAGGAACAGAAGGGTTACATGTAATTCCCAGTTAAAGTTTTGAAGAATTGCCAAATTATTTGTACAAGCAAACTTGTCATCTTTCATTGCAATAAGAAAGTATGTAGTGGTTTTGAATCTTGACCTCTTGTTGGGTTCCATATTGTGATTGCAGGTCCCAATGTTCCCAACAAACCTAAGAATTCAAAGTCCTGACTCATTAATTTTTGTTTTCATTTCTCTAATGATGGATGATGTGAAAATTTTTTCATACATTCTCTATTTGTATATCTTCTTTGGATAAATATTCAAACCTTTGGACAATTTTTAAAATTGTACTTTTGTCTTGTTTAGCTGCAATGGTCTTTAAATGCATTTTGATAGTAATATTTCATTTGAAGTTTAGATATGTAATGTATACATTTTGATCAAGAAATAAAGGATATCTATCTCAGATAAAAGATTTACTAAGATCACGATCTTGAAATGCTAGTCATACTGTGTTGATATTATGTTTTACAATATCTCTGTAAGAATTGGGCAGCAGTGTACTGTTAGAGGTTGAATTAACTGTTATTTACAAATATAGAGTTAATATTTTAGGAGAAACTAGTCATTAGAGAGATTGTGGATTTGTGCTCTTATTATTAACGGTGTCTATACAAAAAGATTCAATGTCATCGTGCATTACAAATTTCCTTGGAGTTTTGTAAAGATATGCATAATTTTAAAGACATGGGCCATAACGTACTCCAACACAAACGTGCTTCTTGCCGTCCTCCTGCCTGAGTTACACAGCTAGCATCATGCTTTAAGATCTTTGTTCTCATTCTGTCATCTCAGTGATGTTGGTCCCTGTGCTTAGGCTGCTGCCTTCTGGAGTAGCTACTCCTCCTCTTATCTTGTCCTCTGTAAAATACATATGAAAGCAGAAAAAATATTTTAGGTCTTTAAGTATTCTACCCATCATGCTTTCTTTTCTTCTTTCTTCCTTCGTGTGTCTAGGGAAGTGTTGAGCCGTCTGGATCAAATTCTAGTGTATTAGAAGAGCTTGAAAGAACGACACATGGTAAAATCAAGTTAATTTCTATGTTTATTATTAAGTTAACTAAAGCAAGGTGGTATATTATAAACGTTACTTAATTACTCTAAATTAATTTCACTTTCATCTCAGATGATATATACATTTTACTATTGTACCAATTATATTTGTATTCTGTAATAATCTCTAAGAAAAGCCTTGGTCCCTATCAAGAGTTTTGTTTTTTTTTTTAACTTTTAAAATTGCTACTTATTTTCTGTGTATGGATGTTTTATCTGTGTAAGTGCCTGTGTATCATGTGTATTCCTGAGATCCTCAGAGGCCATCAGAGAGTATCACTTCCTCTAGGCAGAGAGTTACAGGTGGTCGTGAGCCACCATGTGCATGCTGGGACATGGACCCTCTTACTGCTAGTCATTCCTCCCACCTCAGGAGTTAAAAAAAAAATTTAATGGTTCTTTGCTTCTTTAAATATAGAAAAATTTAAATCTTAGCTGTGATATTTATAAAGACATTTTTGTTAAGCATTTGAATTACAGAACTATTGAGGTGTGTGTGTGTGTGTGTGTGTGTGTGTGTGTGTGTGTACGTGTAAGAGAGAGTCAAAGACAGAACAAGAAAGAGAGAAAGAGAAACTATAGCAGAGGAAATCCAATTAGTGTCTAATTTGAGAACTTACCCTAAGGTATCAGTAAGAGATTTAATTAATGAAAAATAGTGTTCACCCAGTCTCCTACACATCTCTCTCCAATCTCTGTAGAAAGCAAGGTAAAGTGTGCACATTACTGAATGTTAAACACATGCTTTCACATCTTTAAAGCTTTATTTGTGATATAATTTATTATTGCAAGGTTTTTGTTGTAACTTAATTGCCTTTCCATGCTATTTCCCCAGCAACATCAGCCACATGCGTGTGTGTGTGTGTGTGTGTGTGTGTGTGTGTGTGTGTGTGTGTGTGTGTGTGCGTGCGCGCGCTCGCGCTCATAATTCTGTCTCCTATACTAACTTACTAGAGTGGAGCTGTTGTATCTTTAATCTATATGAAATATACAAGCTTCTTTTTGGTGCTGTTTTTATTGTTTTGTTGCTAAAGATCAAACCTAGGACCTCACATATGCTAGGCAAGCACCCAGCCAAGGCTCTGCAGAGCTCCAACACCCATGCTTTAAGTGCAGACTCTCTACAGATCCCCTCTTTAGTATCACACACTGGAAGAAGTAACACCCCCCCCTTGTACTATGAGTTCTGCTTCTCCAGTAGTTTGGTTTTGGTTTTGGTTTTTGTTTTTGTTTTTTGTTTTTGTTTTTGTTTTTTGTGGGTCAGCTAATGACTTGTTTCTTTTTGGTATTTCTGAGGCCTCCACTGTCCCAGCACATACATGTATTCTGGGTACTTTCCTATCCATGTTTTTAAAGACAAGTAAGCTGAGAATTAAGCAGATTAAATAGCCAACTAATTAGAATTCAGTCATTAACTGATAAGAGCTGACTTTGAGCTTAGTCAGTTTGACCCTGGAACTTAAGTTTTAACCATATTGCTATTTCCTTCTTATGCACCATATCCATAAAACAATCGGTTCTTATTTCTTTTATAGCTGACATACCACAGCTAGGAAAAATGAGTTGAGGGAAGAATGTCACCAAGACATGAACTCTGAGACCTTTCTGGCCCTCTAAAGATACTCCAATTCCAACAGTTTATAAATCAATTCCTTTTTACAAGAAATCCAAAAACTGACTGACAGGCTCCCAAATGCTGAGTGAGCACAAAACCTGCTCTATTTTAGCTGCTAGGATTACTTAAGGCACCACTGTGGAGGTCAAGAACTAACAGCATAAGCTATAAGCTAATATTTTTATTTTTCTGAGTACATCCTAAGACATGGCCTTCTGTCTTGCTTGTATCAGAACACTGTTAAGACTTAGCATACTCTAGACGTTTGAGACACATTAAGAATAAAAAATGTACCATGTATGGTTGTGTGTGCCTGTAATATAGTCACTTAAGTGGATAGGGCAAGAGGAATCAGGAGTTGGAAGCCAACATTCTGATTCTCCCCACAGACAGGCTGAGGCACTGACTCTTGTCTTGCTTGTCTAGGTGCATTGGTGATCTAATACTAATAATCATTGAGAACAAAGATAATTTGAACTTGAATGAAAGTTTTAAGAGGCCCCAGAATCTCTAATCAGTCAGCCTGGTGAAGGTTTGCTGTACAATGCTTTAACAAGAGAAAGAAATGACTGTTTTCTCTTATGTGACAATATCAACACAAAGTAACAAGGAAAATGGGCCCATCAAGATAGGTCTCCAATAACGGTGCTTACCTTCCTACCTGACAACATGAGTCCAAATCCACACAGGTAGAAGCTAAAAGAGACTGGGGTGGCTGTGCTTGTATCATAAAAACACCAGTCAAAACTTTAAAGGAGACTAATAAGTCCATTATATGATGACAAAGGGGTCAACGCATCAAAAAGAAATAATTGTAAATATATGCAACCAGTGTCAGAGAACTTAACAATATGCAAGCGAGGATAAAAGAGAATCAGGTAACAATACAAAAATAATGGGAAAGGGCACTTTCTATAATTAATAGTACAAGACAGAAATTAAAAAGAGAATTTCATAGCACTGTAAATTCACTTAACTATAGCCCAAATGTATATGTATGTGTGTGTGTATATATGTGTGTGTATGTATGTATGTATATGTATATATATATATATATATATATAGAGAGAGAGAGAGAGAGAGAGAACAGCATAGACTATCTGTTCTCCTCAGGAGTTCGTCAAATATTCTCCAAAGTAAATATCACTAAACAAGCCAACAAATTGAGAGTGATTTATGTCGTACCAAATACCTTTTCAATTACAATGGAGTGAAGTTAGAACTGTCAGCGAAGAAAATGAAAATTCTCACTATGTAGGAATTTAATTTTTATTTTTAACAACCAGTAAAACACTGGCTCAATGCAAGGAAGAATTAGAAAACACCCTAAATACATTCACTGAAGCAAAAGCAATGCTGAAAGGGACATTGACATTAAGAGGTCAGGTTTTGTTTTTTTTTTTCTTTTTCTCGGAGCTGGGGACCGAACCCAGGGCCTTGCGCTTCCTAGGCAAGCGCTCTACCACTGAGCTAAATCCCCAACCCCAAGAGGTCAGGTTTTTATGGCAATAAAGGTTCCTGTAGAAAAAAGATCTGGGGCTCCATAACTCCCGGTGCCTGATGCTCTTGCAGAATTCGATGTCAGACAGTTCACCACTGCCTGTAACTCCAGCTGCTGGGAAATCCAGTGCCTCTAGTCTCCATAGTCACCAGAATACATGTGTACACACACACACACACACACGCACGCACGCACGCACGCACGCACGCACGCACGCACGCACGTGCGCACATAATTAAAAGTAAAGAAGTAAAGAATATTAAAAGTAAAGAATGCTTTTTTGGAAAAGACCTAAAATTAAACAACTTAACTTCATGCCACTAAGAACTAGAACAGGAGCCAACTTCAAAGTCAGAGGTAATAAAGATCATAGTTTTTTTTTTCAATTAGAGAATTGAAAAAAAAATCAATGAAGCTAAGTTTAAAAATAAATAGGGGTTGGGGATTTAGCTCAGTGGTAGAGCACTTGCCTAGCAAGCGCAAGGCCCTGGGTTCGGTCCCCAGCTCCGAAAAAACGAAAAAAAAATGTAAATAAAATTGACAAATTGAGCTAGACTAGGAAAAAATAAAAGTGTGGCTGGAGAGATGGTTCAGAAGTTTGAGTTTTTGTTGCTCTTGCCGGGGACCCAGGTCCAGTTCTCAGCACCCACCTGGTGGCTCACAACCATCTGTAACTCCAGTTCCAGGGAATCTAACATCCTCTTCTGACCTCCCCAAGGAAAAGGCACACACACAATGTACAGATATATACGCAGGAAGATACTCATTCAGATTAAAAAAACATCTAAAAAAGAAAGAAAAAACCCACTATTATGTAGACCATGTTAGCTGGCCTTAAACTCAAAGCAGTCCCCCAGCCTCCACCTCTCATGTGCCACTATGCCTGACTCCTCTTCCAATTTTTAATGTATAGTTTTTCTCTAATCTTGGAGCAAGGCAAGGATGTCCTTCCCTGATTGTTGATTGAGCACAGTACTGGCAATCCTAAGAGAGCGATCAGTCAGGAACAGGATATCACTGCCATCTAGCTCAGAAAGGAAGATGGCACCGCTTTATTTTTACAGGACATGACCTGGCATTTTTAGAATCTCCCATCTAAGTGCTCCCTTCCCAACTTCATGTCATTGTTTCTTTTTTAATAACCCCTGAGCCCGTGAGTGCTGCCTGTGTGCATGTGTACAGCACCATCCACTGGAACATAGCAACCACACACCCACAGAAAAATCAGTATCAACGGCTCCTCAGCTAGGGTAGAGCCTCATTAGAGTCCCCTCTACTCATGCTGGTGAGTTGGCTGGCTTGATTTTGCACAGGTTGTGTGTAGGTAGCTACTATGATTTCATGGGTGCAATGGACACACCCTGTCCAGAATATGCGTTTCATGATACTCCTCCTCATCTTCTGAGAGTCTTTCCACTCGGTGTCTCACTCCTCCACGAGCCTTGACGGTGTGATTTGCATGTCCTGCTCAGGGCTGAGTATGAAGCAATCCTGAGTGCTGTGACCAGTTCTGAGCTTCTGCACTGACTGCTGAATGCTGCAAAAAAGGAGTTTCTCCTACCAAGGTTGAGAGCAGCAGTAGTCAGTGGGGACAGACACAGATATGTCGAAGGCAGTTTGACAGCACAGGGCATGATCTTATATGTGCAACCCCCTAAAGCTCTACAAGAAAAACATATTAGAACTAATAAATCTGACAAAGCTGTGCAATACAGAATCGTGTAAAAAACCCACCTCATTCTCCCCATGAGCTAGCTACAAAAAGAAAGTGAGTTAAAGAGAATTAAAAATTTAAAATGTGAGGCTTGAAACTATAAGATTTGCGGGCGATATATGAGAAGAGTTCAATGATGTTGGTGCAGGTGATAATTCCTTTAATGAGACAGTGAAAGCACAAGTCCAAACACAAAAACAGCTGGACTATATCCAGCTAAAGAGCCCCTGACAGCAGACAGTGAGTAAAAAGGCAAGCACAGAATGGACAGAAGGTCTGCAAAGCATGCATGGTAAGTGGCTAATACCCATTTTTCAGTTCACTAACAACAAAAACAAGTCAATGTAAATAACCTGATTAAAAATGTCTCAGATTTGTATACAAATCTCTATAAAAAAGAAAACAAATGTTCAAAATCACTAATCACCAGTTCAGTGTAAATCAAAACTTGTGTTTATAAAAGATAAAGGGAGAAGGAATATGTTTAGTAGATGTATGATGGCCCCTCCGCGGGCCCATGCTGAGGCATCACTTCCCCCTGAGGGACCAGCCACATGACAGCATAGTATAGAGTTTATTCAGGGCGTGGGGAGGGCAACTGAGAAGGTAGTATAGACAGAGAGAGAGGGGGGGGGTAGAGGTAGGCCATTAGCACTTGGGGAGAGAGGGGGAGGGGTGAGAGGACAGAGTAGGAGCAGGAAAACAAGAGTAAGAGAGTGAGGAGGGGGCAAGCAGCCCCTTTATAGTGAGTCAGGCACACCTGGCTGTTGCCAAGTAACTGTGGGGCAGAGCTTAGACAAAATGCTCACAAAAACCGTAATACCATATACCTGATCATATACCAAAAAGTGAAAAGATAACAAGTGCTGACCAGGCTGTGGGGAAATGGAAAACCTTGTATATTGTTGGTGGGATATAAAATGGCTCAGGGACTTGGGGGAAAATATTAAGGCTCAACATCAATTCCCACATGCTCCGTTCTTATTTCTACACCCCTCCTTCTTCCCAGAGGCTTGTCACCATGTTTTCACTAAGGCAGTGCTCATGTTTGAATAGCTGCTGTAAGTTGTCCTTTCTTTGAAGGGAGAAAAATTATAATCATAGTTCATCAGTGTATATACATATAAGTAATGCAATATTATTTAAATAAAACAGAGAACTTGTAATTTTTTTAAACAGATATTCATTTCAGAAAATCTGAAGCTATTTCAAACGAGGTAAGAGAATTTCTTCTTTTATGTTCTGTGTTTTACCTGGATGGCCCGGGCGTGCATATTCATGACTGGTTCCCACAGAGGAAAAAGAAGGTGCTGGATCTTTCTGGGAGCTGGAGTTGTAGATGGTTGTGAGCCACCATGTGGTTGCTGGGAATTGAACTCAGGACCTCTGGAAGAGCAGTTGGTGTTCTTAACCACTCTGAGCCAAAAGGGAATTTCTAATAGTCATTAATCTATGAAGAGATGGAATATAAGTAGAACAGTTATAGGTAAACCTTAAAATGCATCCCTAAAGTTATTCAGTTATTTTTGTTATGACAATATCTATACTATTAGTTTCAAAATAAATTGCTCTATGGAAACAGACGAGCACAAAACAGTAACATTTAGAAAAGGAGAAAGCCCGTGAGATTTTACTTAAGATCTGAGGAGCAGATGACTTAAGCCTGTTTTTACTTTCACTAGAATTGCTCATTAGAATGAGAATCTAACAATATACATTTAATGATAGAAGTCAGTGAAAATGGAATTATCTAAACGTAATTTTTCATTCTATTAAGGAATAAATCGCCATGTAGATCGGTAAAGGATTTGTTTCTGCTTTCTGATGCTACTTAATTGTTTCCATATTGGGTCTCTGACTGCCAAGCGTGAGGTGAAGAATCAGCATGCACTGTTTTCCCCAAGTCAGATGGAGACAGTAGAGCACAGAGTGCACGTCACTTAAGAGGCCGGCCTTTATTCTCCTTTTCTTCACTATCACATTTCCTTTATTTTACGATGTAATTGTGGTATTTTGGCACTAAAGCTTCCCTTGTTTCATGGCATCGGTGATAACGTGACAATAAGACATCGGCCCCCAGATTTCCTTAGCTGGTCGCCAGTTTACGCACTTCAGACATATGCGGCCATGGCTTCGTGAACAGTTGCTTTATCACATTTCAGATAATGATCTATGCTCAGGCCAAGTATAAGATTTCCCAACGGCTTCTTGAGGAATGTAATGACTTACAAATATCAATATGTAAAGGACAGACATAATTGACTTATTGATTTTGAAACTCACTAGTGAATAATGATTAATTATGTTTATTCTGTTTTGTTTTGTTTTGTTTTAGTTAGTGGATTACAGTGATAAGGAAGGCCGGGTCATACCAGTTTTAAAGCTGTTGGACCAAAATTATTCAGAGTTCTCTTTACCCAAAAGTGGTGACTCAACACCGCCGGAAGATGTCACGCTGCCCCCCATTCATACCCTGCAGATAATAGAAGAGGATGAAATGCCACGTGTGCCAAACACTTCTGAACTAGAAGACAGGCCACATGAAGACAGGAAAAGTGTAATTTTTTCATCGGATGAAGAACTAATGCCCAAACATCCAAGCATTTTAAAAATAAACCCATCTCTACAAGAGGTAAAGTTGAGACGTTTACCCATAAATCCTGAGAGAATAAGGAGGAGGAATTTAGGTGTCTCTCCAACAGAATGAGGTATCAACTGAAAGGAAGAGGGCTAGTTTGGGCTCCTGAGAGTGGAAGTGAAAAGGTGGCTTTCAAAGGCAAGATCCAACAGAAGCTAAATCAGTCTTCCCACAGCAAGCTTCAGACAGGAAAACCCAAAACAGTTATTTTTAAAATCTCCTAAATACCAATAAATTCAAAGTTATTCAAATGCCTCTAAGTAGAAACGTGTCTAAATATATTAAGTGTTCTTACTCTGTGTGTGCTGACCAATTAAGGGGGAAATCCTTTGAAAGAAAAGCAAACTGTCAATAGTACAAATTAATCCCCTGCATTAGTGTGTGATTCTGCTAAAAATGTACTAACAATTACGAATATAAATTCAATAGACATGTAAAAGGCTGAGAAAATATTTTAGTAGAATGCTATAAAATTGTTGTCTTACAAATGTAGTACATATGTCCCCTTGTTTCAGACGCTGAGTGTAAATGTAAGATGTACTAGGAAAGCCTTTGTCAACACCTACTTCCTTTACTGCAGCTGTCCCACCCCTTTTCCCTACCTGGACTGCCTGGTCGGGCCTCAGTGGGCCTCAGTGCCTACACTTGCTGGGACTAAGATGCCCCAAGAGGGATGGGCTCCTCTTCTCTGAGGAGACGGAGTGGGAGAAATAGTGGAAGGGATTTGTAAGGGTGGGACTGGGAGGAGAGGAGAGGGGCTGTAATCTGGATGTAAAGTGAATTAAAAAATAAGGAAACAACAACCTGAAAAAGAGGCAGCTGGAAGGAGTTAGAGACCTCAGCAAGGTGTTCTCTCCCTGAGTACTGGCTTTCGACATTCCAGTGTTTAGTTCTGTCTCCTCATCCTTTTACGGATTCAAAACCATAGCTAAATTCACTCTGAAATTTCAAAAGGTATAATTATATTAAGTAACCATAGCTAGGAACATATTCTTTTAAAAAAATTCATTCATATTTTTGTGTATATGAGTACACTGTAGCTGTCTTCAGACACACCAGAAGAGGGCATCGGATCCCATTACAGATGGTTGTGAGCCACCATGTGGTTGCTGGGACTTGAACTCAGGACCTCTGGAAGAGCAGTCAGTGCTCTTAACCTCTGAGCCATCTCTCCGGGAACTTATTCTTAATTAATCAATAGTTTAAAGCAATATGATTTTAATAATGTTATTTACTTGCTGTAAAGGTAATACGTGCTCATAAAAACGTTTGGAAAATACAAAAGATAAAAGACAAACTGAACCAGGCAATGGTGGCACACTCCTTTAGTCTCAGCACTGGAGATGTAGAGGCAGGTTGAACTCTGTGAGTTCAAGGCCAGCTTGGTCTTGAAGAGTGAGTTCCAGGACAGCCAGAGCTATATAGAGAAACCCTGCCTGGAAAAAAAAAAAAAAAGCAAAAAACAAAAAACAAACAAACAAAATCCAAATACAAGTCGTTATAATTCCCTTACCGTTCTAACAATTTTAGTTCTTTCAATCTTTGTTATGCATATATATTCCTTATTTTTCATACTTGAATAAAATTCATTTTGTATTTGAATTCTTTGAAATGTTTATATAATGGATTTTGATCATATTCACTCTTCCCCCAATCCCTCCCATGTCTACACCCGTTCCCTACTCATCCAGTGCTGTGTACTCTTTTGTTAAATCCATCCAGTATAATTTGCACTGCTAGTGTACTCTTCGATGTGGAGGTTCCTACTGGAACATAGTCAACTTACAAGGGGCTTAAAAAACTGACTCTCCCACTCTCGGCAACTCTCAGTTTCCAATCGCTCCTTTGCTAGGGTAAGACTTTAAGCTTATCTGTCTTCTAGGATGGAATCTTGGTCTGATGTGAATTGGCCTGAGTCTTTTGTATGATGTCATAACCTCTTGTGAGTTCATATGTGCTGAGAGGCCAAACCTACTCCATCTTGGGACCAGCCTCCGTTTTAAAAGAAAAAGAGCCTGAGAACTTGACCTGCAGTTGAACTCAAGCTGCACCCAAGTACCAGGAAGGACCCTATGGCTTGTCCCGGCCCATACCCCAGAATTGCTTCCTAGATACTCCCTAGCAACAGCCAATCAGGATTAGTCTGATAGTCCCGGATGTACTTTCAGACCGTTTGTGAGTGTTCATGGTCTTGCTTCAGAGCACCCGCCTGTCAGCTTACAACAGTCACCCAGAGAGATGTTTGCCAGGCTGGGCACCCCCTCGCTTGCTCGACATTTCCTATAAATCTTTGTCCTGCTGAAGGCTTGGGGCTTCACCCTCCTGTCTGGCTGCTTGAATAAAAGAGACCCTAGTGTGATTGCATCGGAATGGGCTCTTTGGCGGTCTTTTAGGGTTCACAATCCTGAATGAGTACCAGAGTGAAACGTGTCTGTTGTGTCCTAAACCAGTATTTCTTTGTTTGCATCCTCTCCGACTCTTAATCTTCCCATTTGCTGCGTAATGATCCTTGAGGCTTGGGAGGAGCGGGAAGTGCTAGAGATGTCCCATTTAGGACTGAACATTCTAGTTTCATTTTCTATGTGCCTTGACCAGTTTAAGTCTCTGTGTTAATCGCCATATACTACAAAAAGAACCTTCTTCAATGAAGGCTGAAATATGCAGTAATTTATAGGTATAATAATGTCATTAGGTGTTGGTTTAACACTATATTCACTTAGCAGAGTAGTATAGGTTCTCCGTTAAGACCTATGACCACTCTAGGTGTTTTTGGTCCCAATATCAGTACCAGGTGTGAGTTTCAGTTTTTAAATCATAAAGTGGGTGATTTCTCCTTTAACATGTTACTGTAGCTTACAGGGTTCACAACTGGGTAGTACACTGATGACTCCTCCAGTCATGTTCTCAGTACCTTCCTTCTAACACTAAAAAGGAGAGCACACACATGCACACACATACACTCTTACACAGGCACACACACATGCATACACTTGCACACAGGCACACACACACATGCATACACTTGCACACAGGCACACACACATGCATACACTCACACACAGGCACACACACACATGCATACACTCATACACATGCACACACACTCTCATACTCATACACAGGCACACACACTCACACACATGCACACACATATACACATGCACACACACGCACACACACGCACATACATAGACTCACATCCTCACACACACTCATACACACTCATACACAGGCACACACACATGCATACACTCATACACAGGCACACACATACTCTCATACTCATACACACGCACACACATGCACATACATAGGCACACATCCTCACAC